>NC_053444.1:3811933-4175972 GCF_007990345.1 Gossypium hirsutum
TACAATCTAAATAATAATAACGAAATAGTAGCAATATAATAGCATAGTGATAGCAAAACAACATCAGAAAGAAAGTATAGGCTGATTTGGGCCGGGCCAAGCCAAAAATCCTACCCAAGACTCAGTCCGTTTAGAAAACAAGTCTTATTTTTTTATTCCAAGTTCATTTTTTGAACCTATATTTTTGCCCAACCTTTTTACTTTTTGGGCAGGCTTTCAAGCCTGGGTGGGTGGCCTGATCAGGTCTATAACATAGTAATATACCAGAAGAAGAAAAAAAACTAGAAGCATCACTAGTAGAAAATGTATCATGTAACGACCTAGTTTCTGATGGTGTCAAAAAAAGGCGGTTTGGGATCTCATTTCTGTAAATTAAGCCCGTAAATATTTAATAGAGATATTTATAGAGTTTAATCGCCGTAAATATTTGAAATAATTAGATTAAGGTTTGGGACTTAAATAGTAATTAACATATTCAAATAAATAGTGGACGGTAGATGAATTGGTTTCAGTAATAAATAGATAATATAATAGAATATATTAATTAAAGTTAATTTATTTAATCCACATTTTCATGGAGGAAATACATTCATCCTCCACTAATGCTAACAAGATGAAGTTTACGCCATTTTCAGTTTTGGCTTTTGGTTCTTAAATGTAGTAAGTCCCTAGTCTTTTCTTTGTTTTTATAGATTTTTTTCTTAAGTTTATTAACTAATCCAGAATCTTTGATCAATTGGTGAAGTTTGTGAATGTCGTTGTTGAGAATTGATGATTTAGGTGTTAAATCGATAGAAATTAAGCTTGATTAAAAATGACTAAGTTGTAAAGTTTTTGTGTGTGTAATTTTGTAATTGGGACCAATTAAATAAAATGTAAAATTGTATGAAATTTTGATAATAATAGAATACAAGGTCCCTAATGATTATTGAAATTAGATTTTAATCCAAAGGTCTAACCGAAGTTATGCTTGTCTCGGGTTTAAGGACTAAATTGAGTAAATTATAAATATGTGTGACTTTGTAATTGGTTGCGGTTTGAACTGGAATTTGATACCATGTATTGTTGGATTATTATTCGTAGCTAAAGACGATGCAGGCCATCGAGAGGGAAAAGAAAGGCGAGAGCCGACAACGAGTAACTCAAATCTTCGGTTTGTATTTCTAACATTTGAATCACTAAAATTTTTGCATAGTATGATATTGAGGAAGATAAAGTAATTATTTGAATTGAATTGCTATAATTGAGATTAGTTATCGGAAAGAAGACTAATGAATAGTATAAAAATAGTTTATTTTGATGAAAACATGAAATTGACTTTGTGTTTATAGCTACATGTTACCCATTTTCCACTTATAAGAGCACTTCAAGTCAGACACAGGTGACTCAATGACTTCATCTTCCTGCACAATATCCTTCTTTTGTTGTCGCAGGATTTGGTAGATAAGCTAGGGAAAAAGCAGCATATGCCTGGTGTTCTTGGTCTCTGCGTGCTTCATAATTTCATTGAAGATTAGTAAACCAAGATCAACAGTATAAATGAAACTACCTTGAATAGCAACACAACCATTTTCTTGCTGACCACAATACTCCAATTTTTAGTAGTTATGGCCTCCAATGCAACATGTAGGCTCAAGTTTGAGTCAAATGGATCAAATTTGATTTATGAGTTGGGAGGCTAGATAATCATATTCCACAATAAAAATTTCACCATCTTTACTAGAATGATGAAAGAATTTGCTTATCACAGCAAGGTTAAACGTGAATAAGTGTCATCTGACATATGTCTGCATATAATGTTCATTATCCTTGTCTTTGGATGGATTTCTAAAGATTGACATAGAATTCCAACACTAGGTTCTTCACATACGACTTGACATATGAAACAGAACCAATTCTCTTGGATGTTCCTTTTGTGATAAAACCTTTTTCAACTATGATCTTCATTCTCTTTGCATATGTCGGGTTGAGGAATCTTGTTTCCTCTACTCAGGCTCAGCCTACCTGCTTCAGCAGTTTCCAATAAATTTATTGGTGTACTTGGACTCAATTTGAGATGCGAACCAATTGCAACTATCTTAGGCTCTTCACCACCAACTTCTTCACTATTCTTCTGCTGCTGTTACTTCTTCAACAAATTATTGTGCCTCTGGATCAATTTCTATTGGTTGTTGCTGAGTGATATCTTGGTTTGATAGTAAGGTTCTACTAACAATTGTCACTTTCTTCCACTACCTTATCTGTCTTTTCAATATACACACCTTAACTCATTTTCACATTCTCGAGAATTCAACATGTCTTCTGAACAAATTACTCTTGTAAACTGCCTTGCTATCTATGTGGTTCTTTTACTAGTTGTCTTCAGTTTTATTGGGGATATCTGAAAAGTTTTAATTCTTCATTTCCTCTCTGTATCCCTTTCCTGAAGAAATTTGAAATTTCCAACATCCCATGTGCATTTTGGGCTTTTGTATGTTCATGCTTCATCTATAATAAACTAAGCTCTTAACATTTCCTCAAGTTTTTAGGAGTTTCTTCATGAGAACATCATAAGAGAGCTTATGCCAAAGTATTGTTTGGGAATAAATAAAAAACCTCTTTGAACCATCTCAAAAGCTCAAAGTAAGATGAAGCAATGAGAACAGCTAATGAAATGAAACACAAAGGAGAGTAAAAGCTATCGAGTGCCTTGAAGAGAATCAAAGGTGAAAGCCATGATTTTGTAAGTTTTGTTGCTTGGCTTTGGTGATTATCTCACAACGTCATAGTAAAAGTGAGGCAGGGATCAACTGGAGAAAAAATTTCCAAAGATAATTAAACCCAAAACCTCCAGGATAGCCTTAACCTTTGTTTTCCTTTATGACAAGAATTGGGTAGGTTAGTTTTAACTTTTTTCTAATAAACTAATTTTTTTTTATATTTTGGTGTGATGAAAAATTAGATATTTATAATATTCTTTTTAAGTTACATGCTACTCACAAGTAAGATATAAATCATATAATAAAATTTATTAATTAGAATTAGAATTAGCTTAATATAAAATTGAAATATATCTAAATTTAAATCAGAATAAATTTAGACAATATTAACACATGATGAGACTTAAGCAAAAGATGATTTGGAAGAGAACCCAATACCTCTATACATGTTAAGACTCAAAGTTGAACGCTTAAGATATTATTAATACCTTATTGGCATATTTATAATTTTTTAATGTAAGAGAAAAGTAATAATTTATTCGAATAAAATATTTCCAATTAACTTAGCGTATAAAAAATAAAAAAAACTCCACAAGTAGGGTTATAACATTACCATGTGGCCTTTAATTATATGAGAATATGCTTGTAGAGCTTTTTGTTCCATTTGTGGAAATATAAGATATGCAAATTATTTATGGATGTATATAGATTTTTTGTTGATTTATTAAAGCTCATGTTGATAATGCAAATATTGTCCTTCTTAAATGTAGTTAAGAATAATGCATCCTTAGATTTTGTCATCCGTTTGAGAACTCTGAAAGTACCTTTTAACTTTCTTCAAAGTAATTGACAAACTTGAGAATGCGTTGCTCTCTGTGGTATCCAAAGAGGACAATACATTCACTTATTAGCGTGTTGCTCTAATAAAAAGAGAGAGGAGAGGATTGCTCGTATGGGTCATCTTGTTCAATAAATGATAAGAAGCGTCCACACAACATTGTAAGAAGCCACCTCGCCTAGATAATATCTTGTCACGTGCATAGGATTTATATACCATTCTCTGTCGATGCCAATTTTGTACATGTTTTGCACGTGGACAAACACCAAGTCAACATCGATTACGTTTGAGAGTTTTTCAGCAATTTAATGTCTCATCCATCACATCTAGATGCACATGTTGAGACTCCCATGACTAAACTAACTTTTTTTATGGTCAATTTATCCTAAAATCTTCTTCTCTTAACACTATTGTATGAACTGTCATATTCTACCTTACCCTAGATAATACATCATTAAATTAAATTTTATTTCAATCTAATTTTAATTTAAAATAAGAATAATTTTTTAATATATTAACAATAGAATTTTTTTAATATAAAAGGTTAAGAAATTGACACGATAAACGATAATTAGTTTATTTGATTTTGGTTGTATAAGTTAAAAGTTATAATTTATATGATTCAATTAACATTTTTAATTAAATTTAAGTATTTTATTTTTTCATTATATTAGTATTTTATTTATAAATGAAAGATTATCATTCTTTTTAATTTTAGAAAGCAATAAATTAATTATTGATTTTAACGATTTTGAAGTTGCGATTTAAAAAGAAATGAATAAAAAGAAAATGAGTTAACATCTCTGATTATTAAATCAAGAAAATTTAATAGATTTATACATTTTCCTCCTCTAAATTCATTTGTCCAAATGTGATAATCTTTGCTTGTTTGAAATTAATTATTCTATTTATAATGGTACCTTTTAATCTTAATTCTTAGTGTAATGATTTTATTTCTTTTTTCGATTGATACCTTCACAATTGCACTAAATGTGAGAAATGACATCTATGATCTCAATTAAAATCCATGAAGCCTTCTCAATCTAATTGGTCACAATTAGATACAAAACCAAAATGCGTCCTAAAGAATAAAAAAAAAAGAATTGATGAACAAAAAATGAAGATCTCAGCTCATCATTTTCACAAATGGAATAAGCAAAGGAATCAGCCTAAAGCCTTTGTTAGAGGTTTGTTTTCACTAGTGAAAATATACACGCATAAATATATGTACACAGAAGCAGCAGCAGCAGCACTTGGATAGGCCTTTTAAGTCGTGTTTATTGATTTGATTTTGCATAATAATATGGACCATGGTGACATCAATGGTTGCATCTTGTATATTATCATCCACTCAAAGCTCAAAAAAGGCTGAATTGAAGACTATGATTTAGACGAGGGCTGGCTGCTTCACCTCCCTACCACCTTGGGTTTCTTCTCTGCCATTTTCTTACTCAACTACAAATATTTAAATCTTATAATTAGATTGAGCTCGAAATTGGGTTTGATTTTTTTTTAATTATCAAATTAAAGTTAAATAATCAGCTAGAATCATTTTATTATAGTAAATAGAACTCTCAAACCTCCAAGTATTTAATTTCATCCGATTGAACCTTGATTCGACGGAAATTAATTATAACTTTAATCAATTTTCATCCAATCTAAGGTTTAATTGAGTGACAATTAGATGCTTGAAGACTAAATTGATTATAATAAAATAATGAAAGCTTAGATGAATATTTGGTTTTGGTTTAGGGGCTCTTTTATATGTAAGCCACAAAAATTCATATACTTCTAACTAAAATTAATTCAATGAAAAGAATTAATCATCTAAACCCTTATCATTTCAACCCTCAAAACATTCATCCTTACTCAATTGAGTCCTCAATTGGATGGAAATTGATTATGCGATTAACCAATTTTGTCCAATAAAAAATTTAATTTTAAAGATTTAATTGATTGTAATAAACCAATAAAGCTTAGATGGTTATTTTTTCGTTTTAGTTATATTTAGGCCACATAAATTTAAATACTTGTAATTAACTTAAATTCAAGTATTAAAACGAAAAAAAAGGACCTCTTGAACTAAAATTAAATAATCATCCAAGCCCTTGTCATTCACAATAAATTGAGCCTTCAACATCTATTTCATGCATTTGAACCCTTCAATCTATTTTCATCCAATTGAGCCTTCAATCTGACAATTTTAGTCCAATCAAGGGTTCAATTGGGTGAAAAATAGATGCTTGAGGATTTAATTGATTTTGTATTAAAACAATGATGCTTAGATGGTTATTTAGTTCAAGATCAGGGTTCTTTCTATATTTAAGCCAAAAATTCAAATTAGGTAGATTGGAAGATCAGGCTAACTTACGGTTGGATTGGTGAAAATGATCAACTGCTTATCTGCGGTTGAGACTAGAAGATTTGTGTTATCCTTGTCCAAAGCAAGAGCTGCAATATCCTGCCCTTTTCCCAGTTTCAACACATGGAGCACCTGTAAATCAAAGATTTTAGCCAGGTGACACTATTTGCCAATATGGCTCGTTCTCCTTATGCGTAACATGCATTCAAAGGAGTTTAATCTATGGAACACCCCATTCCGAGATGGAGGAAGAGAGGTTTAGTCTCCCCAAGGTACCTTAGAACAAAATTAATGCAAACTGAATCCACAAGCATGGCTGCATTCACCATATACAGTGGGTAATAATAGCATCTTAGTTTAAATGTTGTCTTGTACCTTCAGAGCATGCAGATCCAAGAAGCAAACTGAAGGTGATGGAATATCCAATTCTTCGATCTCTTCTGACTCGAGATTTGAATCGTCAACCCCGGGATTCTTAAAGCTGAAGTTTTGGTTGTTATTGAACACTCCATTGGAAGATGAGTTCATTCCAATCAAAGCACTGTTGCCATCCACAGAAATTTCCATGCAACTGAGACCACCAAAGGAAGGAACGTTTGCTGTTGCCACTGGAATCCCATTGAGATTGAATGTTCTGAGAACATGTTGCGATTGGTTCCAGGTTAAAATGATTCCCGCAGAAGAAAGGCAGACAGTGTCAGCTACCACACCAGCAAACCGTCTCATCAAGCAACCCTTCCTTATAGAATGCAAGAGAACATCTGATGAATGACCACATGAAACAACAATACCTAGATCTGAATTGACACAGCAACAAATAACTTCGTTGCGGTGGCCCCGAAGAACATGTAAGGGACCTTCTATCCTATGCTTCCTGCTTTTTTCTGCAAAGGTGTTAGCTAAAGTACCAGTAGTTGAGGTTGGTGTGCCAGGGTCAGCAGTTGCTTCTGATGTGCTGCTTGAGCTGGATGTTAATGCCCTATGTATCCTCCAAAGTAATACAGTAGTGTCCCGGGAACCGGTCACGAGATAGTTGTTATCTGGTGATAGAGCAAGGCAAGTGACAGGAGCACAGTGTCCAAAAGCCGTTTCTAGTGTTTTTGCTCCATCAGATGAGAGTAACTTGATACTGTTATCCGCATGTCCACCTAGTTAAATTCCAGAAAAAATATATAAGGAGATACTAAATAACACAAGAAATGCGCATGACCATTATCAATAACACTGAACATGTAGTTCAAAATTAAGTCTCTTACTGCTACAAATGTTATATAAATAGTGATTGAACAGCAAATCAAAATTGAAAAGTAAAGGGACAATTCACAAGTTATTGATATATTTTTTAACCAATGTTTCACCCTAAATATTTAAACATTAAACAGTAGAAGCTGATTGTAAAAGATCAGAAGATTAGACACCAAAAACTGTTATCATCATCATAAAACATAGTTGTCATGCAGCATTTCACTGCTATGAAATTGAAAGATTATCTTATTATAGAATGTTTATGAGAACTTGGGATAGTTTTAGACATGCTACCATCCACCCTTTTTCTTTTACAAAGGGACCAAGATTTGTTAAGAGACAGCTATAAGCACATTTTTAATTACAATCATAGTTCATTCGGTTGACCAGAAAAAGTCTTTAAAAGAAAAGTTCAATTCATGCTTATAAAGTATTCTTCAGAGTTCAGTCAATGGTGCATGTAAGAAGCACCCTTTTACAACTTATTACTACAAGGACCAAGGGAAGGATTCTAATGAGATGTTGTAACGAAATCCCAGCAAGCATCTGAAAGAATATTACTTTTTCTTTTCTGATTTAGGGTTCATAAGCTGAAAGAAATTTATTAGAGAATTATGAATCAAGAGGCTACCTGTAACAATTTCTTTATCACATGTGATGGAAACAATAGATGAACTCCTGATCCCAGACGAAGCATATGCTAGTGCCTGGGGAAACTGCTCCTCATCAGAACCAGAGCCAGCTGGCATTTTTAACATTCTTATAAGTGCACCACCAGCTGAGTTTGCGATTGCCTTTCCATGTTCAAACATAAATGGTGTTCCCTGATCATCAGGAGTGTTTGGCTGCCACTTGTGCTGTGCAATACGAGCTGCAGGTGCATTAGTGCCAACAATTATGAGAGCATCTGAACATGCATGAATAGCAGATGCAGGCAAATTGCAGCGTTCAGGACCAGGGACAGCATATGGTTTGACTGCTCTTGGGTTCCGAAAGATTGTCTGGCATTAAATGTTAATCAGAAGTAGATCTAACATATTCATTTTCGAAAAAAAAGTTTGCCATTAGTGAAAGGACATTATTAGATCACTACTGAACTGCAGATGGAATTGCTAATTGCTACCTGCAAATGAAGAACCTCTGAAAGTGGCATCTTCTTCATGTGAGGAACAGTAAGGAGTTGGGAAGGAGTTTGTCCAAAATAAGCGATCTTGTTTTGTGTAGCACACTGTTGTACCTTTTATATGTAAACATGTGTAAGACAATAAAGAAGGTTTCCAATAGAGCAGACATTAGAAGAAAAGATAACAAATCAAACTTACTGGATCAGAGATCTTATTAATATCAACTGTCCCTTCATATGTAATGTATAAGAACATGTTATTGGACAATATCGCTTCTCTGCCTCGTTGCTTATACCTAAACATTCAAATTCACTCATTTAAAATCTTGTAAACTCAAGGTTTTCTTAAAACAAGAATCTCTGTGAACAATTATTATTACAAAAAGAATATTACAATTATTATTAGTGAAAGTAATACAAAAATGTACCCAAATATGAGGTCAATCCATTCATTCAAATGTGCAGAGACATGCTCACTCTCAAGAGCCATTCGATGTTTATGAATGAAATCAACTGGGGTTTGGGTCCATGGTGGGAGTTTAACAGAATCTGCATGTTGAAAAAAAGAGAAAAGAATCAGACTCAGTGCAAATGGCTTTTGTTTCTCTTCAGACAATGAAAAGAGGAAACTTAGGTACATACCAAGATTTCTTCCTACTTGTGTTGTTCCGAAGTTGATTGAATATTCATTGGTTAACATCTCAGGAAGGTAAAACAATTCAGGAACCTAACAGAAATAATATAAAATAAAAAGCAAATGAAGGAAATATTGATACTCTACTGAAGTACAAATGTGTCCAAAACTGATCGGCAAGATAAGACAAGCAACAATCACAGGGTACACACGTGCTTCATATTTTAACCAGACAAAACATAAAACACACACCAATTCCTTCACACTGAAGACAAAACATAAAACACATACCAATTCCTTCACATCACTCATGTCCTCAAGAACTCTATTCCAAGTAGCAGCAACATCTGAAAATATCCGGTCTGAATGATTAAAATTTCTACCTTGCAGCTGAATTGAAAGAGTAGTAAATGGCTCTATTCTAACAAGATAGTACAAAACCTGCAAGAAAGCACCACATATAACAAAGAAGTTAGATAAAGAACCTGCTCAAATTGATGGCAAAACTAACAAAATCAACTACTTTGCATAGAAATAGAAAATTGGATTGAATACGATGAAAGTCTTCCATCAAAAAATAGAAAAAAGAAATTAGAGGAAAGGAAGACTTCTTGCAATCACATTGTTTTCAAATGAATGTTTGCACATAATTCAGAGGATAGATGTAAATAATCCTTAAAACTAAATAAATGAAGCATGCAACCTAGTGAACTGGCTGATGCAGAATGCAACTGTAAATCTCATGGTATTAGATTTAGACCAATATGTTAAAGAGCATATACTACAGATTTCAGGTGCACAGCAGCAACATGTTGGCCCTATAAAGGGGATTAGTCTATCATGTGAAGCACCACCTGTAGGGATGAATGAGAGTATCATACAGAAGGTAGTATAATTTAATTTTTAAAGCCAACCACTGCACAGGTAACAATTGCACGCACATGTATGCAAATGTCCCAAGTACTATGAGGAAACAAACTAAGGAAATCAAACCCTTCATGAATAGCAGGGATATATCTGACATTGCCCCTATTTCAAGGAATTTCTTATAACCATCATAAAAGTACAACTAGAAATGTTAAATATGTTAGGAAACCTACAGTTCCGGCACTTGAATAGTGTGAGTCATAGTGGAACTTGGGGATAACCGGATCATTGAAGTTAGCATATCTCTCTTGGAATTTCTTCAGACGATCTGGATTCAGTGCCCCAACAGGCTGCAAACACACATGACTTTATAATGGAAAAGGATAGTGCAGATAGAAAGTAAGTGCCAGCAAGATTAAAGCAAACTACCTTTGAAAGATCTCTGTAAGCAGATGGATCAGCAAGATTCAAACTCTTTGAACTGTAGTCAGAAAGAATCCATGGGAATACTGGATACTGTAAGTAAGAAAGAAAAGGGCAATGTAAGTACGCACAAAGAACGTGTGATTATCCATCAAAATGCACTCAGAAACAGTCTCACTTGAGTTATGTCATTGTAACTACGCCCAGCCAATGTGTTTAGCTGCATTAAATATTCAAAATTGCTGATCTGCAGAAGGGTTACAATTCTGCCAGTAATTATGATGCTTATTTATTGCATGTGAATTATTTATATATGTACTGTAATTCATACCTCCCACCTGGCCCAGCGCTCCATTAACTGAGTTCTTTTCAGAAGTTGTTCTGGTCTCTACATCAGAAAACAATATAAGTTCAGGTTCAGGAAGGTAAATAAAAAATGAATCCTTGTAAACAGCAGCTAATACACACACCTTTAGCTAAGTTGTAATGAACCCAAATTTATAGAAGTAAAATACCAGTGAACTTTCCACTCATTTCCTTTAAATACAGATGATATTATCTATCTGCATTCGTGCTAGACCTCTTTCAATTAAAATAAAAGAATATAAAATAAAAATAAAAATCAACCAAAATACAACCTGAGTTGCAAGATAAATGTTGTTCAAATGAGGAGGTTGTGCTTGAACAATAGCTTGGTAGGCATTTCTTCGGGCCTCGGAACTCTGGATCCATTTTTTTTTTTTAAGAAAGAAAAGAAGAGGGGGAAAAGCCAAAGCCAATGCAAATAAGAGGAACATACAGGTAGTAAACAAACATCAAAAGCATACTTCTTGTAATCACAAACAAATAAACTTTGAAGGCGCATCCAATAGGAACATACCCCGAAATCAAAGAAGAAGTTAGAACGGTCAACCATGAACAGCTCCAAGGCACTTCGTCTTAAGAGATATCTATGGCAAAAACAAACCAGCAAATGAGGCACAAAGAAGATGCTAAAGCTAAAGCAATATTGGATGATGAAAAGTTAAAATTCTTTAATGCAGCTATGAAAAATATTATTATGTGATGGATAACTGTGTGGAATAAATATTTCTTTACGCTCCTTGTAATATTAATATAAACGATAAGCACAAAGAGAGAAGACCTTAAAGTCATTACTGGATTTTACAACTATAACAACAACAACAATAATAATAAAAGAAATCCTCATCTGCTAGTCATATCCAACTCTTGCAGTATAGTGTGCAGACATTCACATTGACATTTTCAGAATATTGAGAAATTTCTGGAAAACTTTTGGTTGTTAAGAGATATAGATGAGATGCTGAAATAAAAGTAATTTCATACAACAATAAAATGCCAGCAGGCATCTTTTTCTCATTCCTTGTTTTAGGCAAGCATCTTGTTTCAATATTTGATAGCATGAATGTAATATGAAATCAAGGATGGTTGATAATAACTAGACATATATTGTCTGATAATGATAAGCAAGATGAGTATAATACAACTACTGAGAATATCAGATAACAAAACTTGAAGCTCAAAGCTAGTAAATACAATAGTGATGCTCAAATTTTCTAAGGCTAGCTTGAACAAAAATGACAGTAAAACTATTATGTTTCACTATAACTTCACCTTCGGCTATACATTTGATGAAGAGAAGTAATCAGCCAACTATGGTCTTTTTGGTCATTTCTCATTTCAGAGTTGCGTTCCAAACCATCCATTGTTGTGTTGTTTTCCGTATTATCAACTATAAAATTTATTTTCTTTGTGGTTACCTGAAAAAAGGAGAATAGTTCATATTCTTGATAACCATTTCTTCTGGTTTGATAGAACAAGTACTGAAAGTATGAGAAACAAGTCGCACTAGATTTGCAACAGTAGTTTCCATTCTTGTTCTAGAACACAAATAAAAATAATTTCTCTTTTATCCTAAATCTATAGGAAAACTAGCATCCACAGACACCTATGACGGAGGATTATGGGAAAGCAGGTGAAATAAGGATTGTATAAAGATGCATGATAGCATCCTCAGTGGCCAGACATCTGGCTCTGCAAGTGTGACAAATGTTAATGGCTACTTAGTTTAAAAGTCCCCATAAGTTGAGCTGTAAAGTTGTACCTAAGCTATGAGTTATGAGATGAAAAATGAATTAGATTGGTGACTTATACGAGGGCTATCTCAATTAGGCAGAAACATTAGAGAGGAAGCGGGACTTCTATTCTTGTAGATCTCTTCATTACTTTTCTGTTCTAATACAATTTATCGATCTTATACAGTAAGTTGACAACTTAGCTGCATACTTCATCATATTTTAGACTTGGCTGTTGTGACTCAAGTAGATTCCTTCTGTTAACGGATCTAATCCTAAGCACCAGATAGCATGCAGTCCTCATTTAAAGCCATTTAAGAATGATGTTCCCTTTAAGTTCATGCACTTCTGTCAAAATCCACAATTCGCTAATATCAAAAAGAGGCACTGTTCCCTGAAAATTTCAGAAAATTGACTGGTTCTTCAGCCAACAGTCTTGGTCCTATTATGAGTTTATATGCCAAACATATTGCCTTAATTAAAGAGAATCCTATCAGAAGCTTTTGAGAATCCATGCATCAGAAATTTATCATAGTTTAAGCAATCATCTAGGTTTGAGAATTTGGTGGTATCAAAGAAATACTAAGCCCACTGTAAAGCAGTGTAAAACAACTATATCACTGAATATAATCTGCAAATATTTTAAACACAATATAAAAATCTTACTTGAAATGTTCCTCGTATAATCTTCAGCAGTCTAACCATGGATGAAGGAAGTTCAAACACAATTCTCTCACCAAGTTCACTAGAATTGTATCCAGGAGCAACTGCTGATAAACTTTGGACCAAGTCTTGCTCATTGGAAAATTGAGAATCGGTAGATTCTACCATTTTGTGCAAGGGTTGCCCAGATATTCCATAAAGCCTTGGCTGATCTTTTCCACCTTGGTCATTTTCATAGCCTCTGTTGTCTTCATTATCAAGTTCTGGCTGTTCATCAACTTCATTCAATAAATTTGTTGAGATTGCTTCTGCTGCCAGAATAGGAGCAGTAGATGAGCTTATGACATCTTGCTGATTGTTTTTCAGATCACTTTGATCTTCAAAATTAGTAGCACTGCCAAAATGAGCAGTCCCTGTGTAATTCCTTCTCAAATATGGTCTCATTCTTGAAGAACTCTCCATAAACCTTAGCTTACATAAAGTCTACACATATCATAAAAAGGAAAGAGAAATGTTAGAGCAGGGAAGAAGAAAAAAAAATCAGCTATCTGGAAACATAAACTTTTTCTTTTCAGAAGGAGAAAAGAGAAGTCTAAACTTACACGTGCCTGACTAGGTTGGTCCCCTGCTGGTCCAAAGAGACATTTCATCTCTATCAAGCAAAGAACAAGTTTACGCCATGCTCGAATCCCAGTGAATAACTGGTGTTGTGCAACTAGATCAACTTGTGTGCGCCTATCAATCTGGAGAGCAAAAGGTAGATTAATCCAGTTACTAACTTTTATTGCAGCCTAAAAAAGCAACAACAATCATGATAGCTAGCAGTAATCAAACCTCTGACCGCTGAATATTTCTTGCTAAAGCAAAACTTGCAACAAGGACTGCAATAAATTTATAGGATAAAGCATTAAAATCTTTCCCATAGACTGATTTTGTATCAACTGGTTGCAGACATTCCATCCAAGCAACTCCCATGGCTTCAGATTCATTCCATCTTTTCACACGTTCCATATCACTAGCATTCCTCCTCTGTGCAGAAGTAGCCATTGCAATAGCACAGAGACCTCTTCCAGAACCAATCTTTGAGTTGCGTTCAAGATCACGTGCAGCTGCCAAGGCAGCAGCTTTTGCAGCAGCCTTGTCTTTTGGAAAGGATGATGATTTGTTAGGCGCTGTGGGAGGTTTATGAAAGCTTGAAAAAGTATGCAGCTTAGTTGTTTTACGCTCAAGCATTGAGGATTCACGTTTAAACTGTGTGGTTGCTGGAGAAGCTGGAGTTTCTGCTCCGCTAGCCCCAGCAGCAATCATTGCCAATGCCATTGCAGCTGGTGGTGATGCAAACGCAGCAGCCCAATCTGGAGAGATCATTGCAAGAGCTGTCTGGAAAAAAAAGTGGGGTGGGGTAAAAATTGAAAATTCTCAAGCAAAGCACCAATGAGAAAAACATTGAAAGAAGGAAAACAATGTAGCGTGAGGATAACAACCAACTCTGAAAAAAAAATTCCCAGAAAATAAATTCCGGCTCCTTGCTGAGAGTCATGCAAAACAGAGAAGCATGCATGTGTGCACATAGTACTGTTGGCACTAGGAAAGACAAATTAACACTTATGAGCAAGATTATTTTACGAAAGGAGCTAAGAATAATATGTAGTAACCTCTAACGGTGGAGCATCAGCAGCCAACACAGGATTACCAACAGCTAGAGGATTCAAACCATCAGCAGTAGCAAGTTCATGGATTCCTGCCAAAAGTGGTCTCCATCTCCTCAAAACAGCAATAAAAGGTGGTACAATGGCTTCAAGATACTGTTTACGAAGCAGCTTTCTGTCCCTCCCAACAGCATGCCATATCTGCAGCATATGTCATGTATAGGTTAATTCAGAATATCAATCAAGAACCTAGATAATCATAGTGATGAGGAAGAAATAAAAGTAAACATTAAACATTCCTTTGCAATATCATAACAGAATGAATATGACAATAGATGAGAACAAAGAAAAGAAGAAGACAACATATTGCTGTGCCACAAAAAGTTGAAGAGTAAAGCACAAAAACTAATGAAGTAAATAATTTGTTGCTATTTCATACCAAGCAATTCACTTAGAACTAACCTCAGAATAGAGAACACAGGATGCTACCAAAACTCTCTGTCTCTTGGAATCAGAAACTGGCATGTTCAGAATAGGAGAAAGCACACTGCAAATAATTAAATTAATAAGTTCTAAAATCTCCTTGTATATGAGTAATGGAAGTGAGGTGGAAACAAGACCAATTAGACTACACGGTACAGGAGAGAGACAGAGCAGGCACTTTAGTGGATAGATATGTACACTTATGCATCATGTGGTTGTTGATTAGGAGAATCCTCCACTAACTTACCTCCACAACAATGCTGACTCTGGATTTCCTGCTGCGATTCCATCACTGTTGTCTAAGGACATGATGTTCTCTCCTTGGTGATACAATGCTTCTGGCACTCCATCTTCTATGCCCACATTCCTCGCGACCATCTTGTCTGCTCCATTATCATCTTCCCTCATTGAAAGAAGCACCATGCGAAGCATGCATAAAAATGGTTGGTCACTGTCCAGTAACTGGTAAGGTGCTGCCATTCCTCCCATCCCAGTACCTGATCCACCACCTATACCAAGGCCGCCACCAAGTCCAGAATCATCTAACAATAAAGCTTGGAGCATGCTTACAGACTTCTTCACTAGAGGAAGTTCAATCCAATTCCCGTTAGGATCCTTTTGTAAAGCAGCACTCCACAACTCCCAGCCGCTGCCACCAGCGCCAAACTCACTAGTTTTAGGAAAGCCAACCCCATACCATAAGCGGCTCCTGTATTTCCAACCCTCAGCTATATCCATAGCACAACTTCCATATGACACAAAAGCTGAGGAGACAGAGTCATATGGCTCAGCTGCAGCAGCAGCAGTAAGCCTTTCCATCGCCTTTGCAGAAATCTGCCCGTTTGCATCAGCCATTGAAGCAAGGACCTTGTTTGGAAAAAGAACATGAAAGCAGGAAATAAAAAATATTAGAACAAGGCATAGCATAAAGGAAGTCAAAGCAATGTCCATAAAAAGTTAATAATAACAATCAGGCCTAAGAACTGTCACATGTCCATGCTATAAGTCAGGAAATCCAGGAAGACATTATGGCTAATAAGGCTATCGTGGAAGATGAAGAAGTTTAACAGTAGAGAACTTCATAAAGACATAAATCTCTAAAATATGAAAATTCCATGTATGCATAGACAATTATCTTTAAGGGGGCAATGCACGTACATCAAGAGGAAGTCCACCAGAATTTCCAGATCTACGATCATCCGAACCTTCTGATGATTCTCTACCAATTGATTCTCTACCAGTTGATTCTCTACCAGTTGATGCAATGGAATTTGAGTAATTATATAGGGGAGATACGAGAGAAAGCGGAGATACAATACCCTCAGCTTTGTGTGATGCACAAGAAAGTTTACTTTGTAACCGTAAATGATCTTCAACAAGCATTAAAATGACAATTGCATTCTCTACCAAAAAAATAGAAAGTTGCGCAGCGTTCTCTGCTTGTGCCTTGGCTTCCATTGGGGACAAACCTTCTGCTGCAACCCCAGCAGCAGCTGCAGCAATCACTTGAGTCTGCCATGGAAGAAAAGCTTAATGAAGAATTATTGCAACTTTTTCCTCTAGTAGTGAGACTTAATACTAATCATTGAAAATATAAACAGCCGCAGAAATATGAGAAAGCAGCTAGTGGTGAGAACAGTAAAATAACAAAAATCAAGAAAATAGAAGCCATAATTATTGCATTAAACTGCAATTGTTAAAGACCATCTTACCTGAGCCTGCAGCTCTCTAGCAGCGAAGTCCAGCAACCCAATCAAAAGCCTTCTCTTGAATATTGGCAAATATTCTTCACGCCTTCAGAAAACAACCACAAAGGAAATCAAAATAAATTAATGCTTACTTGTTCATACAAAAAATATATTACAGATAAGCTTTCACCAATAATAGCAACTGCTGCCAAACGTAACACATTTAATAGGCTTCATGAAGAACACATATGAAAACAATCAGAGACAATGTTAAATAAATCACTGTAGCCTTGTGGCTATTTAATATCCTATGCAAAGCATATTAAATATATTGGATACACAAAGTGTTTAGTGCAGTGCATGATGTATCAGAATTTTAAGCAATAAGAAAAAGAAGCAAATTAAGTTTCTATACTTTGACACTTCATATCAAAGCAGCCAATGATTTTGTTACCTCAAGGAAGGACAGAATTCAATGACTAGGTGATTCTACAAGTTGGCAAGTGAGATCTTTATATCTGTGTAAATACAAAGTGTAGAATTCTCCTTTGACAAGTGCATGTTGTGATGTTCCGACAGAAGTGCTCATTTTACATAGCAGTCCAAGGGAAAGGAACTAAGGTTCAACAAATCACAAATGGCACCAGTGTACTGTTGGAGACAATTACAGCAATAAATTTATGGAACAGGACTCAATAGAGTTAATACCTAATTCTCTGATCCCCAGTGCTTGATCCACCCACAATAGAGAGCCATTCTGCACAATGAATTGTAGCTTCAATATCCTGTAAATTGGAACCAATAACCAGAAAATATAAATGGAACTGACATGCTTGAATTAAGGGGAACAAATATATATTGAAAGATACAGTAAATTGGAAAATATGGATAAAGAAAAACCTGCCATCCATCCTTCTGGCGCATTGAATGCTCCAAAATAATAATCAGGAAATTGTGTATGAGATCCTCTATGTCTCCAAAGCTTACTGAATTAGACTGTTTTCTTTCATCCATCTGCAAAATCAAGTAACAATGTGTAATGCTTAACACAAGGAGTATATGCATATTCATAGTTGCCCAAAAAGGTCAATACTAGTCCAAATCCTCTAAAATGTCAATCCTAAAGATCAAGTGATGTTATCCCACATCAACTAAGTATCAGGTTTCATGTGGTGTTATATTAACGTTAGGACCCTCCGCTTAAGCCAACTGGCTTTAGATTGGATGCTTTAACATAGTATTGGAGCAAAGTTCTGTTATGTTGTTCTTCCTACCTAACCCCAACCCCAAGTGAGGTTGAGAGCCCTGCTGACATTGTCCAGGGAGTTTTAAGTGGAGCTATTCATATCTATCAAGTACAGAGTTTCTGTGGTCTTATATTAAACTGGACCCCTCCTTCTATAGCCAATTGGTTTTAGCTTAGATACTTTTAACACTAAACAACACCATCTAACAGATTTATATGCAGTGGAACATCAAAGACGACAAGGGGAAGAAGCACAAACATAAAGAAAATTTGAAGATGGAAAGAGTTACCTCATAGTTATGGATAAGGACCTCTAGTATCCACTCAGGCCATTCCTCCATTTTTGTTAGACTACTTCTATTTTCTGGATGACTGCAAGCCAAAAACAGAAGATCCTGAACAGAAATAAATAACTCAGAAACTATAATACAAAATCAGAAAAAGTCGTAATATGGATAGTTAAGAGCATGAAAGCAAAACGCAATGGTATATAACTGCAGTTGAATTCAGGACAGGAAAAAGCTAGGCACAAAAATAAATTGGTGATGGTTGAAAACTGTGTTATGTTCTGATAAGCATATATTAGTTTAAAGCTTATTTTGTATTACTATTCGTAAACACTAGAACGAAATCTGCAACTGATAAATTCAGACAAGAATACCTGTAGTGCCCGGCTTTGGAAAGATCTAGATGCATATGGCAGCAAACGCAACAAAACCACCAAAAGTTGTAAGTGTTCAAAACGATGGCCAGAATCATAAAAGCTCAACCTATCCTCTGTCGAAGAAGCATTGATCTGAGAAAATAATAATAATGACTTCGGCATTCAGTGCTATATGCAAGTACAAGATGCCATAAGAAGCTAGCATAGTTCCAAAGCATAGATGATATTTTTACTTCAGCAGGCTGAAAAAATACCACATCCTGGTTATACTTTAAAAAAGAAAAGAAAAGAATTAAAAGAAAGTTTTAGAAAGTTGATGCAATGGTAGACCAATAAGTTTTCCAATGCACAACTGAAAGAAAATATAAGCAGAATATCATTGATCATCAAGGTCAAGATAATATTAAAGCAAAAGATTGTTATCATACTGAAGCCCCCAATAAAGCAGTGTAAGCGTTGCTTGTCATAAGCCTGTTAGGAGCAGCCTGAAAAGCCTTCTGCAAAGCATAAAACAGAAGAGAAACTTTATCATCAAACATACTGCCACCTGAATCACTCAATGCAACACCAAAAAGGCTGCTTGTCATTTCTGAGGACTCGCGTAAACCAATTTTCAGATGCCCATTTGCTACTAAAGCGGCTAACAGTCCAATGACCCCAACAACAATTCCATCATTTTTGTCAACATTGTAAACATTATTCCTTGCATTGTCGGCACTAATTGAAATACTTATTCCACCCAAATTCGTCATAAAAGCAATTTCAGAAACAGATGACATCCTTTCCATTTTCACACTAGGAGAAGCTGCCACATGGCTACTACCACCATCAAGGAATAGAGATTCAAAATCTTTCTGTGAAATTTGATCCCTCTCCTTCGTAGACCCTTCATCCTGGCTTCCTTCTGGTTCAGATCTTTGAACAGACAAGCTTTCATCCTCCTTATTGCTAGTTTCAGGAATGTTGTGATCGCCAGCTTTAACTTCTCGTTGCAGGAGGACAAGTAGTGTTTCTATCCCACCAGAACCCATGAAAGAACTTGCAAATGTTTGAGCTCTGGTGGCATTTGGTTGTACCACTAGCCTGTAGATTAAATGTAGCACCCTGGCAACCTGAAAGGAATACAACTGAGTCATTTCTAGCAAAACAATGAGAGAGATGTCCTCCAATATCAGCCAGAAATAAGAAGCATGCATATAACCGTATGGTCTAGTTGCATCTGATCATATGCTGATCCAGCAAAAGAAAGTCAAATAGGATAAATGTTCTGGAGACCCAAAATAAACTTCAGAGAAGAAGCAAAAACAATTTTAAGCACATCATCATCAGAACGCTTACTTCTTAAGAAATTAAGTTTCTTTCCAAAGTTTATTTAATTAAAAAGATAACAAAACATCACAAAGATAGTCATCCTTCAATATGACAAACATCGTTAAACCAACATCTGTTCAACTTTTATCTAGAAAAAGTGAACTGCTCATCTTTAAAGGAAATAGTGAAAAGGAAATAAGAACCAACATGAACTCACCTGATTAGGTTGTGGGCAATCAACCATGAATCCTAGTAAACAACGCACATCATCTGCAGCCAATGAAGGTGGTGCTGCTCCTATTAAAAGTTCAATGACAACTAAGAGTTCATCAACCAAAGCATTCACTTCACCTACTCTCTGTGTAGCATCAAGTAAGGAGAAAGTATCCAAGGAGTCCTTTTCAGAAATTGTCCAGTAGCACCTTCTGCAGCCATCAAGGAGCATCTGCATAGCATTGGCATCTCGCATCACTGTTGACTGTGTGAAGACCATATCTGCAAGCGATGATAGGAGTTTCTTTTGGAGCCCATAGCTGCACAAACTCCAAATTTTAAGATCCAAAAGCAGTGTACTGAAAAGCTGCACTTTAAGCACGTAATTATGCTTCTGAGATTGACATAGAGAAACCACAGCTGCAACAAGCTCCTCATCTCCCGCACCATCATGCTTTCCATCCCCAAGAGAAGACAAAGTTTGTAAAAGATAGTCTAAGATTCTTGAAAGAATCTCAAGTCCCCTTGTGCGACGTATCTCTTCATTGTTCCCTGGGTGGTGGAGGGCAATAGAAATAATTCTAAATATTGGAGCAGCTAGAGCTGCTGTAGCCAAAGACAATGGAAGACTACCCTGTTCTGGTTCCAAGCTATCTTGACACATTTTGCTGACAGCCAGAGGAAGTAAGGACATGGGACCTCCATAGGCTAAAGCCCAAAGAGCCTCCACAGGTCTCATTCGTGTTGCAACATGGACTTGTCCAAGAACCTCAGCAGGTCTGCGCAGAATTCCTGAATCACCATAGATAGGTAATTTAAGCAAGAACTGAAAATTACTTAGATACAATAGAAAAGAAAGAGGGCCAAGAAATTTCAAGTTTAAACATAACAAAAAAGTCAAATATGAAGGGGAAAAAAAATACTATGGTTGATTTCACTAATATAAACAAAAAAAAATGAACTCTTTTCTCCACTCATCTAGGAAATAGAGAGTGCAATGCTGCAATGTCTGGAAGTTAATGTAAAGATGTTAACCATCCAAATTTGATATAAGCACAAAAGAAGCCTAATATTTAAGAGATGTTGGATAACACCACTTAATACTCCCCCTCACATGTAACACGCAATGCCTACATGTGGACAACCTTGCATGGGATTTGGTAGGAAGAACAACATAACAAAAACAAGACTTTGATAAAATATTAAGCATCCAACCTGAAACCAATTGGTAATAGGTGGAGGGGATCAACTTAATATAAGACCATAGGAGACCTAATATTTAACAGATGTAGGATAACACTTTACAAACCAGAAAAAGACAATGTCACATAAATGAAACGGGTAAACCCATCACAGCAGAAGAATTTACATTCACAGTCAAGTAAACTGACATGCCATCACCAACACTTCCTCCAACATCCATGCATGCACTGAGAGTGGGAAAAACGTAGGAAAAGAAACATACTAATAAAAACAGAAGCATTCTGCATGCTCGTACTACTTTAAAACAGCACAAATAAAGGGAAAAGAAAATGAGATTAATATAACAACTCTCTCCCTCTTATTTTAGCAATCTTATAAACCGTTCTGATTCAGGAACATGGAAAGAGAAAAAATATCATAAAATAAGAAACAAGTACCGAAGAAAAGAACTTAACGCTCATGGACATTCATGCACTAAAAAAGAACTGAAATTAAAGATGAATCTATTCACCTGCTGAGCCAGAAGGAGAAGCATCTCGACAGAACCGCCCAGTAAGAAGACAGGGGTGGTAGAGTAGGTGAAGACAATCTCCAATTTCAGCATCTAATAAACAACTTTCCCATGCCATTCTTTGAACATGATCATTTGTGGCTAGCCAAGGAAGTCCTGCACCATTACCAAAAGAAGGCAGCATATCCCCTCCCCTAGAAGCTATTCGTGCCATTCTTTCAGGCCCAATTGGTTCCTTAAAGATATACACTGGGCCTATTTCAGCAAATAAAGGGCATTGACGGCGACGGCGCTGTAAGCCACCCATTGCCGGAGGAGGGCTTGTCCCAACGCAACTGAAAGCTAGTGGCTTGGAAATGCGAGGAAATTCAAAAGGATGGCTTTCATACAAAGATCCATCAATATATAATCTCAATTCACTGTCTGCTTTCCCAATAATTCCCTGCCTGCATACATATTCCAATCCAATAAAATACCAACATTGAGGTTTGAATGCATGAGTAAAATGTAAAGATGTTTTCTTTCCTTTTGCGCTACCACTTTCAACCACTAAAAATTGTGCATGAAAATATGCCTCTATTCCCTTATTATCAGCAGATAAGAAGCTAAATAAACAAGGCATGTGTGCTGTGCCTTGACCAGCAAGGGCACTTGCAGCGGCAGCAGCAGACATAGCCGATGATTTCCTGACTTGGCTGCAGCTGCAGCAGCAATTGCAGCTGCAGCAGTTGCTGTGTTTAATGTATCTGCAAAGGATTCAATGTAGATCCACGTTGCAAAGGAAAATCCATTGGTAAATGGCCAACGACTTTCCCCAGGACCAAGTAAACCAGAGCTTTCACCATCAAATTCAAAGGTGCGTGCTGGCCCCCTCGACTCTCTCCCACTCACTGCCTTCTCTAATGCAATCAGTAAGTGAGGTGCCCAAATGGTAGTCAGTGTTCTTGTAATGACCTGAAACCATCTACGCAAATCAATAACACTAAGTGAATGCCCCGCCAAATGTTGGATGCAATAACATAAGGGAGTCCCATCCCATTTTATATGCTCTAGTGAACCAACACCCTGAGCAAAAATATTCTCAGCTGACCTCAAAAGCACTTGTAATAAACCAGCCATAGAGCACATTGCCCTGTTTCTTGTGCAAGCCCGCAATATAACAAGCAAGCCTCTAACCATCCGTGTCCTGGAAGACATGGCAATGTCACTATCTCCTTCCCAAGGAAGCCAAGGGATTAGCTCACCTGCCACTATTGCAGCCCGAGAGTTTAGCATCACACTAGGAGGATTGTTATCCTCGTCCTCTTCAAAACTTTCAACTCCACCCATTGTGGCAATAAGTGAATCAACAACCAAGAAAGGAATGCTCTCCATGTCTTCCTCACTTCCAAAAGTCTCAACCCCAGCTACAATATTCTTCAGCTTGTTCAAGCTTTCAGGGTTTCCCATAATGGCAGAATCCACCAAATGCAATAGCTCAGGAGACACGTTTGGCATAGCAGCTTTTGGCTTTGCCTTTCTTGGTGAAGCATGGGGTGAATATCCAGAATCTGCATAAAAGACAGAATCAAGACAAGTTGCCGAGCTTGACTGCCTAATATCATAATCTGTATGTCTTGCTGGTCCAGGGCTTGAATTAGAACGGTCATGCCATGTTCCAATCATTGGGAAAGAATTATGCTCCTCAAACCCACCTGATGAGCCTCTGTCACAGTCTAAATCTTTGGATGGATTCGTATCCAGCTGACCACCATGAGACTCCCCAGCAGTCTTAGCCTGATTTTCTAGAGATACATGCTCAGATTTGTCCTTATTCCCAATCATAGATGCAGAACAAAACCCCTGTGACACTGCATTATCATTTCTTAATACAGCTTCCTCGCCAGTTGTAAAATTAACGTTCCCCTGATGAGATCCTCCTACCCTATCTGAGAGTGCATTAGTTTCTCCAAAGTTCTTTTCTTCCTCTTCTTCCATTTTTTTTCTACTTTAAAGGCCTAGCAGATACTCATTTATATTATTTACAACTAATTTTCCTGCGAAATAAATAAATCAGAATGAGAAGTGTCATTCCTATTAATTCTTAACACTCTTAAAGATGCAAAACTATCAACCACGTGAAACTAGTCTTGTAGTACAAAAAGAAGAAGAAGAATTGTGAAGCTCCTCTAAATTTGCTAATATTCTCTGTGAACTAAACCAAACAGAACCCTGTAACATAATTTTTTTGCACACTGACTAAAAATTAAGCGCAACTTCCCCTCTGGCAACTGACTCAAATTCGGACAGAAGAAAAAGCAAGCAATTCAAATTTGAATCAAATAGTTAGATATAACAAGCCGCAGATCCATCTCATGAAGCACGTAAGCATTCAAAATTATAAGTTTCTCTGACTTGTATGGTTAAAAAAATGATCTCATCCTTACATTGACGAATCGATCAATTACCATTGAGACTAATAATCGGGAATATGAGAAAACAAGAAATGATCGATCCAACCTAATTGAAAACATAAATAATTGAGATACATGCAGAGATCATAGTTTACCGGTCATTGATTTGAATAATTCTAACATACCTATAATGGAGAAAGTAACTGATGAAGTTACCTCAAATGGATCAGTTCGGTTCAAATTCTTAAGTTTCCCGTTGAATGTATCGATTTCAAAGTAAGAACGATAAATAAAATCGAAATGAGAAAGAGAGAATCAAAGAAGACGAGAGAGCAAAAGAGAAATGAAAAGAGCGCGAAAATGGCGCGAAAGAGAAGGTGCATTTGGCAAGTAATTAGCGCATTAGGCCTTCCTTTTGATTGCTCAGTCAAAAAAACTAAGGATCATAATTGGCTTAGGCCTTCCCTTTTTTTTCTTATTTTATTTTTTCGATTAAGCACGTTTTGAGGTTAAAAAAATTTGTATTTTACCCCCACATATAACAATAAATTATTAAAAAATAGATTTTCTGATTAAAATTATGATTTATAAGCTAAACATAGAATTTTTTTAAATTTTTTTCTTGTATAAATCAGCTTTCAAATTTTAAATAACCGAAACTAATATAATAATATATCAGATAGGTGAAAGTACCATTAATATCTTTGTATGTTAGAAGTGAATGAAAATTTTAATGAAAATAATCAATTTATTTTTTAATCTTACGTGTAGGATTAATTTATTTTTTTATTAAATGAATAAAATACAATTTAACTTTTAACATAGGGACTTCTATAATATTTTTACCGAATTAGATACTATTAAAAGAAAATTAATTTCTAAAAATAAAGGCCCAAATGGAATATATGATAGGGAGATGGCCGAAAACATTACTTAGGTCTAATATTTTAGGTCTTACTTATATAAGAAACAAATCTTTTAAAATATTTAAATAGAAGCCAAACCTTGTCCGAATTCGTCGAGTAACAGCTTATGTGGGTATATATTGGACAAAATTATATTATTTAAATCTTTAAAAAATTAAAATTATGATAAAAAAAGGTTTATTATAAAAATATTTTATATGTTATAAAAGTATAATAACATATTTATTAATACAAAATTATAACAAAGTATGGACATAACTTATTTATGTGTCCATGTTATATATTGTAAAAGTGTATACTCAATCATAGAAAAATGTTATAATTTTTTTATATAACTTATTTATAAAAAATAACTTTTTGAAATTATGACAACAATTTATATTATTTACAAGAAATGTTATGAAAGTTTTGGATTTATAAAATATTTTTTATAAAGTTTATATATTATAAAATTCATGTTATTTTTATTTAATTTACATATTATAAAAAGGGATATAACCTAAGTCTTTCTTCAAATTAAATTTATATAACTTTTAATAATTAAAGCTACAGATTATTTAGACTATGGACCCAAATATTATAAGGTCGATGCTAATTTTGCAAATAAAAAAAGTTTTATTACACCATGTCGTGGATATGATACTATTTGAGAGAATGGTGCTAGACCCAAGCACCATAGATAGTTCACAAACTCTTTAGTTTGAGTCATGCAATACTTCGAAATGTGATTGAGAATATATTTTTTGTTCTAAAAAAAAATTTCCCGTAGTAACATCACTTTAGTATAGTATAAAAAAAGGTTAGACCTACTAGCATGTTGCATATTTCATAACTTCAACCATAAGGGAAATTGACATGGTTCATACTTCGTAGACTACATGAAACAAGGAAATCTTGATAATATTAATTATGCAAATTCAAATTCGGATCATAACGACCACCAACAAATGATGATAAAAAGCATATATTAGATATTAAAGAGTAAATAATTCAACAAATATGCAGTAGAACAATTAGATAAAATTGAATATGATTTTTATTTTTCTTGCTATTTTTATCAGTAATCATGTTATCAACTACTTTTTAAACTAACATAATATATATATATATGATGATTTGATTTGATTTTTGTTACTTGCTTAGAAATTATTTTTATCACATTAATAATTTTTATAATAATTAATATTTTTTTAAAATATAAATTATATAGTTATATATTACAAATTATACTACTGAATATGACATAAAAAATTAAGATATAATTCAACTTTATCAAGTTTAAAAAATTACAATTTTTTATAATTATGGAAATTATTTTTCATTGTACCACTAATGGAATTGAAAGCAAAGGTAATAGACAGAACATTAATTGGCCCACTTAAACTAATAAAGGAACTTTGAAAAAAAAATAGATTTAATGTTAATGATTTTTGAGGTTTTAATGTTTTATTGATAATAAATTTAGGTCATTTAATTAATTTTTATCCGTGCGAGGCATGAATTTATTTATTTATATTACATGCATAAATTTTACGGAATATATTTAAATTTAAATAATATTAAAAAATTATTTTATATTTAAAATATATTTTTATAAAAATTTTAAAACAATGTTATTATATTTGATTGTTGCATGCAATTAAATTATTTTGTGATTTTTGTTTTAAATTTTAATTATAATTTAATTTATGATGCTTAAGTTGTTTATCTTTTCAAACTTTATTATTATCAGGATAAATTACATAAAGTCACCCATGTATAAAAAAAATTATTTTAGGTACCTAAAATTAAAAAAATTATAATTTAAACACTCGTTATATACTTCAGTTATTTTAATCACTCCTATTAAAATTGGTATAGTTATAAATTTAGCCCTCAATTTTTATATATTATATCAATTTAGTCATAATTTAAAAAATTAACCCTATTGTAGAAACAGGTTCTTTATTGGTCGTTTCCATTTTCATTGCTGCACGCTGAATTCTCTCGGAAAAGTGACTCCAAATTCTTAAAAGGGTCCCATACGTCGATGGCGAATGGATCGAAGATGTTGCTTCGTCCATTGCCGAAGAAACTTGGGATCAAAGACTTTTTTTTTCCTTTTCAAATTCTTGGAATTGCTTTTAGGTGTGTTGGGGTCAATTTGAGAATTAGGCAATTAGTGTCAATTATTTCTTGAATCAAGGAGGAGATGCATAGGTTCGGTATTTGAAGGATACATAGGTGGTTTGGGGAGGTAGGGGGATGGGGACGGTGGTGGGGGAGCTACAATTGGGGCGAGAGGGAGAGGGACGAGGTGAGAGTATTTTTATTTTGTTTAATATTAATATAATTGTATTTATTTAATATTAACAGAAATATTAATATAAAATTTAAATTTAATATATACATTTTTTAAAATGCTTATTTATTATTATAATTGCCTTCCAACCAAAAAACCCAAGTTCGAATCCCAGCAAATGCAAGCATTTTTTTTTTAAAATCACTTATAAAAACACTTCCAGGAGCTTAGTTGAACAAAGCTAATAATTCCATTTTGCAGCGAACTTCAATATACTTGTATTTTTACAAAACCATACAACTTGTTTGATATCATAATATGAGAACACAACCCAAGCAAATACTAAGTGCTAGCTTTGTGATCTAAACCAAGTTTTTTACTCATTAATAACACCCATTTCATGCTATATATAGCTCAACAAACCATGAAACACATTATTTACCAAAAATTATAAAGAACTTAAGGTGGTTTTATTATGTTTTTTCTGGAGGTGAAGCTGATGAAATCTCGAAGTAAGTTGGCCTTGGGGTTGAGGGGCAACCTACAGATCGGATTAAATCTTCCACAGCTAGCACTTGAAACTTAGGGGGTGAATTCAGTGCGATGTTGTCGACTCGGTGCTCATATATTTTACCCTTCTTGTCGAGTTTGTATTCAGAAGTGCCATCGAATCGACCACGACTCTCCCATGGGACTCGTGGAATGCCATGGATGGTCCAGCGAACCATTACGACATTCTCCATTGGCTGCCATACACTGACAATGTCGAGCCAGAGAGCTTTGAAAAAAATCCTCCCATGGAATCGCAGCGCCCGGAAGATTGACTTATAATTGTCGATTCCGATGAAAGTATTGAGAGGATCTTTGAATACAATGTCATCCCTAAATAGAGGAGAAGTAACTTTGTCAGAATATGGAGTATAAAGATGGACAGTATATGAGAAAATTAATCCTCCTGCATTTATAGAGGTGTCACATAGAAAAGCCCATAATCTATTTACACGAGGAAGGCAGCAGCATGCATCAGCCTAGTGGCATATGCTATTTATGCACGTACGGCATAACTTTATCCAGTATTGTTAAGACAAGAACCTAGGCATTGCGCCTTAGCATCAAACAAAAGCACCTCAAACCCCTTCAGGCCAGGCGCATTCAGTAGGCAAAAGCTCGGCACCCTAGGCATGCACTTTTGTAAGGCAACACACACACACAAAAAGAAAAACCATTTTTGAAAAGGGATCCTTCTCAATATTTGAGTATACGACGACAGGCACAGGACCAAAAGAAATCATGCACCCGGCCAACAAAATTAAAAGAAAATTTAGGTTGTTCACTAAACAAATTCGACCAACTTTCAGAGTTTATTATCATAAGTATAAATCTTAAGCTTATCATACACACAAGCACGTACTCATCAAGACTAACAGATAAACAAAAATGCACACACATGCATGTTGCACCTTATTGCACTCGAGCAAAAGCGCTTTGCTTTAGCGCTTCGTGCCTTAGTCAATACAAGGGTTCGAACGCATAGAGTGCACACCTTGCCCTTAACAAAACCACCTTTGCCATCCATCAATTTGTAAAACCAATCAAACAAGGATACTATTAACAGAGTTCTCTATGTTCTAAGCTAAGAGCCAATACTTTCTTCCTTATACACACACACACAGACAATCAACATTCAAACAAAAGACCAACATTCAAAAACATCTAATTACATCAAAAACATAAGCTTGGAATGAATTAGTACGCGTTATTCAAACAAATGTCATCACCTTTCTCTCTTCTTCTTTTTTTAATTTAACGATGAGAATCCAAAATCAGCAGATGAACAAGGAAAACTTTGAAAAATCGAATTTATTTTACAGAATTCTCAATTATTTACTCCATTTCAAAGAAATCAAATGCGGGAAAATTGAATCCGAACCTGTAAATATCAAAACTGAGCTCCCTGTAAAAGATGTCCGGGAACTCCTCTCTCAAGGTCCGAATAGCGTAACCCATATTCACGTAATAATCCTGCTTCTCCTCTTCCTCTTTGCTGGGCTTCGATCCTCGCTTCACCGGAGCCGAAAATTGTACGTACAACCTCAAGTTTTGGCTCAAACACGAAACCGTACTGCCGGCATCTTTAACACCGACCCTAGCGTTGGTCCTTGACCAAACTTTCTCGTCGTCGTTCTTCGAAATCGCGCAGCTCTTGAGAAATTTAGGGCGGGGGGTAGGGTTAGAGAAAAATTTTGCAGAGGCGGTGGAAATTTCAGGTGAAGGCATGAGAAAAGCCATCTCGAAGTATGGTTCTAGAGAAAATTTGGAGTAGAGAAGGTGGGATTAAAAGAAAGGAAGTGAATTAAATGCCATTTTCTTTGGACGGAATAAAAAGTGGGAAATTTCCAGGATAGGGTTGTTTGGATAGCCAGAGAATCTAAGAGGGAATAAGGGATCGCAGTTTTTATTTTAATTATTTATTTTTTTTGGGTTTCCCGATTTCAACCAACCGAAACCACCTAATGACTAATTATTCACATTTTGTAGATTCATTAAAGTGTAGATAATAATCACGAGTTTTAAAAGAATCGTGATTTTAGATAAGTGAGTTTTTATATTTTATATTTCTTGTTTAATTTTGCACTAGCCTCTGTACTTTCTAACTAATGGACTGTGGTTGTGGTACGATGTAATCTTTTATCTCACAACTATAGTAATTAATCTCACTGCCATTATTGTTTTTAACTTTCCAGTAAATGCATCGCCCATCCAAACTCACATATTAGGTTACTGAACTATTACTAAGTTTCTCTTTGTAAACTACATGCAAAGGCTACTAAACTATTATTAAGTTTACGCTTTGGTCACTCAACTTCAAAAAATTACAAAAATGATTATTAAACTATACAAAAATTTTCATTTAAAGTCACTAAACTGTTTGAAATTTTTTAGTTAAGTCATTGGATGCTAAGGTTTTTTTTAATCTATCTAATGAGCTCCAAGCGACAATTCAACGATTGGTATGGTGGATCAATACCCATCAAGAAGTAGAAGAACATACCTTAGGTTCAATCTAACGATCAGTGTTAGAGATTAGAGAAGAAAGTTATTTGGATTTTGTTTCGCAGATTCATGATGTTTAAAGTTGTTTTATGAAAAAAATTGAATTGTAAAAAAAAAAAAGAATGAGAGCTTTCAATTGGTACAGACAGTGTAAACAGAGAAGGCCATACAGGAGTGGTTTTAACAACTCAGTAATTTAAATGAAAACTTTCGAATAATTCAATAATTGTTTTGTAATTTTTTTAAAATTAAGTAACCAAAACATAAATTTATATATAATTTAATGACCTTAAGTGTAATTTATCATTTGAAAATCGAAGAATAACACTCCTCTTTATCTAATTTTTAAAAAAATAATTACAATTTATAATACTAATAATACACTTTCACTAAATTTGAATATATGGTATTCGAATGGAAATCAATTAATGAGTATTTTAATTTGTAAATCAAATAAATAGAAGGATCAAATTGTTGAAATTAAAAAAATAAAAGAATTAAAATTTAAAAATTCAAAGAGTACAGATACTGAATCCGGAATTAGACCTTTATATTTGCCTTTATCTATTATTCCATTAAGTTGTGAATCTGAGGAATTTCCTTTACAGGCAGCTAAATGCCATCAATCAAAACTATTATCCATAATCTATATACATCAAAGCAATGAGAAAAAAAAACTATATAAATAAGTGAAGAAACTTTCAAATAAATAAATTACCATTTATTGATGATTATATTTTTTATTGATACAATTATGATTATATTATTAACTTGTTATTAAAATAATATATTATCTTTATTAATAAATTTTGTATATTAAAATTATAAAATAAATTAATAATCATTATATATTTTAAAATCACAAAAGATAGATTTTTATTTTCACTCCAAATTTAATAATATTTTAAATTTTAGTAATTTAACAATTGAGTTGAGACTCGATTTAGATGACACCAATTCATTCAAAATTTTTATATATAATAAGCATGGGTATATTATTTTTACATCTTGTATTTTTATATATAGTAAGTTTACAAGGACAGTAAAACCAAATGGTAAGTATAAATATTTGTATGAATAATCACCAAGTGCAGAATCAAACTATTACATCATAAATGGATTACAAATTAAAATAAATAATCAAACTATTACAGTATAAACAAACTATGAACTAGTGTCACGGGGCTAAATCTTTCATCTCGCGATCCGTGTGGCCTTGAGCGATCCGTTCGTCCAAACTCGCCTAAGTTAGCCTTTACTCAAGTGAGGATTCCTTAAGAACCCCTCCAAGGCACCAATTTGTATAGCGGAAACGATTTATGCCAAAAGAAGCAACAAAAGAACAACAGAAAGAACGCACACAATGTGTTTGAGTAAATGCTCTCTACATTCTCTTATTCACAAAGAATAATGAAACAATAAAAGGAGTGCGTACAAATGAGGGGGAGACTCTCTATTTATAGTTGAGCTCCCCCAATACCAACGGTCAAGATACATTTACATCGACAGACGAAATTAACTATATCCCTTGATTTTAAGGATTTACAAGATATGTCATATCAAATCTAATCTAATCTTTACAAGATATGATTCTATCAATCTTCTAAGATTAGTTGCCAAAATAGCTTAAATTGTCATATCTTCTTTATCGGGCCAACCATGCTTCAATCTGACAGGCTTCTCCAATAGCTTACCAAATCGGGCCAGTTATTGCAGGCCAAATGATCCCCATCTACACAATAGACCTCCTTTGGATGCATTTGGTGCAATGTTTACGGGTTTTGAACTACAACCAGTGACATTTTCCTCCACCCATTCTCCCAATGCCCTCGTCGCGACTTCCGAATGGCACTGACTTGATTTACCTCGGTCTCATCTTGACGCCTTAGCTTTTCCCTTCATTTAGGACTTTTGCATCGATTTACATTGCTTTTTAACTCAAACCATCTTACTTGTTGTATTTACTCTGTTCAACTGTCAAACTTGCATCACTTCTCTTTCCTTGAAGTCCGATGCACCACCCACCTTCCCATAGGTGGAAACTTTGTCGATGACTCGGCCAACTCCGACGCTTCACTCGAATTGAGCCTCATTGGTCCCAGCTTCACTATTTTTATCGCTACTTTTCCCCTAAGTTCGATGACAAACTCACATCTTCCTTAGGTAGAAGCCCATTCGATGACTCACCAAACTCAAACGTTGCCTTTCCTTTGACTACGGCTTGCTTTGGACAGTTTCGCAGCTCATGCGAACCACGGCACAAGAAGCACTTTACTTGCTTCTTTTGCTCCTCTTTTCCCTCTTGGCTTCGACTTTTCCCTTGCTCGAACCAAGCTCCTTGGGCTCATTGTCTGTTCCTTCATCCCCTTTGATGACAGACTTCTTCGAACACTTTCGCAACCTATGCGAACCATGACATAAGAAGCATTCCATTGACTTCTTCTCACTTTTAACCTCATTGGCTTCGACATCCTTTACGCTCGAACCAAGTACCAATGCCTTACCTATCGGCTTCTCCTTAAGCGCGGATTTCTTCGAACATTTTTTCAATATGTGTGGACCATCATAGAGAAAGCATTTCAACTTGTCCCTTTTCTTGTTAGGTTTCTTCTTCACAACTCATGGTTTCCCATTACCACCATTGTTGTTGTTGCCATTGCCATTGCCATTGCCATTGCCATCAACAGCATCTTCATTGTAATCATTTTCACATACACCCCTTTTTTCGGACTTGGAAAACTCAAGCTTGTCTTTCCCTAAACCAAGCTTGACCACGGACTCTGCTATCGGCATGGCTTCTGACAGCTTTTAGACACATCTTTGTTCCACCTCCTGCCTGACCCACAGCTTCAATCTATTATGAAAAGCAAGTAATGCTTCTTTCTCAATCACATCTGAAACTTGGAGCATGAATTCCTTGAACTCTCGTACATACTCCCCCACTGTGCCCCGTTACATTATCCCTTGCAACTTTTCCTGAGCTTTTTCTTTGACAAATTCTAGGTAAAACTATCCCTTCAACTCACATTGAAACTCTTGTCACGTCTCAATCTCACCTTGCCTTTTATCTGTGGTCCTGCCTCGCCACTATAAAAGCACAATATCAGTAAGAAACATTGAAGCAGTGTTTACCTTAAAACCGCATCATCTGTGATGCCTTTCGCACGGAAGTAGTTTTCCATCCTCCACAAGAAATTATCCACATCGCATGCAGACCTTGTCCCCATAAACTCTTTCGGCTTCAAGACATCCTCGTTACTAAGTGTTGCACTTGACACTCTTTTCCCCACGACTGCTCGACACAAGGCCAGCTCTCCCTCGAGCTCTTCTTTTTTTATGTTCAAAGCTATCGTCATGGCTATTGTTTCCTCCTTCAAAGCCATCACCATGGCTTCGAGAGTATCGTTCCTCTCCGTCAACCTTTTTCTTTGGGAATCTAGCAAACCTTGCACGCAATCCCTATTGGAAGTGAGACACATGGTCACAAAGTCTTTGGATTGCTCCTTCATCATTTGCAACCCATCAATGAGTCTATCATCGACATCGTTGATCCTCTCATTGATGTCCCCCATGGAATCCTCGAAAGTGACGACTCAATCCTCCAAAGCTGACAACAAGTCACTCGATCGACTCACTTTTCTGTCCCTTCCACGAGTCTCTATTGGCTTACTCTGACCGACAACTTCTTTTGACATCCCAACAGTGCCTTCAAACTAATAGCTTGGATACCACTTGTCACGGGTGTAACACCCCTAACCCGTATCCATCGTCAAATTAGGGTTACGAGGCATTACCGAACAAAACACAATTCCACATAATCAATTATCATTTTCGTACACGTGGTTATATCAACTTCTATACAATATAACTTTTAAATCCAATATCAATCATCCACCAACTCATATTAGTTAAATTTGCACATACAAAGCACATAACCAGATAAAATTTATCATGCTTTATTTCTTATAACACATATACAAACCATGCTTCAAATTTCAACCATATTAATATCATCTATATAACCACGTGTTCGAATTAACTAATGTGCAACAAAGCCAAATTTCATGTACTTCATACATATTAATATTCGAACCACATAACCCTAATATTAATGGCATTTGTATACTTAAGACATATCCCAACATATATCATTACATTTCATACATTAAAAAAAATATGTCACTATATTTATTTCATCATTTGAATATCAAACATAACATTTCATAACTTCTGCACAAGCACCTAATAAAACCAATCGAACCATAATACCATAATTTGGTGCAATCACATATGCGACTTTAGTAACATTACGACATAGCCGAACATACTAGTGATGCATATATATGTATAGTGCGCATTTTACCCTAAAAAAACCACGTTAATCAATTGAACGCAAATAACATTCCCTTGCACACCTAATTCGCATGTAAATATATATTATTATACCTAACTTTATATTTCATCCTATTAACTAGTCATTGATTCAATCACAACATTATAAAGATCATAAGCTTACCAAAATGAACCACATATCAAAACCGAATTTACAAGCACACTTATGCGCATACCTATAATAATATTAACATCAACTTGATACTTTTAAGTATCCATTAAAAGTTAACCAAAACATGCCTAAATCATAACCATCTTTTACCATTTTGGATCCGTACCAAAACAATCAACAAAAACAATTATGAAACATGTTCATTATTTACCATTTAACAACCGAACTTACATGACTATACATTCAAACATAATATATTTGTATGCTTGTCACCACAAACCGAATCAAATTAGCCAAACCACAATTGATCATAAAACATATCCATAATTTTCCATCACCAATCACACCTAAATAACCAATCAAAATAATGACATAACCATTACTTAACCTATATTTCATATACCATAAACACACTTTCCAAATAAGCTAATTTCATGGCCGATTGTAAACCAAGCTTTTCGTCATCCATTACCGAATCATATACCAAAACATCACAAGCATGTATTCCATGACTGAAAATGCATAAACGTTTTCATCATCTGTAGCCATTTTCGCATAACTTTAATTTATATACAAGCTCAAAATCAACCAAAACAAATACTAGTCTATACATGCTATAGGTTTATAATTCAAGCTTTTAAAATTCCGAAATAACGGTTGATAGTGTGATGGACTTCCTTGACGATCCCCGAGCTTATAACTAGCTTCCTAAAATCTATAAAACAATGAACAATCACACACACAGTAAGTTTGGAAAGCTTAGTAAGTCATAAGCAAATAAAGTATAATAAGGTCATTAATAACTTATTACTATTTGGCAGAATATAACTAAACTCATACATATATATAATCACCTTTCACAAGTTATTTCACATAGTCACATAATTGCATCAAAACTTACCTCTTCATTCTAATCTCATATAAACATAAAACATACCTGAATTATTTAAACCGAACTCATATTTGATCTTGCTAATCTTTGCCCGTTATACCATTCGGAATCATTAAGGATATTCGAATAGCTTAACAGCTCGTATAATGCCATCGTCCCAGACATGGTCTTACATGTAATCAAATATCGATGCCACTGTCCTAGACAGGGTCTTATACGAAGTCAAATACGATGCCAATGTCCCAGATATGGTCTTACACGTAATTTTCATATCGATGCCAACGTCCTAGACGTGGTCTTACACGAAATCACATACCAGAATCCTATGGTTCGTACGGGGATTTTGGACGTCGTAATTAAATAGAGTCAAAATCATAAATAATTTTCCCATGCTTATAACAATTCGGCATTTATAATACATATACATACAAATTTAACGATATTCATTTACTTATGAACTTACCTCGGATGAAGACGAACGGACCGAGACGACTATTCGATAACTTTTGATTTCCCTCGTTCCAAATCTGATTTCTTCTTTTCTTGATCTAAATTAATACAAATTTGACTTGTTTAATCATATATTTATTCAAATTCATTCAAAAACACATAAATGGGAAAATTGAATTTTAGCCCATAACATTTCACATTTTTCACAATTTAGTCTCTATTTCACAAAACACAAAATATTCGAAATTTCACCACACCCAAGCTTGGCTGAATTTCACTAGCGTCCCTAGCAGCCCATTTCTTTCATTTATTTTGCATTTTGACCCTTAAATTTACAAAATTCACAATTTAACCCTAAATAGGCATTTTTACTAAAAATCACTTAATTAAACATAATAATCTAAAAACATATATTTATTTTTCATCATCAAACAAAAAAAAATCATAAGCTATCATCAATGGCAAATCATGAATACATCAACAAATTCAAAATTTTAAACATGGGTTAGCTAGTATTCGAAGCAACAATCTCAAAAACGTAAAAATTATCAAAAACCGAGCAAAAAACATACCTAATTTAAAGCTTCAAAGTGTCGAACCTAAAACAACAAAATGGCTTCTTTCTTCTTCAAGTTTCGGCAAAAACAAAGATGAATGCATGACTATTTTATTTTATGTAATTACATTTTTTATACTTTTTACTATTTTAACCTTAATGAAATCTTAATAAAAATCACCTGAATCATGAACATAAATGTCCACTAACCTTATAATGACATAATAACCTTTTAAGGACTTCTCATAAATCAAATCATAACAAATTATAATATTAACAATGAGAATGTCACTTTTACTTTTTATGTGATTTAGCCTTTTTCACAAATTAAGCATACAAGCGGATAAATTAAATCACGAAAATTTCACACATGTCAATTCACATACTATAAGCACGAAAATTAATATTGAAATATTTTTCTGACTCTGATTTTTGGTCCTGAAACCACTGTCCGACTAGGGTCTAAACCAGGCTATTACAATAGGGATAGATATTTCGTCTCACGATTCGTGCCGCCTTAAGCAATCCGTTCGTCCAAACTAGAGGTATTTATAGGCCGAGCTGGACTGGGTTCAAATCGGGATCAACTAAAAATTTAGGCCCATTTACTAGGCTCGGGCCTAGCCCAACCCGAAAAATAGGCCTAAAATTTTGCTCAAGGCTGACCCGAATAAAAATGCTAAAACCCAGGCCTGACCCAGCCCGCCCGTATTAATTTTTTATATAATTTTTAAATATATATAATACATAAAAAATACTAAAAAATCAAAATAAATATTTCCAAACAAATTGAAAATAAATTTTAAAAAATATGTAGACTTAAATAACACTAAGATAGATACAACTTAACAAGCAAATGCCTCTAAAATAATAACAAAATTAACAAATGTCTTTAAAATAATAACAAAATTAACAATAAAATAAGTTTTATACAATATTCAAACAATAACAACAAAATAGTAGCAACATAATATTAAAATGGTAGAAAACTAAGGATAAAACAACAAGAAAATAACATTAAAAAATAGTAGATTTTTTTTGTCATTTAGTGAATTCGGGCCGAGTTGGGCCTGGGCCAAAAATGCCTTACTCGAGGCCCGACCCGTTTTTTAAACGGGCCTTATTTTTTTATTTAAGCCCATTTTTCAGGCCTATATTTTTTTCCAAACCCTCCCACATTTCGGACGGGCCTTCGGGCCGGGTTAGGTTGCCCGACCCATGATCAGGTCTAGTCTAAACTCGCCTAAGTCAGTCTTTACTCAAGTGAGGATTCCTTAAGAACCCCTCCAAGGCACCAATTTGTATAGCGGAAGTGATTTATGTCAAAAGAAGCAACAAAAGAACAACAGAAAGAACGCATACAAGGTGTTTGAGTAAATGTTCTCTATATTCTCTTATTCACAAAGAATAATGAAACAATAAATGGAGTGAGTACAAATGGGGGGAAGACACTCTACTTATAGTTGAGCTCCCCCAATACCGACGGTCAAGATACATTTACATCGACAGACGAGATTAACTATATCCCTTGATTTTTAGGATTTACAAGATATGTCATATCAAATCTAATCTAATCTTTACAAAATATGATTCTATCAATCTTCTAAGATTAGTTACCAAAATAGCCTAAGTTGCCATATCTTCTTTATTGAGCCAACCAGGCTTCAATCTGATAGGCTTCTCCAATAGCTTACCGAATCGGGCCAGTTATTGCGGGCCAAATGATCCCCATCTACAGAATAGACTTCATTTGGATGCATTTGGTGCGATGGTCACGTGCTTTGAACTGCGGCCCGTGACACTAGAACAATCTAAACTATAAATTAACTAATATAATTAAAATTCACACATAGTAACAACTCATGAGGACTCGAAAGCTTACACAATTTTTCTTTTTTCTTTTTTTTTTGATAAATAATAGAAAGCATCACATTGCCTTAGATCAATTTATTCTTACATAGGGATCACATATTTTATCTTCTAAAAGTAGTCTCCTAATATAGAATGTAGGAACATCAATGGTAACTAAATCAACATCATTAGAAGGACATAATCAGGCTAATCAATCAGCGACCATATTTGCTTCCCTACTCACAAACTGGAAGTTGATTGTTGAAAATTGTCGACACACTTCATTGATTTTCCTAATAAGAGTCATCAAGGGTGTACTTCCTAAGTACTCCTTAATCATATTCACTGCCTTCATGCAATCAGTTTCTATAATCGCCTTAGTGTAATTGTAATACCCCCTACCCGTATTCGTCGCCGAAATAGGGTATGAGGCATTACCAGATTTTACAAAATAAATTTTTCATTATTCCAAGTTAAATACTATTTATTTATCGAAACATGTCATGACGTCCCTTGGATAGGCCTCCGAAGCCCAAAACATACATCGGGACCAAACTATGATTAAATTGAAACCATAAGAAATTATTTTCGCAAAATCCCAAAGTTTTTTTTTATGAACTCAATATAACCCCTTTATAAATATCTAATCTTCCCTACAATTTTAAACCAAGACCAATCCAACACAACCAATCCATTTCAACATATTTTCAAGATAGATTTAACATATTCATAAGATAACCTCATCACATACCAAAACTAAAATTTGTTAGCCATACCAATGGCTAACCATACATTCATTTCACATTAACATTTACTTTACTAGCTTATACATGTCATTGATTTCCAAAATAAAGGGGTACATTTTAGTGTACAAATCTGGGTCCGTCAATTCATGTTCATGTGCGCACATTTTCATTTCAGAGAGCGCACTCTCGTGAACCTCATCCTTACAGCGAGATTACCAATCCAGGCTAAATCCCCTGTAAAATAAACTCATAGAGTATTGTCGGGATTACCAGTCTAGGCTAAATTCCTTGCAATGACAATTACTCTAATGAGCTTGGATCTGAATTACCAGTCCAGGCTAAATTCAGACCCTAGTTCGGATTACCCGTCTGGGCTAAATCTATTTTCCACATATTCTTCGAGAGGGCTATACCAGGATAGGATCACCCGTCCGGGCTAGATCCTTTTTACCGTCAATTTTTTTTCAGAGATCCATCGAATTTTCCTTCCATTCAAACGAGATTTCTTCTGATTTTTGTCAAATATATCAAAGTTTCATCAATTTTCATACAATGAACATTCAAATCATATTCACATCAATAAAAAATATTTCAAGCATTTAAGAATATAATTCAAGTTACACGAACTTACCTCGATACTTATTCGTATGCAAAAATCTACTAATCCAGAACTTTTTCTTTTCCTCGATCTAGCTTCGTATTTTAATTTTTTGGTGCAAAAATTATGAAATACCAGCTTGAATAAACCCTTAGGACGTTTTTGGCTGGTGATAATGAAGAGAATTCTAGATATTACAAGTTGATCCCATTTTTATTTTAGTAAATTTTGTTATTTTCCCATTTTGCCCTTATTTCACCAATTCTCCTGATTTTTCTCAGCTTACGCCGCCCAAAATATATCCTTTTGGGCTTATTTGCAATTTATGTCCCTTCTCATTTAACAATTGAGCTATTTAATCCTTCTAGTAACTTTTACACCATTTTCAATTTAGTCATTTTCACTTAATTAACTACCCAAACGTAGAAATTTTCTAACGATATTTTAATACCATTGTACAAGCCCAATTATTGCCCAAGCCCAAGCAATCCAGACCCAGCTAACCTAGCCCATTACAGAACCAAACCCAAAATAACAATTAAACCCTTGACCCAATTCCAAACCCACCTAGACCTAGCCTAACCCGGAGCCCAAAACAAGGCCCAACTGGCCCAACCCCCTCAAAGCTAAGCTAGGGTTTCAAAAAAGAAACCCTAGCGTCGTACCTAAGGTCTTTAGACCTTTAGTCTTCCGGCGCCGCCCTCTGACCCTTGACCTTCTACCACTGCCGCCACGTCACCTCGCCACCAACACCACGCCACCACCGTCACGGTCATGTCGACCCATCCACTTGCGCCGTCACCTGCAAGGAAGAAAACAAAAAAGCAACCAAACAACAGCAACAAAAAGTAGAAAAATAATAAAAAAACATGTAATTTTCAGGCTATAAAAAGCCAAGGATTATCAGTGTAAGGGGTTCGGTTTTTCCCCTATTTTAAAAAGATATTCAGAAATCAAAAAAATTTGAAGGTGATTTGCGATTTCCCTATTCCAGATTTGCTTTTTTTTTTCGTTTTATTTTTTTTCTCTATATATCTACAAATAAAAAAGTGGTTTTCAAAAAAACAAGAGAAGGAGACGGTACCGGAATCGCCCGTTAGTACCGTCGCCGGAGTCCCTCTTCGGGTTACCGAAATCGGACTAGGAAGGTGGTGTTTGGAGCTCCGCTCCATGGTCCTAAGGCCGTAAAATTTGGGCCTTCAGTTGATACTTGAAACGGGGATGAAAGCCCGATCGTTAGGCGCCTCCGACCACCTCTCACGGTGGAGCCAACAGCGGCACATCTGGCCGGACCTGAGAGATTTGAGAGAGAGTTATAGCTCTCTGTTTTTTTTTTCTGAAAAATGGAAGAAATCTGAAATTTTTAGGGCCCTTTTTTATATTTATAACGAATATAAAACGACGGCGTTTTGGGGGGGAAACCCGCGCACGGCCCGACCCGCGTCTCAGGATCCGCGTGTTTTCTTTAAAGGGTATAATTGCGCGTGCAATCCCTCTGACTTTGAAGCGTGTCGCAATTTGGCCCCTTTTCGCTATTTTCTTTTATTTTTAATCTGGCCACAAAGTTTTATGTTTGTTTTAATTCGGTCCACTGCTGTGCCGCGTTTTGGGGACTTTGGTTTATTTTTTATTTTGGTCCCCCTTATTTTGGCGCTTATTACAATCTAATCCTTTTTTATTTCGATTTCGCCCAATATTTTCGTTTTTATTTCGATTTAGTCTATATTTTAGCAATTTTATTATTTAGTTATTATTATTATATCTATTATTACTATTATCATCTTTACTATTATTATAGTTATTATTATAGTTTTTTTATTTTTATTTACTTATGTAAATTCTAGATATATATGTTTTATTATTATATAATTGTTTATATATGTATACGTATATATATATTTTAAACTTATTTAATACAAATACTCATTTTTATATACATATCTATATTTTATAATCTATGTATATATACATGCTTACATATTCTTATATATACATACATATATTTTTATACTTTATAATTCTAACATACATATATATATATTATATTTTTATTCATTACTATTGTTTTATTTTGTATTTACTTTTTATTTTTTTCATTTCCATTATTATTTTGAATGAAGTTTTAATTTTATTCGTTTTTATATTTTATTGTTTGTATGTTGTAAGGTTGGCTTTTTATCTATTTTATGTTGTTATCGTTGTTCATATCATTTTTATACTTTCGTATTCATTATGATTTTGCCATGCATAACAATAATGTAATTTGCTTTCACATTCTTTACTACGATTTCGTGTTTTATTTTACTCGAAATGATAAAATTTGTTTTGAATAAATACTATTTCGTGTTTGGATTTGAGAGAATCGTACCCTAACTTACTGGGTTTCAATTTTTGCAATAAATCTAAATATACGGATCTTTTTAAACTCAAGTTTTAAATGATCTCGGGATTTAAAATAGATCACGTCCTAACTTACTGGTCATGACCTTATTTTTAAATCCGAGATGGCTAAAAAATCTTCTAAATAAGTAAATTTCAGCATTTTTCATTCGCGTATCGGGAATTCGAGACATTGTGTCCTAACTTACTGGATATGATCCTCTTTCTCGAATAACGTGAAACATGCTTCTTTTTCTAAAAATTTTCAATGCTTTAACAAGGATCGTATTTTTTAAAATTTTCCAAAATTCTTAATTTTCGACATTAAGACATTAAGTAATCAACTAAGGTACCAATTTTGGGCGTATCGAGGGTGCTAATCCTTCCTCGTGCGTAACCGACTCCCGAACCCGTTTTCTAAATTTCGTGGACCAAAATCATTGTTTTAATAAAATCAAATTATTTATTAAAAACAACCTTTTTCAAGGTGACCCAATCACACCTCAAAAAGGATTGGTGGCGACTCCCGTTTTTATTTTCAAAATCCAAGTCGACCCCGTTTTCCATCCAAAAAATGGTGTCAACAACCATATTACTAACATTTCATAAATGTTTATAAAAATATTGCCGACTCAGTTTTCTGAGATCGAGGTCCCGATACCTTGTTTTACCCAATTTCTTCAATAAATTCTTTTCTAACTAACCACTAAATCGGTAAAATTTTTCTATCGATTTTTTCACACGATTTTCCTATCATATCAATATTCATGCAAAAATATTAAAATAAATTTCTCTTAAAATCAGATTTGTGGTTACGAAACCACTGTTCCGATAACCTTGAATTTAGGCCATTAATGTAACCTTTAGTCCGAGCTATTTCTAAGCCATGATGAATCGCCCACAACTTTGAATTCATAACCGAGCCCCTTCCAACGAATCTTTGAAACCCTTCAATCTAATTCCCTGATGAGTCCCGTAACACACTCTTAGTTGCTGACCAATCACCATTTCTACGTGCCGCTTTATTCGTGTTGACTTTGAGCCATCCATGACTGGGTGGACACCATCTAGTCTGCATAACTTGGGAGCCTCTAGTTCTACGACCCTTCAGATTTGTTTGGCAAACATTAATGGTAAAATACTCGGCGCTTCTAACAATATCTTCCATTTTGCCGATCACCTGCTGGAAAACATACTTATTCCTATTTTTCCACAACATCCAACACAAAACTGCAAATATCACTTGAGACTTCGCTCCACTAGATCCAATCTAAAACTCTCCTCTAAGATTGGCACTTAGCCACTCGAGCAAATTCAACTCAAAGAATCGAGGTACACAATCAGCTGGAATTATCTTCATCCAGGCTTCAGTTGCAAATTGACAATCTCATAACGCATGCAAATCAATTTCATGAAATCCTCCACAGAGTAAACATCTTGCTTTGTCAGTCAGTCTTTTCCTAACCCTTTCATAATTACTAAAAAGTCTTTGGTGTATCACTAACCATAAGAAGTGTTTAATTCTTAGAGGTAAGACATTGTTCCAAATTTCCTTCCACCCAGTGTCGACATGGGGAACATCAAACTGAACAATGCTCTTATAAGCAACCTTAACTGAGAACATACCATTAACATTTTGTCTCCATAAACATGTATCATTACCCGGAACATCATTAGATGAGTGACATGCAATAATGTAATCCAGTATCTCACTACTAAATCAATGCCTCTACTCTAACCATTTCCAGCATCTATTCGTATACACAAAATCAGCCACATTAAGGTGTGCCAAAATAATTGCATTAGAAGACAAATATTCAAATAGATGCCTCAAATCAGGGATCCAAACATCCTGCATGAAACTAATTGATTTGTTATTCCTTAAGTTCCAGTACAAGTTCTTCCGAAATCATTCCTAAATATAGGATATCGAATGCCATACATAAGAGCAATTAAATTTTATTTATCAAGAGTGGGCATAACTCCGACATCTTATACTTACTACGTAGTACTTTGACCTATAGCGCGTCCAGCTTGCTCACTATCTAACAATGAGATATTTTGAGGCACCAACCTCCTCAAACCAAGGCCCCACATCTTAATATGTTGACAACAAGTATCCTATTTGACTAATGTCATCTTCTTTCCACTAGTTGAACTCCAAACAAACTATCTAACAATCTGCTCAATTTTCTTATAGATACCTATAGGAAACATTGTTGACTGCATGAAGTAACCTAATATAGCTAGCAACACCGATTTTGCCAATATTGTTTATCTTGCCAATAAATATAGCTTAACATCGAAACAATTCAGTTTCCTCTTTACTTTATCAATAACAAACTGGAAAGTGCTCTTAGTGGCTATTTTGTGAAACAACGGTGCTCCTAAGTAAGTGCCCAGGTCCTCCACCTTATGAAATCCTAAGACATTCCCAGGCATTCTCCTAACCATAGCCTATTTGTTAGCCGAGAAGTAACTTTTTGATTTACCAGAATTTATTTTATGGCTTGTTGACATAGTTTCAGCATTCTCCAAACTTGTTTCCCTAAACGACACCAAGTCGTTGGCAAAAAATAGGTGAGAAAGAAAATGTCCCCCTCTTTCCCAATTTATAGGCTTCCACTTTCGATTCGAAACCACCAACTTGATCGCATGACCAAGCTTCTCCATTCCTAAAACAAAGATATACGGCGAGACTGGGTCACCCTGCCTTACACCTCTCATTGGTAAAAATTCATCCGTGAAGTCTCCATTCCACAGTGTTTGCATTGATGACATCAATACGCAATGCATTATTATGCGAATAATATTATTAGGCACCTGAGCATCTTCAAAAGTGTCTTTGATGAAATCCCTTTTAAGCGATCATATTTTTTCTTCATATCGATCTTGACTACCATCCAATCTTTCTTCCCTTTTCGACCCATCATAAAATGGATAACCTCTTGTGCATTGACAACATTATCCATAATGTTCTGGCCTCTCACAAAGCTAGTTTGGTTATTCAGAATAAGGGTCGGCATGATAGGCTTGAGTCGATTCACAATTACCTTAGAGATGATCTTATATGACACAGAGTATAGACTTATGGGTCGCAACTGCGTAATAGACTCTGGAGCAGTCACCTAAGGAATAAGAACAAGTAAAGTTCTATTAAAAAAAACCCTCAAGGTTGTCATTCTCAAAGACTCTCCTAACCAAAAAAACCAGAGATTCCCTAACCACGTTCCATTATGATTGATAAAACTAAGCATGTAAGCCATCAATCCCCAGAGCTTTAAGCGGCACCATATCAAATAGTGCATTGTGAACTTCCTGAGTAGATAAGTTTCAACCAAATGCTTCTAATAAAAAAAGCTCAACAATATAGAACATATTCTTAACAATGAAGCTTCATGCACTAGGTGCATCAGCATATACAGTCTCTGAAAAAATGAAACAACTTCATATCATAGCTTATCTTCATCATAACACCACGACCCATCCTCTAACTCCAGGGCTTTAATCTGATTTAATCTTTGCCTTGAATTAGCTCGAGAATGGAAGTACTTAGAGTTTTGATCACTGAGGGACAACCAATCATTTCAAGATTTTTGTTTCTAGAGAAGCTCATTGTAACACCCCTAACCCGTATACGTCGCCGAATTAGGGTTACGAGGCATTACCGAACAAACACAACCATTTTTAAAACCAAACTGATCACAAACATGAAAATTAAATCATTTTCGCATTGCTATTTATAATTTACAATCAAAATCTAACTAACATCATACTCAAACCTATACATGCCATAAGATTGAGTTCAAATATTTAACAAAATACCAAAAGTAGTCAATAGTGTGATAGACTATGCTGATGACCCCCGAGCTCGTAACGCGTCTCCAAAATCTATAAAAACAAATGGACAAAAACAATCAAAGTAAGCTTTTATAGCTTAGTAAGTCTATAGCATATCTAAAATACATATAAAAGAATCATATAATTCTTTAAATAAATTTATTGAAATCACAATTATCAATTATAATTACTAATCAAACATTGCTATATTAAGTCATTTTGTTTAAATCTAAAAGGATGTGTATTTATCTAATACACATAAACGGACAAATGTATATACATTATATGCATATAATCAATTTACTAACATAATCATTAACTGCATATACTGATTTCTATAGTGCTTATTGTTCGCACTTCATCGGATCCATTTAAATATAATTGTTCAAATACATATACCAAAAGCATAATTTTTATACTTATCAACTATAAGTGCCGAATGCACATATACACTTATACCCACCTATGCCGAATGCATACATATATATACATATATATATCCAACAATTTCATGACAACCAACACACACCGGCCCAAGGGGTTTGATACTTTAATTACAAACTCAGTAGACTCAATAGGTAGAGTCTTACTGAATACTAAGGTCTCACACACATAAGAATGAGTCGAACCAGGATCAATCAACGCAATAACATTAGTATCATAAAGAGTGAAAGTACCAATAATAACATCTGGAGAAGAAGCCTCCTCTCGAGCTCGGATAGCATATGCTCTGGCAGGTGCACGAGCCTCAGATCGAACTGTTGTGTCCTTTGTCCCTCTCTGACTACCACTTACATTACCCAAATGCCTTGGCGGTCTACCCCGTACTGACACATTACTCGGCCTGGTATTCTGCACAGTATTTTGATCAGCTACCATCGGACACTCTCGAATGAAATGATCCTTTGAACCACACTTGAAGCAAGACCGATCATGTAATCTGCAATCTCCAGGATGCCATTTCCCACAATGCTTGCACTCTGATCTATTTTTTCGAACACTACCAACGCTAGCAACTGAAGTAGCTCGTGAACTCACAAGGGGTCGATCTCGATCATACTTAGGAAACCCTGCAGTAGCTTTAGATCGGCTATGATCCTCTCTGGATTTCCTTGAGGTCAACTGGAACGATTTACTAAATGATCGTTTACGGGAATCTCGAGCTTCATAGTCAGCTTTCCTCTTCTCTTTCTCGAGCTCCTCAGCTTTACAAGCTCGTTCAACAAGTACTACGAACTCCTTTATCTCAAGTATGCCCACTAACAGTTTAATATCTTCATTCAGCCCATCTTCAAATCTTTTACACATAATAGCTTCAGTCGAAATACACTCTCGAGCATATCTACTGAGTCTCACAAATTTCCGTTCATATTCTGTCACTGTCATCCGACCCTGTTTCAATTCAAGAAATTCCTTACGTTTCTGATCAATGAATCTCTGGCTAATATATTTCTTATGGAATTCAGTCTGAAAGAATTCTCAGGTCACTCGCTCTTTCGGAACCACCGATACTAGTGTATTCCACCAGTGATATGCAGTGTCCCGTAGAAAGGATATGGCACATTTCAAGCACTCGTCATGGGTGCAAGATAACTCATCAAATACTCGAATAGTATTATCTAGCCAGAATTCAGCTCGCTCAGCGTCATCATCATCAGTAGCTCTGAACTCTTCGGCCCCGTGTTTTCGAATTTTATCAACAGGAGGTTTAAGTAATCTCATCGGATCACTTACTTGAGGTATAACAGGAACCGAAGATGGATTAGTCGGGGGTGGAGGTTGTTGTACAACCGGATTAGTTCGGACATATTGAGTAAACCAGTCATTCATCATTTGGTAAAAGGCTTGTTTAGCCTCTCCCTCCTGGTTACTCGAGGTCGGTCGAGAATCTACCGGCTCTGTCCCTTGCGCGGGAGCAGGCGCTATACTCTCAACATCATCGGCTACGGCTCGTTCGGGATCCATTACTATACGAAAACACATTTTTAGATGTCAGCAGTCATCACACTATCTCAGTATAAAAATTATGGCATGTATAGTTAGACTCATATACACTACGTTAGTCCGAGAATCGACTAAACCGTAGCTCTGATACCAATAAAATGTAACACCCCTAACCCGTATACGTCGCCGAATTAGGGTTACGAGGCATTACCGAACAAACACAACCATTTTTAAAACCAAACTGATCACAAACATGAAAATTAAATCATTTTCGCATTGCTATTTATAATTTACAATCAAAATCTAACTAACATCGTACTCAAACCTATACATGCCATAAGATTGAGTTCAAATATTTAACAAAATACCAAAAGTAGTCAATAGTGTGATAGACTATGCTGATGATCCCCGAGCTCGTAACGCGTCTCCAAAATCTATAAAAACAAATGGACAAAAACAATCAAAGTAAGCTTTTATAGCTTAGTAAGTCTATAGCATATCTAAAATACATATAAAAGAATCATATAATTCTTTAAATAAATTTATTGAAATCACAATTATCAATTATAATTACTAATCAAACATTGCTATATTAAGTCATTTTGTTTAAATCTAAAAGGATGTGTATTTATCTAATATACATAAATGGACAAATGTATATACATTATATGCATATAATCAATTTACTAACATAATCATTAACTGCATATACTGATTTCTATAGTGCTTATTGTTCGCACTTCATTGGATCCATTTAAATATAATTGTTCAAATACATATACCAAAAGCATAATTTTTATACTTATCAACTATAAGTGCCGAATGCATATATACACTTATACCCACCTATGCCGAATGCATACATATATATACATATATATATCCAAAAATTTCATGACAACCGATATATATATATACATACTCACTATTCACAAGGATTCGAACGATTATATACTCATCAACCACCTTGAAACAATGTTCATAAATTTATCCATTTCATATAAAGAAAATCATATATATTCATGCCCAATGCATAGAATCACTTAATTTAAACAGATTCACTGGCACTTCACCTGATAGGCTTATAGTTTAATTCCGTTCACCGGCACTTAGCCTGCTAGGCCTATAGCCTGATTCAGTTCACCGGCACTTAGCCTGCTAGGCCTATAGCCTGATTCAGTTCACCGGCACTTAGCCTGCTAGACGTATAGTCTGAATAATTTCACTGGCAATAAATCCGATAGTCGTTTCTCCGTTGGAATTGAATTATATTCAATTCTACGTAACAATCATGCACTTAAAACATACTTGTATAATTCACAACAATAATTTCAATTCAAAGAAGCTGTAATTCATATTCGAACTATATATGTATATAAATCCATACATAAAAATTCAGCTCAAAATTTATAACCTATATCTTTGAACCACATAGGTTAATGAAATTCAAACACCAAATCCAGCTCAATAACTTCATGATTCAACCTAACAAATTTATGTATATAACTTTATATCTTGAATCCTACTACTAATATCATACTATTAAATTTATAATATACCCTAAGTAATATACATTTAACATTCGAATTACTTAAATACATACACATTTTATGGCATTAAATTCACTTCAAAGAAAACATATCATACATTCAAACATATTATAAATAATCTAAGCTAATAATTTCATACCTTTGATTCAATACAAAAATTATACATGTGTATACATACATATTTGCACCTCATATACATTTATATATAATTTATACTTATAATTCAACTCATGAACTTATATATATATATTCATACACAATCGAACCTCATACTCATATATATAACTTCATATCTAATTTCAATACAATAACTTATACATGTACATATATACATATTCGAATCTAACATATACATATATAATTTCATACTTAAATTCAATATAAAAATGTATATATATGCTTATTCGAACCCTATGAATATTTTTATAACATTCACAATTCAACTAAATTCAAAAACTTATTTATATATATACATATATATATTCGAACATTATAAATACAAATATAACATCCATACTTTCACTTAACTCCAAAAACTTATACTTATATATACATACTTATTCGAACTTCTTATTTACATATATAAATGCTTATATTAACTAAATTCAATTTATATACTTTTAATTATAGCTCATCAATTATATAATAAATATACACACACACATATATATATATATATATGTTGAGTTAATAACATTAAATTGCTAATAGACTTACCTCGGATATCGTTGACTGTTAAATCGGCTACTCGACCACTTTTGTCTTTCCCCGATCCAAATCCGATTCCTTTAATTCTTGATCTAAATCATATTCAAATTAAGCTTATTTAAACACCATTCTATTCAATTTAGCCTAAAAATACATGAATGGGCAAATTACAATTTTGCCCCTAACATTTCACACTTTTTACAATTTAATCCTTTTTGCTCAAAACACAAAATACACAAAATTTAACTACACTCCTATGGCCGAATATTCCTAGTGTCTATATAATTCCATATTTTCATTTATTTAGCATTTTAGTCCCTTGAAAAATTTATTTTCACAATTTAACCCTAATTACTCAATTTCATCAAAAATTCAAAAACAATACATGTTAATCTAACAAATATATTTCATATTTCACCTACTAGCATCATAAAACTCAAGCATTCATCAATGGCACATTTCAAAATTATTCACAATTCACAAAATTAAGACATGGGTTTTGAAGAACACGAAGCAACGATCTTAAAACGTAAAAATTTTAAAAACCCAACAAAATACATACCTAAATTAAGGATTACAAGTGCCGAACCAAGCTTTCTTTTTTTTTTTCTTTGTCTTTTGAAGTTTCGGCTAAAATGATGAACCTTTTTGCATGTTTCTTTTATTTTTATGTTTTATTATAACATATATAATCAAAATTTTTAGTTTACCAATTTAACCTTAAATAATTAATATACAAAACATATAATATAAGGTCATTCTTGACCATTGGCATCCACTAACTTATATAGTGGGCTAATTGCATCATAGAACCTCCAAATTATAAAGACAACAACAATTAAATACTTTCATATTTAACCACTAAATTTTCATTTTACGCGATTTAATCTTTTTTATTTAATCAGACACTCAAACGACAAAATTAAAATACGAAAATTTCACACAATTAAATTCACACATAATAAATACACAAAATAATATTAAAATATATTTTTTTAACTCGGACTTGTGGTCCCGGAACCACTATGTCCAATTAGAGTCGAAATCGGACTGTTACACTCATCACTATCAAGTTCACTTTCGAGCTTAATTTGCAGATCTTTCTCCAGTTCAATAAGCTTCCTTGACCGGTACCTCTCCAAACATATTTGAATTCCACCTAATCGTATCAATAAGATCCGCTTTCTCTTTAGTATGTTCCCAGAGACATCCTTATTCCATTTCGTTGTTGCCACTACAAACTTCTTAATCGACTCCTCTAACGGACTGCCATTCACCCAATTCTCATTAACCAAATGATAGAAACCACTATGAAACAACCATCCACTTAAAAATTGAAAAAGTCAATAAGGGTTCCCAACATTATCCTTACCAAACCAGACAGATATAGGACGATGGTCGAACTTAACCCTTTGAAGGTGGTAGACCGTTGTTTTCGGGAGCAAAAGATCCCACTGAGAGTTACATATAACTCGGTCAAGACGCTCAAACACAATACCTCTATTCCATGTAAAATTTGACCATTGAAAACCAAGGTCTTTCAGATTGTAACTTTGGCAGAATCGTTGGAACAATGGGCAGTTACTGGCATATTTCCTCGAGCTTCCTCTTTCTCCTCCTCATTTAGCATCGCATTAAAGTCATCTGTGATCAACAACGATAACCTCATATTATGTGAAATAATACCATGCTCCTTCCATATCTCTTTCCCGACCGTCCACCGAGGACTCCCATAAATCCCAGTGAAAATAAACTCAATCATTAAGCTTCGAAAGCCACACTTTCAAATGCAAAAACTGAAATTGGTTTACTTCCATCGTTATACTAACATTATCCTTCTACAAAACCCAAATTCCCCCCGAAAAACCACTGGCTTCGACTCTATGAGAATTTGACATGCCAATACTCCCAATTACTCGATCTACCTTAAAGCCACTAACTCGGGTTTCAACTAGAACAACAATACCAGGATCAAAATCCCGTAGGTACTCCTTAAAAAAGCTGTGAAAATTTGAGTGTCCCGCCCCTTAACAGTTCCACACAAAAATATTTGACTTCATAAAATAACAAATAGATCAATAAATCCATCAAACCTGAATTTGCAAAGTCACTCCGAAAAGTCATCCATACTAACCGTACCCACCTTCTCAACCTATTGACTCTCACGGAAACCCCCTGGATTTAGTTCTATCTCCAACTGACTTGAGGTGGCCATCATGGTGTTCATCATTCGAGGCTCCAAAATTTGTTCACCCAATTCCAACCTACTCACCATTCCCAGGACCGCTTGTTCAACTGGAATAGATATGTCTGTACCGACTTGATTCGGTTCTTTGCTAATGTCGCCGATCTCCAACATGTCCTTTGTTAGAATCTTCTTCAGTGATGCCGGAAGAAAAGTTGGGGAAACCAAGTTCATGAACCCCAAACTTTTGGCTTGGTTTACAGTCTTAGTAGAACCCATATTCGAGTTTTTGTTTTCTTTCAGTCTAACCATCGAATGGTGATTTGGGTCAAGTAAAGCCTAACCTATAGGGCCTACCAATCTTCCTATTAGGCCGAAAATTTGCCCCACCCTCAATACTTCCCAAATCAAACCCTGTTCCATCCTTTCAAACGCCCAATCGTCCACCCATTGATCCATTAGTGGCCAGCTTCTGCTTTTTGGGCTTAGTGCCAGTTTTCAACCCTTTCCCTTTAATAATTTTAAAGCCATTCACTTCCACTTGGAATTTCTCTCCGGATTCTTCCTTACCTTCACCAATTTGTTTCCCTTTCCCAATCCCCGAAATTTCAGCTTCCATCTTACCAGCTTTTTCCTTCCTTACGTTTAATTGTGCTTGATGAGTATCAATACTCAGGACTTAAGGCCTCGATTTTGCCATCTATGCCAAGGTGTTATTGGTGATAAGTGTATAATTTCTCAATTTAATTGTGATATTTTTTGTCTTAAATTATGCTATTTCTGTTATTAAATACAGTACTTATATTTTATTTATTATTGATTTAGATGATAATTAGATAACAATGAGTTTAAAGTTTATTTTTGATAAGTTTTTGCGAATTAGACTTTCACTCAACATAGTTTTAATATTTTGGCCAAACTAGAGTTATAAAATTCCATTTTGGGCTTACAAAATACTAGTTTGAAAGGAATTGGAACATCTAGCAAAAGTTGTTTCGAAACTCAAGCCCAAAAAACGTTAGGGGCACCCTAAAACAGCCTAAAAGTTTGATGCAAAAATTGTCAATAAAGTTGAAAAGTTCTTGTTTATTTAATTAATGGCAGTTTTGTATTTGTTACAATGGCTTATATGTCAAAAAAACCCTGAAGAAAATGCAAAAAAATTTAATTATGCCCTGTATTAAATTTGTACCCAATTAGGTCCTTGTTGTTAACTAAAATAATCAATTAAGCCCCTCTGTTAACGATTTCCGTGATTGACCACGTTGATCGTTAAAATAAATTGATTAACCAACCAGATGATGACGCATGGCAGTTTCTGGTTTAATATAATATTTTCTCATAAAAATGATTAGAAATCATAAAAAATTAAAAATTAAAAATATGAAAATTGAGATAAACTTAAAATTTTTATAAAAAATTATAAATATTATAAAAATAAAAATTCTAATAAATCATAAAATTTATAAAACATATTTAAAATTTTATTAAAACGTATTAAAATTTTATAAAACATATAAATCATAAAAATTATAAAAAAATCATAAAAACTTGAATTAGATCGGATCAGTTGGTTGGACTGATTAGATTTAAATCAATAAGGGCATCGATTCGAAGAAAGTCATTAGACCGGTTGACTTGAGAATTGGACGGTTGAATCGATTTTTTTAAAATTTTTTTATTTTCTAATGTTTTATTTAATTGAACTGGACAAATCAGTTGAACTAGTAAACCGGTAGTCTAATCAGTTCAACCATCAGCCCGGTTCTAAAAATCTTGGTTAGGATATTTCATTTTGACATATGTTAATAGTTGGATAATGAAATTTTGGTTTGATAGAAATATTAAAAATAAATAAAAAATCGGTTCAACCGCTCGATTTCTAGGTTAACCGGTCTAAAGGTTTTCTCCAAATTGACACCCTTGATGATTTCGGGCTAACAAGTCTAATTCAAGTTTTTATGATTTTTACAAGTTTATATCAATTTTAATATTTTATAATTTTTTTAATTTTAATGATTCTAATACATTTTTTTAATTTTAAATAAGTTTTATTAAAAATTATATTTTATAATATTTATAGTTTTTTATAATTTTAATAAGTTTATATAAATTTTAATATTTTTACTATTTTTACTATTTAATATTTTTTATTTTTTATAGTTATATTTAGATTTTTATATTTTTTGAGATTTTTATAATTTTTTATGGGAAAAATATTATATTAAACCCGAAGTTGTCATGAGTCTTCGTTTGCTTGGTCTATCAATTTATTTTAACAAATAACATGGTTAATGACGAAAACCGTCAGTGAAATGACTTAATCGATTATTTTAATTAACAACAGAGACTTAATTGAGTGCAAATTTAATAGAGAGGCTTAATTGATTTTTTTTACATTTTCTTAAGGGCTTTTTTGGCATCTAAGTCTTTTTCAATATATTATTTTTGTCCTATAAATAGACTAAGAACTAGACATAGTTACTTAGTTTTATTTCATGAATTCCTAAACTTTTTATAGTTAAAAGAAATTTTTAAGTTTGATTGGCAAAGTTTATGATATCTTATTGTTGTTAATATTTTTCTTTTTTCTTTGGTTTTTGCAAATCTTTCAATTTAATTATAAATATTCAGATTTGTTGAATATGTTGTGTGGGCATGTGATCTAACTTAAATAAACTTGTTAAAGTGAGTTTTTTGTGAAAATTAGCTCTCTCTTGCCGATAAACTAAATCTTAAGCGCGAAGTTATAGGGTTGTTTATTGGTAAGAGAAGTAATTTCAAATGGGCCCCTAAGTTATGGAGACGGTAAGGAGAGATTGATTGCTAAACGTAACGTCGACAACTATAACTAGTTTACTAAAGATCATTTAAAATTATCTTTGCATCAATAATCAAGCTTACGAATCAAACCAACATTTTACTTTTAGCTAAAGTTTCATCTCATTGATTTTTTTATATTTTATTTTATGATATCTTTTTACGGGTAATTTACCAATAAAATTTATTTTTTTTCAAAATTTACCAAAATGGGCCAACTATTTAATTATTTACCAGAATGGTCCATTTTCTGCAAAATCGTGTCCACGTCAGCGCGATGTCAGGGTACGCGCCAGGAAATCGCGTCCACATCACCGCGATTTGCTGATGTGGCATGAACGGTTTATATTTTTTAGCTTGAAAAACTTTGAAAGGCCATAACTTTTGGCTCGGTTGTCCGATTGAGACAATTTTTTTTTATTTCGAATAAATTTTCGAGATCTACGCGCTGACAAACTACTTAAAGATGAATAGGGACTAATTTGTAAATTATAATTTGTTAGTTACGAGTATAGGGACTAAAGTGTAATTATTTCAAAATTAGCATGAATTTTTTGTATTTAAGAATATTTGAATGTTATGGAAGGATGAATTTGAATTTGAATTGAAAAACGAAGCTTAGATTTGAAAATATGACTATTTAGGTTTTAGGGACTAAATTGAATAAAATGAAAAATTTTAGGGAACTTCTTAAAAGTGGAATGAGCTGACTTATACCTATAACAGGATGATATAAGACAATTCTGTAAAAAAAGATCCGGTGTTTACTTCAAATAAATAAGGAAAATAATGATTTGAATGTTTCAAAATTCAATTTTAAACTGAAAAAATCAAAATTTAGGGGCAAAAAGGGATCTTTTTCGACGAAAATTGTGGCAAACCCCCTTCGGCGGTTTGTCAACGCGTAGATCTCAAAAAGTTATTCGAAATAAAAAAAATCGTCTCAATCGGACAACCGAGCGAAAAGTTATGGCCTTTCAAAGTTTTCCAAGCTTAAAAACATAAACTGTTCATCCACGTCAGCAAATCGCGTCCTCGTAGGCGCGATTTGTGTCCACGTAAGCAAATCGCGTTGACGTGGACGCGATGTCCTGACACGTACCCTGACATCGCGCTAACGTGGACGCGATTTCGCGGAAAATGGCCCATTCCGGTAAATAAAAAAAAGCGGCCCATTTCGATAAATTTTGAAAAAAAACGGCTTTTATTGGTAATTTTCCCTCTTTTTACCTTGTTTTAGTTTTAATTTTTAACTCCTTATTTTTATTTTACTTTATTAATAAAGAAATAAAATTATCATATGTATCCGTAGATTCCACTATATTCACTATTATCTAAAACTGGCAAAGAGTTTATCAGAATAAACAACTTCCATTTTTGGAAATGGAATCTTTTACCTACTATTTTAGGTTTGTAAAATAAAAAGTTAGTTGTCGATAACGTTGGACCACTATTACATGAAATATCGGTTAAAATTTGCCATTAGGCCCTATACATTGATAATATTCGGGATTCAGTCTCTATACTTAAAAAACGTAAAAATTAAGTCCTCTTACTTTTCTAATTTAGTAATCTTAGTCCAATCAATAATATTGTTAGTGTTTTTTTATTATTATCAGATCTCATATTAACATAGCAATTAACTTGTCCTCGTATGACGTAATATATGATTGATGAAAAATAAACATGTTAAACTAACGAATTTTGACGAAAACTAATAACAACAATAACAATTATTGAACTAGGATTTTCAAATTGAAAAAGAACAAGAGGATTGAACTTTTAAGCTTTGAAGTACAGGGATTGAATCTCAAATTATGTAGAAGTATAAGGACTAAGCGCATAATTTAACCTGTAATATTTTATATTTTTTAGATCAAATTATCCTTCCTATAAGATATTTACTGTTGTAACTCTAAAGTTTTTTTTTATTTATCAAAATTTAATAATATTTTCAGAGGTTTTTTTGTGAATATTATGAACTTTAGAGTTAGAACTTGAGTTCTTTCTCTTATAGTACAATATATCTTACCATCCCACATGTATTAAATATTTTATATCCAACAAATATGATTCGTCATTTAATGTTTCATTGTTTCCTTTAATTTCATATTAATCGATGTTACTGATTTATAAAAAAAAATTATAAGATTTGATTGTAACTGTGATTAAAATTTTTATTTGACACTTTAGATGGTACGAGTTTTGATTTTCAATAACTTTTTTAGCCTAATACCATATGATAAAAAAAAAGATTTAATCATATCCAACTTATAAATAAATATGATTATCTTTGATATTAAAATTACTCTTGGATTGAAGGTGGTTGTAGGCGACGACGATGATGGGGAGAATTCAATTTCGACATATCAAGATAAATATTAAATTAATTTTTAAGTGAATTGCTCAGAATTGAAAAAAAAATTCAATGAACTAGCTTATAAATTTTTTTAACAATTTTAATAAAATTTTAATTTATATTCAAATATTGTTGGATCAATGATCTAATATATTAAATCAGTTGAACCGAAAATCGAACTAATTAAATTGATTCAACTATTAGTAACCTTTGCCTTTGGTGCCAACAATGCCATTTTTAGATCATAATTTTATGTTTAAGTATAATATTTCCCTTTTACCAACAATTGTTTATATAAGAAAAAAATTGTTATAAAATTTGATTGTAATAGTGGTTAAAGTTTTTATTCCACGCCTTAGATGATACGGGTTTAAATCTTTTATTATTATTCTCCTCCAATATCATATGATAAAAATAATAATTTGATCAAATTTAATTCGTGAATAAAACATAATACTCTTCGGTATTAAAATTATGAAGACAACTATAAGCAATGATGATAGGGAGAACTCGATTCCAACAAATCAGTAAGGATTAAATCAGTTTTTAAATGAATCACTTGAAATTGATAAATAATTAAAAATCGAAACAAAAATTGATAATCGAACTAAATTATAAAATTTTATAATTTATTATTATTATTATACCAATGATTTGACAAGTTGAATAAACATTGGTATATCAATAATGCCATTTTTATATCATAATTTTATATTTAAGTTTAACTTTTTTTTTCATTACAAAGTTAATACATATTTTATATAACTGTAATTTTATAATATTGGTAAAAAATTTCTCCGGACTCTTTTAATTTTAAATTTAAGCAATTAAGGACAATTTTTTCGATCAATTATACATGATTTTGATTGGTATAATCATAAATTTAACTCTTAAAATTTACACATTTTATTAATTTAATCTTAATTTAACAAATTTGTCTCGTAACATTTGTATAAATGTGTAAATGTTGAAGTTGAATTTATTAAATTTTTTTAGAAATAAAACTAAAATAACAAAATTAAACATTGAAGGCTAGATTTATTATATACTATTTAAATTATATACAATTGATTGTGATTACTTATTATTAGTTGCTCGCTTTTGAAATTAGAGACTAAGACAGACTAATTTGCACAATTTCAAAATAAAGAGGACTGGACTGTAGATGTCTTTTTACTTATAATATTTAATATTATTCGTCTAAAATGGCGGTGGGAAGTTGGTGCAGGTGGCGCCGCCACCGTCCGCAGCCTTATACACTAATTTCGTCACTTTACACTCCCCAATGGCATCAATAGCTACCATATATAACAAATCAATTAATTCTCACTTCCCGAAACACACCTTAATCACTTGTTTCTGTGACAATCTCCGACAAAAATGGCGTTTTTACACAAGTTATCCAAGGCTTCTTCACTCGCCGGCGCCTCCCTAATTCGCCGTCTGAGCAACGTCCCGGAGAACACCGTATACGGTGGCCCAAAACCTCAAACGCCCAATCAGAGAGTGACCCTTAACCAGCTAAGGCAAAAATACAAGAAAGGTGAGCCAATCACCATGGTTACAGCCTACGACTACCCGTCGGCGGTCCACCTCGACACCGCCGGCATCGATATCTGCCTCGTCGGTGACTCTGCTTCCATGGTCGTTCACGGCCACGACACCACTCTTCCTATCACGCTCGATGAAATGCTCGTCCATTGCCGGGCCGTTGCTCGCGGCGCTAAGCGCCCGTTGCTCGTTGGTGACTTGCCGTTTGGGACCTATGAGACTAGTACCAGTCAGGTAGGTACCTCCATGAACCAAAAAAAAAAACTATATTACTTGGTAGTGATGAAGAAGCATTATTTGAATGAATTCTCATTACATTTCAAGGTCAAAATTATTGTATTATGTTTGTTGTGGGAAGGCGGAACTCAACGGCTTGGTATGGTTTCCAAGTGGTATTTTGTCTCGACTTTATTTAGAGTCTGAGTGCCTTAGGAGGCGCTTACCCCGCCACCTCTTTAAGCACTCTCTCGAGGCACTCAGGCCCGAACATGACACTCCACATTCGACTCGATAACTAAATCCGATTTTGAGATGTCAAGTTTCGTTGCCGGAGCAACTCAGATTACTGTATATGAGGTCAAATGGGCCTACTAATATTGACACGTGGTCTTGTGAGACCAAATACGGAGTCAGGATGTGAATCCTAACTCAAATTAACAAAATAGAAGAATGTCTCAAAACAGTGAAACCATTTCTCGAGACATGCCTCTCCTGTTCTGTCCTCTAGCTTTTACGTATGTTGTTTCTAGACAATACCCTCTGTATCTCGAGACGCACTCAGGCTCTCTGCGGGGTCCAGTTCGATACGGGAAAATAATGATCCATTGAGGGTTCCTCAGCGGCTTCTCTGGAAAGATGGAGCTTTGTAGGAAAATGTGTAGGATATAGTTTGGTGATGTTTAATGTTATTGGCTCATTGCAGTTTGGATTATGAGCAGGCAGTTGATACAGCTGTTAGGATCTTAAAAGAAGGAGGGATGGATGCTATCAAATTGGAAGGAGGGTCCCCTTCGAGAATCACCGCCGCAAAAGCCATCGTTGAGGCTGGAATCGCGGTTATTGGACATGTCGGACTTACTCCACAGGCAATTAGTGTACTTGGAGGATTCAGGCCTCAAGGCAAAAATGTTGCTAGTGCAGTCAAGGTCACTTTCATTTGCCTTTTCTTTCCCCTCTCTTAGGATTTACCTTTGATTATATGCATATGCATGTTTCATAAATATGTTAAATTTCGGGTTCGGTTTATGCAGGTTGTAGAGACTGCCATGGCTTTGCAAGAAGCTGGATGCTTTTCGGTCGTTTTGGAATGTGTTCCGGCACCTGTGGCTGCTGCAGCCACATCTGCTCTCCAAATTCCCACAATTGGCATCGGAGCCGGTCCTTTTTGCAGTGGACAGGTTTATTTCATACTACTAAACGTAATTCTGTTTGTAGATACATGATTGTTATGATCTGCAGTTCGTAGTAAAAATATTGTCTCCACTTTCAGAACTGCCTATCGAATTGTAGTTCAATTGAGCTTTAGAACATTTAGTCGGTTGCCCCATTCCCTATCTGAAAAGCAGAGCTAAGGAGCATTTTCGATTATGGCAACATCCAAAGAGTTTAGAGTTATTAGTTTTATTGGATAAATATCGTCTGATTTTGTCCATAGTCTCTTCTTTACATTTACGGACGTATTTGGCTGATGCTGTTCTAGAGAAAAGCTTAGTTTGATGCTATAATTATGGACCTCAAGTTTTTTTTTTCTTTTTTTCATATACGAACCAATAGCTAATTAGACCATGAAAATGGAGTTTTTACTCGAAAAGGGAGTGTTATGGTTCTGCTGTCCTGCAGAAAACGATTAGGTTTGATGCATAAGTTCAGCAACATTGCTTTCTCCACTCTACTTTCGAGCTTCTTTATAAGCTATGTTGATCGGATTATTCATTTTTCTTAAAGCATCCGTGTCTGGCACATACATGTATCTAGCAATCACCCCCATGTCCCATGTAATACGGTTTACGAGTTCTTATTGAAATGATTGTGTTACTCTTAATCCTTTATTTCATATTGCAATCGTATTGCTTTGTGTTTGTGCTGCATGATTGTTATACGATATTTGTTTCAGAGAGACTAAAAAGGCTATATTTCGGTATCGTGTTGTCGTATGATTATATTCCTGACCTTTTTAAATTTCTTTTATTTGCTTCACGTACAAATACTTGCAGTTAATCATGATTTTTGTTGATACAGGTTCTAGTTTACCATGATCTACTTGGAATGCTGCAACACCCACATCACGCAAAGGTTAACCGAACTATTGCTGTTTTTATCTTGCAGATTATTTCCTTTGTATAAATAGAATGTACTCAAAAACGGATTCTGCAGGTTACCCCAAAGTTTTGCAAGCAGTTTGCTCGTGTCGGAGACGTCATAAACAAAGCTCTCCTAGAGTACAAAGAAGAAGTAACAAATGGTTCGTTCCCTGGTCCTTCACACACCCCATACAAAATGAATCCCAAAGACGTGAATGGATTCTCGAAGGAGTTGCAGAGATTGGGTTTAGATGATGCAGCATCGGCGGCAAACGAAGCAGCAGTTGAGCCCGAGAAGATGAACATGGTGAACACCGGAAGTAACTAAATTAAGGCCAGATTTCTTCACCTTTTTTTTTTTACTTCAATCAAATTCATTTAAGAAGCAAATAATGCCATTCTTTTTCGGTATTGCAAATTTTTGGTTAAAGCAATTGGTAGCACAGTTAATTATTAAAAGCTGAATTTATAATTTAATCCTTGACCATTCTTTTTCATGGTTGAGAAATGGCCTTTGCATGTTAGGAAACCATAATCGGATTGCAGTGTTCTTATCTGAATTTTAATGGAAAACCTGAATGTAGCATCCATGGAAACGTGCTTGATGTTTGGTTCATAGACTTTTGAGACTATTTTTATTTTTTTGTGTTTATTATTATTTAAAATTATGGTTTTGATGAGAATTCCTAACTCATCCACATTTTATTTTATTTTAGTTTTGTCATGAAACAAGACCGTTATAATATCAGTTTATTTTTATTACTATTTTAAATTTATTGATATTTTTAAATAATTTTCAGATCCATTTATAACATATTCCTAAGTTTATAAATATGAATATTGCAGATATACATGTAAAATTATAAATATTTAATAGCTAAAGTCTTTTAGACATTAATAAATAGTATAAATTATTAATTAAGTTAAAACAACTTATCATATTTTTAAATATAATTATGAAAACTAAAAATAATCAAGAAAAAAATAACAATTGATTTTAAAAAAATTAAAATATAGTATCAACTGGTACAATTAGAAATTTTATGAAACAAAAATAGTAATAAAAGATGAATAATGATATTAAAAACAAAAATATGTATTTAAGTATATATATATGGAAGGAGAAAAAAATTGTTGATATTGGCAAAGAATACAGTCCTATACTTCATTGGTCAGCTGAGCCAAAAAAAAAAAAACAAACATTTCACCAAGTCAAAAGCCATTTCTTCACAAGCTCACTGTACACAAAAATCACTTTAAACTGAACATGTTCCTATTGCTATTGAGTTCCATGATTTATGTCTGTAAATCAGTGCAATGGACATTTCCAGAAACCTGGGATACGATCTCGTAGCTCGGACTCTACACAAGCAATATCATTCTTCATTTGCTGCATCACTGAGTGGTTGTACCTTGGAATCAGGCACTGCCCAATTTAGCACCATGCTTCCGAATAATCTGGACCGACTGCAGAAGAATATCTTGTTGTGCAGAGTATATTTCATCTTTGCTCTATAGTTACATACCAAACAATAACAATGGAGGATATCAGTGAAATGAGAAAAAGACAAAACACAAGTGAGGCCTAAAGTGATGAATTTTAGAAAAGATGATGCTGCCGAGCTCGCCTGGCATCCTCAACAAATATTGAGGAGGAAAACAAGTCAAGGTTGAGAGCTATGCGTGTTTGTTAGTGCAGATAGTTACGTTTTCACATCTGTTTTATCTGGTGAGATTATGGATGACAATGGAGCGAGCTAGGGGCAAAGGTTACCTTATCTTCGCATAAATATTTAAATTATATTTAAGGGGTAAAATAGTAATTTTAGAAGGTAGATGGGCGGATCTGATCAAGCATATACCAGAATTGCCTTGCTCCACTGCCCACCTCCTCTTGTTAAAAAAAGAACAAGAAACCCTCCCATTTGGATTGGACTGTGTGAAATCCATGGAGCAAATCTGGGTTTTTGCCATCTCTAAGTGGGATTCAGTCTTAATATGGAACTTGTAAAAGATTAAGGAAACTGGTAAAGCAATGGTAGGTTGCTAGATCGAGATCATACAAAATATATTGGAAAAAAGGAACTGATAATGAGAGATTACCATGCGTCTGAGATTGCATCCAATGGTCAGTTCTGCATAATAACTGTCTATATGAGACAGGAAACAATAAGGGGCCTCCTTTCCCAAGAAAATATTCGAGTTTGATCGCAGCATGTTCTTAATGTCATCTGATATCTGGGGAACCTTGTCAAGTCCTTTAATTTTCAAGGGAATTTTGGTCACCACTGCACGCCATTGGGCACGTGATTTGTTCACAATAACCTAAAAGTTTTACATGGGAAATAACCAAGACTGATGGTTTTGGATATGACTCGAAGGTAATGTGTCGACAAGAAAATAAGCATACTCTCAGTAAAGTCGATGACTTGTGAAAAACAAACCTGACTGGAAAAGAGTGAGTTAGGAACCAGAACTGGAAATTTCTCAGAGTTTAGTAATGTCGTGTTCGTAAGTCCCATTTCCACTACCTGACCTTCTATAGATCCTGCCTGCAATTAAAATATATATATATAAAACTTCACACAGAAAAGGAAAAAAAAAGAAGATCAAATCCAAACTAGTCAATATCACAAGATAATCATGAATCATCTGCTACCACCAAAATACAAGGCAATTAGATTAAACGGGCACAGTTCCTAGTAAGATGGAATACAAACCAAACATCTTTGGAACAGTCAGGATTACTGAATACCTATATATCCTTATGTTTAAGCATAGATCAGAGAAATAACTGAAGGGTTTATTAGTTGTACAATAAGGAGCAACAGAGTGCATTGGATATACATAACCAATAAGTGCTAACTTGAAAGTGAAGAGTGATTGATTCACAAAAAACCAGGCAATGAGGTACAATAAATTAATAAATAGATCAATTATGCCGTGCACAATTCTCCAAGAAGCCCAATTCTTGATACCAAGCATGAAATACACACTTCAGCCGATACAACGTTCAGAAAATAAAGAAAGCAATTCTATTTCTCCTTTTGGACTTTAACTATGAAGAAGCTGATTGGATCCATTAGCATTGGTGAAAGAAAGAAAACTCAATGAAAATATCAGCTCACTTAGGTGTTACCTTTATTGTATCACCCAATGAAAAAGGTTTTGAGAACTGCATGGACAATCCACTGAGCACATTTCCCAGGATGTCCTTGGCAGCAAAAGCAGTAGCCACCCCTATGAGGAGGATTGAATCAGTTATACGATTATTTTACAGTCAATAACAAGTTATATGTATGTACCATTAACTACAAATATGAAGTTTCAAGAAATAGCAATTAGGAATCATCTCATTTTGGCAACAAACACAAAAACAGCATTTGCAAACCATTGCATATTCTTCAAAATCATTCCAAGAATAAAGATTGATAGTTAAAAATACTACAAGAAAAGTCCTAGTGGAGATATGATAGATAAGAGCAATTATGATTTATACCAAAAATTTTGACAAATCGAATGAAAAACTATGATTATATAAACTTAGCATACTACAAGCCTGCTAAAGCTCACAAGCAGCAGGATCAGAAATGTTAAGGAATATGTTATAGACAGATAATCAAATCCAAATTGTACTTTACATATCATCAGCAATATAGCTGAAGTCTAGCCTCTGCTTTAAGTTCAGAACAAGCAAAACATTCAAAATCGTGCAGACAAACACACACAGAGAGACAAAAATGTAAGAGGGAACATAGCAAAGTTGAAAGTATATGAAAACAGAAATGCCACTTTAAATTCAAACCTAGAAAGCCATGCTAAGAGAACATATGCGTTAGCAGAAAATATACACCTCCTATGCCACCGACTGTAAGAATAGATTGAACGGCTACCCCACATGCCTCTGCTAAAGCCATTAACCCAACAACAAATAGGCCAATGGATGAAACTCTGTCCAGAGTTAACAACTTTTCCCGATCAGTCCCTGCTAAATTATGAGTAGCAAGTGCCCTAGCAAGTAGATTTGTTTTCCAACGATATAAAAACCAGACACATGAAAGGATAACTGCACCCCTCCATGCCTGTGTAACGTATTGTGATGCGATAGTACTTGGAGCCACCATCATGCCACTACAAGTCAAGGCACCATATTTTATTATACATTTGACCCAAAAAAAAAAAACATGCAGGAAAAAACGAATAAATGGATGATAAAGAGTTGAATATTAAAATTCAGGACCACTAACATTTGAGAGAATGCCATGAAGGTAATAAGATATCTCACTGGGTCTTCTAGAGCTCCCCAAAAGCTTTTCTCGTATGGAACTTGATTCCCAAGCAAGCTTCCAGAAGGCAAGACTGAAGTTTGAATTGCATAGTTGTGAAATCTTCTTAAAAGCCTAGGCAAGACCACCCAAGCCTATACAGTGCCAGTCAAAGTAAAGCCAACTGGAACAACCACATCTTTAAGGTACGGATAGGTATCAAGCAACTGTTCAACATGTGGCTTCAGTTTGTTAGAGACTTCTTTAGCCTTTTCCCCAGCATAACCTAGTACATCCTCAGCACTGTGCCAAGCATCTTTGACTTTATCAATCCAATCATTGCCAATAACACCACCGTTACTTACATCTACTCCCTCTCCACCAGAGGCAGCTGAAACTTCAGATTCCACAGGTTTATCTGCCTTGCTACTGAAAGACAGCAAACCCGGTTGACGTCTCAACACTGGGCTTAACGAAACAAAAGGAAAAATACTCCAGAAACGCAATGTTGATGAGGTTGAGGGTAACGCAGACACGGGATTGGTTTTGCGGAAACAGGTATCAGCCAAAGGATCAGATGCTGCAACCCTAATAGGAGTATTCATAAACATTGCAGCAGATTGGGTTTCTCTTTTGTCATAAAAACTATTCAAATGAGCATAAGATGCTCTAACATAGCTGTGATCAGCGATTCTTGTAAGTGTCGTGTACGAACTGTATAACGGCAGTGATGACGGTTTTAAAGATGAATATAAGGAATTTGAAAGTGACCTCAGTCTTGAAACCCTAATTCCAGCCATTATAGCAGCTAAACAAATGAGTGGTACTGTGGTACTCACATAGCCCAAAAAGTGAATTTTGCCAACTGCAACCAGAAACAACTCTCGATCATTAAATTGGATATTTGCAACAAACCATTAACACTTATTGGTGCCTTAGTAAAAGCTAAATCTAAACAAGTCAATAACATTTCCATGGTATGTCAAAACAATGTAAATACAAAATATTAACAAGCCCTAAATCTCAGTTTGGATGCTGAGAAAGTGAAAGCAAAACCCACACACACACACACACACACACGCAGAGGAAGAACAAAGGTAAAAATCCGACAGTTTCCGTCCCAAATTGGTTTTAGTTCGTAAGTAATTCAAACTCAGATGCATAAACAGTCTTGAATGTCAAACATTTCCTCAAAAGTTTCCAATCAATTATTTTTCATTTTCTTTCGTTTTCTCAGCAGCCAAACAAAATGTAAAATCGATTTAAAAATTGTTAAGGATTTAAGTTAGTTTACTGACCTTTGACGCGAATCGAGCTGAGGAAATGTGATTTTGTTTCCCTTGGGAAAGAGAAACAAGGGAGCCTTGCGAGAGGAGCCGTACTGAAAAGTAATAATATAATACGAAATGCGTAGAGTATCCTTCCAATACAAATTACAAACAAACAAATGATTTTCAAATCCAAATTCAGTTACACTATGTGGCTAAAATATTCCCAGGTTGTTAGCATCCATAGTACATTGTTATTACCATTTACCGTCTGTTTTACCACCTCTCCTACAGTATTATAAATAATTGTCTCTGTAAACGTTGTAGAATGGGTTTTTTTCTTCAATAATATTTCAATGCATTCTTCTTGTTTCCTTAGCTTAACAGCTTGATAGTTCACTGCTTGGTTATCATGTTCTCACACCAGATTTTTGACACATTGGCTGTATGCACATCAAGATCAGCCAGAATTGCTTGGACCCACATGAGTTCAGAAGCAGCATCAGCGAGGGATCTATATTCTGCTTCTGCAGTTGACCTGGAGACTGCCCTTTGCTTCTTGGAACTCCAGGAGATGATATTTGCGCCTAAAAAGAGGCAATAGCCTGAGGTAGATCGTCTGTCATCTGCATCGCTTCCCCAGTCTGCATCTGAGTACATGGTGAGATTCATGGATTTGTCTACTGTAAACCACAGTCCATAGTCAAGAGTACCTCGCAAGTATCTTAAGATTCTTTTAACTGCGGTCCAGTGGGTGTCTCTGGGTTGTTGCATGTACTGAGCGGCCTTGTTGACACTGAAATTAATATCAGGACGAGTGTGACATATATACTGTAGTGCACCAATCACACTCCTGTAGAGAGTTGGATCAGAAAAAAGATTTCCTTCAGCTTTGGAGAGTTTGGGATATGCTGCTATTGGAGTACTTGCAGTGTTAGCTTCATGCATACCAGCCCTGCCAAGAACATCCGGAATGTATTTCTTCTAATTAAGAAGAAGACCTATGGTGGACCTGTGAACTTCTATACCAAAGAAGAGTTTTAACTCTCCGAGATCCTTAAGAGAGAACTTTGCATGAAGTTGAGAGACCACAAAGTCTATGAAGGCAGGTGAACCTCCTGTAATGAGAATATCATCCACATAGACAATGAGTAAGGTTGTAACACCAGCATGTTTGTACAAAAATAAGGATGAGTCTGCCTTTGACGAGGTGAACTGAATAGAGGTCAGAAATTGTTTGAGTTTATAGAACTAGTTTCTTGGTGCCTGCCTTAACCCATACAAGGCCTTGTTAAGTTTGCATACTAAGGTTGTTCCATTTGTTGCCAGTTTTTCGAAGCCAGGTGGCTGAGACATATACACATCTTCATGAAGTTCCCCCTTTAAAAAAGTATTATTTATGTCTACTTGTCGGAGAGGTCACGAATTGAAGACAGCAAGAGATATGAAGATGTTAATGGTAGGGGTCTTGACAACTGGACTATAAATTTCCAGAAAATCAAATCCTGGAACTTGAGAGTAGCCTTTAGCTACAAGGCGAGCTTTGTATCTGGAAATTGAGCCATAAGGGTGTCTCTTGGTTTTGAATAGCCATTTGCATCCAATAGCTTTCCTATTGCTTGGTAGATGAACAAGAGACCATGTGTCATTGTGAAGTAGAGCATTATATTCAGCTAAAACTGCTTCTTTCCAGTGAGGAGTATTCATGGCAGCATAAATATCAGATGGTTCTTGATCACAACTAGCAACTGTAAGGATTCTAGGTTTGAAGATACCTGACTTGCTTCGGGTGGTCATGCCGTGAGTATTAAGGTTAGTTGGTGCAGGATGAGCAGTAGTAGTAATGGTAGGCTGCTCAGAGGGATAAATAGTAGGCGGAGTGGGAGAGGGCAGAGGGACAGTTGCGGGTTGAGTGGGCTGCCTGTGATCGAGTGATGTAGGAGGTACATGTGGCTTAAAGGACCCAAAAACAGGTAATGCAGGAGATAGATATGTGTCAGTTGTGGGTTGAGTAGTAGATGCTGGGGCAGCAGAGAAAGGAAAGACATGTTCATTGAACTTGACATGTCTGCTGATGTAGATTCTGCCAGATGGAGAGAGGCATCTATAACCAAGATGGTTTGGGCTGTAGCCAATGAAGGTACATGGCTCAGTTCTGAAACTCAGCTTATGATTGTGATAAGGCCGCAAATATGGAAAGCATTGGCAGCCAAAGACTTTGAGGAAATCATAGTCCGGAGATGTAGAGTAAAGTGTAGAGTGTGGAGTATCCCCTTGAAGAACTTTGGTGGGAAGTTTGTTAATCAGATATACGGCAGTCTGGAAGGCTTCTGGCCAAAACTTTATAGGCATGGAGGCTTGAGCAAGTAAGGTAAGTCCAAGGTCTACTATGTGCCTGTGTTTCCTTTCAACTATTCCATTCTGCTGAGAAGTATGTGGACAGGTGACTCGATGTTGTATGCCATGTTGAGCAAGGAGTTGGAGGAAGGGTCTGAACTCCCCACCCCAATCAGTTTGTACAGTAAGAAGGTTGGTGTTAAGTTGTTTTTCAGCAAGTGTCTTAAACAACTGGAATGCAGTAAGAGCTTCATCTTTAGATTTCAACAAGTATAGCCAACAATTTCTGCTGTATGCATCTATACAGGACATATAATAAAGAAAGCCATTAGACTGAACAGGTGTTGGGCCCCACAGATCAATTTCAACAAGTTCTAATAGTTTGGTATAAACAGTGGTAGATGGTTGAAATGGAAGCCTATGATTTTTACCCAGCTGACAAGTAACACAGAGTAAGTTTTTCTTTAGTCTAGGTATTGGTTTATTACAAACTCGCATAGCAGTAGCAAGTGATTCAGGTGCAGGGTGTCCTAGTCTACGGTGCCATAGCCAGTAAGTGGTATCGTGATCAGCAACTTCGGACTGAAAGGTCGTAGCAGAGACTGGGAACACCTTTGAAGTTGGTTCAAGAAATCTGTACAGGCCATCTTGCTCAATGCCATGGAGTAAAGTGGCTCCTGTGTGCTCATCCTTAACAACACAGTGAGCAGAATGAAATTCAAAGAAAATATCATTATCACGGCAGAGCTTAGACACAGAGACTAGGTTCTTAGTAATATGAGGAACATGCAGTAATTGATCAAGTAATAATACTTTGGAGGCAGTGTGCACTGAGTTCTTTCCCACACAAGTAATAGGTAATGTATTCCCATTGGCAACAGAAACCTTACCCGAGCCAGGAGAGGAATTCCCAAGAGAAAGGTTAGAGAGGTCATTTGTTATGTGATGCGTTGCGCCTGAATCGGGGTACCAAGCCTGAGAGGAGAGATTCAAGGTGGGGGCTGTAATAGTGTTGGCTTGAGCAGGTAAAGAAGTCTGCGACATACCGGAGGGCTGAATAGCAGCCGTAACAGACGACCCAGAGTGAGCATAAGGAGTGTACCCTTCGGAGGAGTACATATTGCCGTCGCTATCATAGAGAATGGTGTAGTTGGCAGATGGGATTCGGAGGAGAGGACGATTCGGTCGAGGTTGGTACGAGGGTGAGTCATTATATCGATCCCAGCAACGATCAGCCAAGTGACCTCTTTTCCCACACAATTGACACTGTGGCCGATTGTTAGGGTTGGAATAACCACCGCGACGGCCGCGAGTTGAAGAGGACGGGTTAGATGGGCGAGGAGGTGCCGGGGAGAAAGTAGTCGAGGGATAGGATTGTTGATTGGGAAAGTTTAGGTTTGGTGAATAATGGGCTGAGTGTGAAGAGACAGGTGATGTAATATGGGCTGTAGTGGATTGAGGGTAGATTTGAGCTTGGGAATTGAAAAGTGAGGCTGAGATAACTGGGTCGGTGTGGGTGATAGGGTTTGGGGAAGAAAAAGGGTGATACTGAGTTGTGTTGATGGAGATAGGGAATCGAATGGGATCTCTAAGGCGAGTATCAGCGTCGGTGAGAACGGAAACAACACTATCAAGAGTGTACGGTTGCTGGCTGGCGGTGATGACGGCAATAAAAGAATCAAATTCTGTGGGTAGGCCGTTCAAGATGGTGGCGATGTGCTCAAGTTCGGAGACTGGATTGCCACACGCCGCAAGAGTGTCGGTAATATCTTTTATCTGGGCAAGGTATTGGGCCATTGAAAGGTGATTCTTTTTCATAGCACGGAGTTTGCAGTACAAGTGCATCATCTTGGTGGTGGAGAGCTTGTAGAATAACCGGAGGAGACAGTCCCAGATAGCGCAGGCTGTGTCTGCCCCGACAAGACGAGGGAGAACATCAGGGCCGACGTTGGACAGAAGCCAAGAAGCGAGGCCAGAGTCCTGCTGAAGGTAGTGTTTATATGCGGGGTTACGAGTTTGTTCACCAGAGGCAAGGGTTAAAAACTTTGGTGGAGGAGGAATGGTACTGTCAAGAAAATCCTCCAAGTCATGACTGCGAAGGGTTAAAAGAACTTGTTGCTTCCATAAAAGGAAGTTGGAGTCATCGAGGCGGATGTTAATCCGTTTGTTGGAGAAGGGTTGAGGTGGGTTGGCTGGGCGAGGGGTGGGAGCGAGGATAGAGTCCTCATTGTCGGAGTCAGACATAGTGCGAAGGGTAAAAGAGGACCGGAGGTGCTGCTAGGCAGTGGCTACTGATACCATGATAACCAAGCAGTGAACTATCAAGCTGTTAAGCTAAGCAAACAAGAAGAATGCATTGAAATATTATTGAAGAAAAAACCCCATTCTACAACGTTTACAGAGACAATTATTTATAATACTGTAGGAGAGGTGGTAAAACAGACGGTAAATGGTAATAACAGTGTATTATGGATGCTAACAACCTGGGAATATTTTAGCCACGTAGTGTAACTGAATTTGGATTTGAAAATCATTTGTTTGTTTCTAATTCTTCCTCTATCATAATATAATACGAAATGCGTAGAGTATCCTTCCAATACAAATTGTTTTATGTTCGTTTGATTTGTGATGAATAATTATAGGGGCGATCCAGCGGTTGACATCACAGTATTCAGTGGGCCATAACCGGTGCTTGTTATGCATGTTAATATTAGATACAAACCAATACCATACGGATATACAAATATTAAAAAAAAAACTAGATTATTATAGTACTATGTAATAAATATATGGTTAAAATATGCTATCAGTCCCTGTACTCTTCCAAACCTTGGAATTTAGTCTCATGTTTTTAATTTTAGTAATTTAGTTTCTCTACTTTTCAGATTTTAAATTTAAGGTCCAATTGTTAATACCATTAAATTTTTTTCATTAAATTTTTTGGTATGACATTTTGAAATTGAAAAAAAAAACTCAATCAGTAGCCACGTAACAAAAAAATAACGTTGTAATGAACATGAATTTAACAGAATAATTTTGATAATGTTAACAATTGAACCTGAATTTTTAAATCTAAAAAGTAGAGGGACTGAATTTCTAAAAATAAAAGTACAAATATTAAATTTTAAATTTAAGAAGAGTACATAGAATTACAATATATTTTAACTTTATTTATAAAAAAGTAATAGAAAATCCAAATCAAACTTAAGGTCACATTATAAAGTAACGGTGTTAAGTACTATAGTGTTTTAAGTTCAAATCCTATTATAAATGTATTTTTCTATTCTTTATGTAAAATGTATAAAATAAAAATAAAAATAATATAATTTCAAAATAATATAATTTACTTTGTAAAGAATGGTATGTAGTCATTATTAGACTTGCCTATGAGTCGGGCTACGACTTGGTTCCAAAAAATTTTCGAGCGCAGATTCGTTTTCGACCCGCCTCACACAAAAAGCCCGTTTTTTATTTAAAAAGTAACAAATTTAAAGTTAATTTTTTTTTATATATTTTCGTAATTAAATTTAAATTTAAAAATATTCTTATTATTTAAATTGAAATTGGATCGATCCAACCTGAAACATAAAAAACCTTGTCCAAACCCAACCCAAGTAGGGTTGAGCTGCTCACCCCATGAAGAAAATCTAGCCATTATTCAACTATGTTGGTGTCTACTTGACTTATGATACCAGTTAAAATTTTAATATATAGTATAAATATATAAATTATGTTAGATTATGGCATACCAAGTGTGAGCAAAAAGGAAGAAATATATATTAAAAAATTAATATAAAAACAAATAATGCTTTGGTAAAATATATTTTTATATAAAAAATTAATATCACCCTCAAATAATATTATTTACAATATTTTAGTAATTACTCAGTTATTGGTACTTGATTAACTCGTGACATCAATAACTAAGTAATGACTAAATTACCGTAAATGATATTATTTCAAAATATACCACAAGTTTCTGTACTTTTCACAAATTTGAAATTTAGCTCATGAGCTTTTATTTCTAGGAATTTAATCTCGTTATCTTTCAAATTTCAAAATTCAAAAACATTGTTAAATTTATTTTCTTAAATATTTTGGTGTGACATTTAAAAAAAAAACTCATTTGATGGCTATTGAACTTAAATTTAACAAAATAATTTTAACAATATCGGACCTAAATTTTAAAAATTTTAAAGTAAAAGGACTGAATTCTAAAAATAAAAAAATATAAAAACTAAATTTCAAAATTTATAATATATCACGAGTTAAAGGTGTTGAATTATTTTAAACGTGACTTACCTAATTCCATATCTTGATTCATTCACTTTTTTCAGAAAATAAATAAATAAAACATGCTTTTTAAGTGTTTACATTCTTTTTCCATTTAATATTTATTTTTATTTTTATTTTTAGAAATTTATTTTGGTGTTTCTAAAATATTAATATTGTTATTTTTTTGTTAAATTTATGATAAACAATTTTAAAAATAAAATAAAATACGTACTTGATAATTGTGTAATAAATTTTTTTAATGTATTAATAATCCGAAAAATAGAAAAATTAAATTCATTTAAAATGAAAATAAATATACTAAATTCAGATGTACAGATAATACAAAAGCTTAAAACATATTTTAACTCCAAAATATAGTCCTATATATATAAAAGAGAGTTAATTACACCAAACATCCTCAAAATTAAAACCTTTATTTTAAATTGATCCCTGAACTTTAAATTATTTTAATTACATCCCTAAATTATCGATGTCAATTAAGTGCTTTTGTTATTAAAATGTTAATTTAATCGTAAAATTACATGACAAATCTTGTGTGACATAATTTAAAATCAAAATTTTAAATAAATATTTAAAAAATCCTAGTTTTGAGATTTTCGAAATTTTTATAAAAGATTTATCGTTCACTCTTTTTTTTTTTCCAGTTTTACTTTATTTTTAGTTTTTTTTTTCTTTTAAAAGTTATGTGACAATATTTTATTTCTTTAAAAATTTTATTTTAAATTTAGGTATATAAGATTTGACGTGTCTTTTAATAGTTAAATTAACGGTTTTGAATAAAGGAAAGACTTAATTGTTATAAAAACAATAATTTAAAGATAAAATTAAAACATTTTAAAATTTGAAAACCAATTGAAAATAAAAAATTCATAATTTAGGGATGTATATTACTAAATAGTAGTTTAGTGGGATTAATTCAAAATCCATTGAATTAGACAAATAATCCCAACTTTGGGATAAATCTATTTTAAAATAGATAATTAAGAAATTATATGATGATTTGTGGCTTATTGCTGATTAGCAGTCTCACACTTCCACTTCGTTACTTCTTTTCATTTATACCACGTGACAACTTAGGCATATTTTTATAAGAGAGTTTTTTTTAAAAAAAATATTAGATTACCACCGTCAACGGAATTAATCAAACAAATATATTTATAAAAAAATAATTTAAAGATGAAATGCAATTTTAGTCGAAAATATAAAAAAAATATTTTTAAGTCAGTTTCAATTAATGCCACTTGTATTCGTTTGTATTGTCCTATACCGGTAGATACAAAATTGATATTTTAAGCTAATTTATATTTTTTTTATTTTACCATTTTAAACTTTCTACATTTACATTTAAAATCAAGATTTATTAAATTAAATTATATAATTGAGATATATTTGAAAATATAAATAAACTTGAAATGATGCACTATAATATGTGCTGCCAATATGTACTAGTATTAAGACGAAACGGTACGCTTACTTAAGAATGTAAATGAGACGTAAATGAGGTATTGGTATTTGTAAGTAACTCGAGTTTGACTCGAAAAAATTCAAACTTGATTCAATAATTATCAAGCTGAGCTCATGCTCGAACTATTGATCATGCCGAATTTGAGTTTAATAATACTTTATTCGAATGACTCGTGAAACTCATTGAGTTTTTCAGATTTTTATGTTACTAAATTATGTTATTGTCCTTGATATATATTATTAACTGTAAACTTAATTGTTGAGTCGAGGTCAAGCTTGAGTTCAAAAATTGGTAAATGAATTTAATCAAGCTTGAGCTTAAAAACAGTTGTTCGATCGAGCTCAAACTAAGTATTGAACTTCGAGTCAAGCTTAAGCTCAAGATTAACAATATTTAGGCTCGACTCGATTACACCTCATGTTCATTGGTATAGTATTGACCATCTTAATTTTATTTTTAAAAATTTAATATCTTTTTAACTTTTTAAATCAGGATTAAATTCTAAATTAAAATATTATAATTAAATATCTAAAATCCAAAAATTAGGAGGTAAAATTAGACCTAAATTAAAATATTAGTATTTTAAAAAAGAATATATTTTAAGGATTTTTTTAATATTTTAGTTTTAAGAAGTTTCCGAAACGCAGCCGTCCCTTCTCATCAGCCACAAAATTCTATCCATAAATATAACGCAGTCCCTTCACTCACATTTACCATGCACTACTCTATCAACCCACGCCATAACTGAAACAACCTTCCTTTTCTCCAGATACATAGCCCAAAACCTTTTCCCTGTAAAATTTTCTTCATGGGGTTTCCTGCTAGTTACGGCGAAGTTACCTTACCCAAGCCCTTGCTTTACGCACTTTCATTACTGGGTTTCATCGGAAATCTAATTTCCGCCCTTTTAAACCGCCTCGGACTCTCCGATTTCATCGAATCGGACATGGTTTGGCCGGAAAACCCGACCCGAACAACATCCGAGACTACCACCGTACCCTCTCTTCTCTTTCCGGTAATAAAGTTCGAGGAGCTCGTCGTCGACCCACCGGCGGACTGTGCCGTTTGCTTGAACGATTTCGAAAGAGGGGAAGAGATCAGGTGCTTGAAAAACTGTAGACACGTTTTCCACAGGGCGTGTTTGGACCGTTGGATGGATCATGATCAGAAAACGTGTCCACTTTGTAGGACACTTTTTTAAAACAATTTAAATTTAATATAGGGTAAACTATACTATTAATATTTCTATTTTTGTTTTAATTAAAAATAATGTGATTATTTTAACAGTGTACAGTAACACATATAATTTTCTACCAAATTATTGGTGAATTTACCCTTTAATATATATATATATGTATATGTACATATATGAATTAATAGTGAGAAAGAAAATAACTGAGAATTTTCATAAATAGGTTTCTGAAAATGGTTCTTAATGGAGTAGTGTCATCATCCATTAGGCACCAACATATGAGTTGGATATATACTGCATATAATGGTGAAAGGCAATGGCAAAGGGAAAGGTTATTTGAGCTTCTTACTAAAGTCTGAGAGTTGGAGTAGCTGAATTCTGGAAATGTTAGCTGCTTCTTCCCTCTCTTTTTGAGTGTTATATCCCCAGTCACCTGTTCACACAAATACCTTTCTTTCTTAGCAATCCATCCAATAATATAGATCAGCTTCATTTATTCAATAATCTTTTTATTATCTTAGATAATAATATTTTTTAATGAAAAATAAGTGAAAAACTATATAATAACTATGTATTTAAATGAATGTATTCAAATTATGGTTTAAAAATAAATAATAATATAATAAAAAATAAAAAAAAGCAAAAAATCAGTTCAACAAAGTTTTTTAGCCTGGTTCAACCAGTTTCAAGCGATTTACGGACCATCCAATCTAGTCTTTTTCTTCAGACCAGTTTTTGGTCTAACCGATCAATCCAATTCGATTTAAATGACATTGATCAGATCCGGTATCCATAAATTTAGAAAATGGATTAAGACATCCGACGATATTTCCATCAAAACCAAAACGGATTTGGATAAAAGATATTCAATGGTTTATAGATGTCTACTTGAATAATAAATTTAATACCAGATTTTGCAATATCCTAAATCGTAAAAAACAAATTAAATATTGCGAGGTATCTGATCTTTTTATCATCCATTGACAGCAGGCCAAATTTCATCAAACTAAAAGCTCAAAAACTCGAATGATACCTAAATACAAGTTCCATCCATCTAATTCTGGTTCTTTGATGACATTCTTCAAGGTTGCAAGCCGATCTTCCACAAAGCTAGTAAAATGAGAGTTGAATTAGTTTCAGTAAGATTAAAAAACCAAACAGGCAGAGAAAAAAAGCAGAGGTAAAATATGGCAATTGAGTATTAGGTAATGGAGATACTGATATCATTATAATCAGAAAATAGTGATGCAAATGATATGTAATGAACGTACTGTAGTTTCATCCCTTGGTGTTCTGGTCTCAGTTGTAGTTGTTTCAGTACTTTCACCTTGGGCCTGATAAAAATATTCAAAAGACCCTTACTATTGTAAGCAAATAAGGAGCAAAATTCCCCAAATGCTTATCAGATAAAATACTAACCCAGTTCCCAAGCCATATATCCTTTCCGGAGGGATAGTTACTCCAGCAAGTTCTCGTAACAAAGCATCCGCGAACCGGCTCTGGAATCAGGCAGAAAGAAAAGGAACAGTCGAAGATGATGAACAACTAACACATTCATTACAAGAGTAAAACAACTAAAACATTCATTAGCAGGTGAAGGAAAAATTGACTTGTAGACCAAGTAATGAAAGGAGAACCAGGAAAAGACTATGACTGATCTCAACTATGATACTTTCCTACATTCAAGTTCCTTTTACCCCCTTTTTCTTTCCTTTTGCCTTGGTTTTCATTTCAAATTCCGGAGACTGGATCAAACTACCGATATATCCACAATGTTTGCCTCTTCGAACTGATAGCAAACTTTTCATCTTGTTCTTGTGCATGTGTGCGTTGTGTGAGAGAGGAGGAAGGGACAATCAGAGTGAAAGAAACTCACAGCACCTGTTTTGTAGTGACTATATATATACTTGAGCTAGAGAATTTAAGGGCATCTGGAACACCTGGATAAAACCTGCAGCATAAGCATCTTCAGTTCATTGCTTGATGCAAAATGTGCCATTACAAAACTCGAGTCTTAAAGCATGTGACATAGCTGGTTTAACATCTGTTGTTACTAGTTAGCTTCTCTTTTGCTTTACATTTGAGTCATATACTTATTGATTCGTCTATTAACAATTTTGATAAACATATTCACATCAAATACTTTAGGTTCATTGATCAAGCCTATAATAGAAACATTGCATCTCTGGCCTAACTCCAACTTAACAAGCTTTAAATAAAATATACCTATTTGCACCAATCCAAGTTGCTAGGTCATTATCCATCCATTCATCCCTAACCTTTCCGAAGAGATCAATTAAAGCATCCCTGTTTTCATCCCATTCTTCCATGATTACTGGCTTTATTTTTGACCAGTTCTCTAAAATATCTTCAACAGTTAGTCCTTCTGCAACCTTACAAATTGAACCATTGGCTTTAGGTCCAGACCAATATTATAGAAAGAAATCTAATTAAGAATAAAGTAAAAATGAATCATAGTGGATCTTAGATACTCCATATCGAAAATATAGCTTCAAGGTAGAGTCATGGGCATTATTTATACACCCACCGAAGTTTTCCGAATCGAAGGTAATCTACTCTCCACCAACAACCTCACAAGTAGCAGATTCTCATACCCCGTTTCGACCACAGGTCGCACCTGTGACATTATAAGACATTAGTTTCAACATAGCAATCTTTCATAAATTCCAATTTTTAGCTTAGACATTAACTATCGCCCAAAAAATGAATAGCCTTTTTAAGTTTCAATATACAATACTGTGTAGCTTATCTCTTTTCAGTTTTACAGGTTCTTCAAGAAGTTGTGGAGACTGCAAGGTGAAGTGCCAAAAGACAGCTTCTCTTAAGCTTGATACCTATGATTTTTTCCCCTTTCTTCTGAGATGTGTACTACTGTTAAACTATGCAGCATAGCATGTGAAATATAGGCTACCAAATTTCTGTTTGGAATTACATGTACAATGCTTCATGTAAGGATGATACAAACTCATTATGTTGGGAAATAAACCTCCCATAAAATTCCGAAGAAACTGAACGAATTGATAAGATAGTGACTAGCACCTTCTAATTCAATAAGCAACAAACAACAAAAAATCAAACATGCATTGCTAGCAACCTATGTTACTTGGACCCAAGGGAGAGTTTAGAATAAGGTATATGCTCAACCATTTCTAATATTTTTGGAGGATCATACATTTAGGGGTGTAATAGAGTTGAGCCGAGTTCAAGCTATAAGAAGCTCGAGTTCCACTTGAAATTCAAGATCTGAAACACGGTTCGAACTTGATCGAGTTGTAATTTTAAAGCCCAAATTCATTTAAGATAAAAATTAAACTGCTTGTGCTTGCTCGATCAGCCTTAATTAAGCTCGTTTATTAGTAAAAAATAGGTTCAATTCTAATGCTCGACTTCAAGCTCAATTATTTATGCTCAAGCTTGAGCTCATATTGAGAATTTCACTACTAATTAAAAATATAAAATTTGATTAAGTTACAAGCTACTCGAATCAAATATTTAAAATACTTGAATTCAGCTCACTCAATAGTTCAAGCTTAGCTTAGAGGTGCTCATGGGCCGGGCCCATAAAAAATTTCGGCCCGGCCCAAAATATGGGCCTGAAATTTTACCCAAGCCCGGCCCAGGAAAAAAATCATAAGCCCAGGCCCAGCCCGGCCAGGCCCATTTTTTTAATAAATACCAAAAAATATTTTTAAAATTAAAAAAAGCATTTTAAAAATATTTTAAAAATATTTTAAAATTAAAAAAATTTAAAAAGTATTTTAAAAATATTTTAAAATTAAAAAAAATTAAAAAAATAAATATATTTATTATATCGGGCCGGGCCGGGCTTGGGGCCAAAAAAGTGGTGCCCGAGGCCCGGCCCGTTTCCTAAACGGGACTTGTTTTTTTGCCCAAGCCCATATTTCGGGCCTATATTTTTACATAAACCCTCCCATATTTCGGGTGGGCCGTCGGGCCGGGCCGCCCGGCCATGAGCACCTCTAGCTTAGCTTGACAATGACAGAGCGAATTTGAATTTTCCCCAGCCAAATGCAAATCCTTAAGAGTAAAGGAAAATCCAGGAAACTCAGAAAGCAATCATCCAAAAGAGGTGAAGATTAAGATCGTGTGTAACAGTAGGCAAAACCTGTCACCCCTATGAAAATTCCACGCAGCCTCAACATGAAACAAAATGGTGGAAAACCTTAAAAATTAGAACAGACAACAAAGGCCAAGTTTCAATTCAGTTTTGAATGTTGAAGAACGTTGCATTTTGATTTTGCATCTAATTTCGACTTCCAAAGTCCAAGTTCTTCGACAATCAAGAACAATCAAATTACTCAACTAATTAAGAAAACCAAACAAAAAAAAAATCAAGAGCTTACCATATGCATCTGATCAACAATCCAGTCTTCCAAGACCGAATCCACACCGTCAAACAAAGCCGGCCATCTCACTTTAGCAGCCTGAAAATATGCAATAAAAGGGGAAATTTTCAATAAAAAAAAGGGTGAGGAATTATTAGATGGTAAAAGCAATGGAGAAGAGAGAAGAAATGAACTGACCTTAACAGCAGAGATGGAACTTTCTCCACAACTATCGCAGAGAACTCCATCGAAATCCAAAGCGTATAAATCTCCCATTTTCCTTCTTTAATTTTCTTGCGCTTTCTCGGCTGGGATTTTGGAGATAATCTGCTCGTGAATTCGTTTTTGACGCCCGCCATTCATCTCCTGTTTATAACGACAAAAATTGCGGCGTTGCTTCCCAACCAATTGTCATGTGCCACGTGTCTCGTTGCTTCCCATCTGAAAGGCTTAACCTAAGCTTACCCAAAAGAAAACCATACCCAAATCAAAAGCTTTGTTTTTTCAACCCCTTTTCTTTCCCCAGATTTACCCTCACTTGTCTCTCTCAAATATCTTTCTTATTCCCTCCCTTTTTCAACCAGATCTCTCAGAACCCATTGCATGGTTGAATCACTCATGACGCTTGGCTTAGGAGGATCGAGCGTCGCGGGTGATCTCTTTGATCCCCTTTCACACTCCTTTTTCGATTACGTTTATTAATCTCTGGTTTCATACATTGTGTTAGTTTCATCGTTTCTCGCGTCTTATAATCAGTTATTATTTATGCGTTTGATCAATTTAGATGGATTAAGATCAGAAAATAGATAGAATTTGTGCAAAGATTTGATTTTTGGAGTTGATTTTCTTTTTAGGAGATTGAGGGTTCATTTTAAAATTGTGGGAAAATGATGCAAATTCAATCACTTTACTTTCCACACTGCACTCAAACTTCTGCCAACCTTTCGGCTTTTCCCCACGGTTTCACTTACTTTTCATCACAAAACCGGATATCCACACTTTTGGGAAATCAATACTCCCCATCTTGCTCTTTTAATTCATTGAAAAGGGTATCCAGAATTGAATTTAGATCGAGAAAACGCGGGGGTTTGGTTAGGGTTAGATGCGGTATGGTCGAAGATGAGAGTGTTGATGATGGTTTCTACATCAGGAGGTGTGTGGAGCTGGCAAGGAGGTCAATTGGGCTCACAAGTCCTAATCCTTTGGTGGGATGTGTCATTGTGAAAGATGGAAAGATTGTTGGTGAAGGGTTTCATCCTAAAGCTGGCCAGCCTCATGCTGAGGTAACCCCTTTTCTCCTTCATTTGTAAAATGTATGATTTTTTAACCATGATGGTTTAGTTCTCGAATTATATCTGTGTTTGATGCCTGTATCCAATGCATATCACCCTCAAAGGATCTCTAACTACTTGTAGAAACTTAAAAAGATTGATCGTAACTATGCCATGTATATATCGGTATCCAATACTCGCACTCAAGTTTGAGTAACAGTTTTTCTTGAGTAATGAACTGCCAATCTGGAATCCTAGGAGAGATGAACAGAGCAAAATCTCTAGACAAAGTTTGATGCTGGATTAGGATTATGTTTTTGTGATCGATTCTCGGTTGGTACCTTCAGTTTATATTTTCTGTTAGGAAGTTGACCGTTCTTTATTGCTTTTTAGGAATGACTGAATGTAGGAAATTATGTCTGCAGGTTTTTGCTTTGAGAGATGCTGGGAATTCAGCTGAGAATGCGACTGCTTATGTGAGCTTGGAGCCATGTAATCACTATGGAAGAACTCCACCATGTACTGAAGCATTGATTAAAGCCAAAGTGAAAAAGGTGGTGGGCGGGATGGTGGATCCTAACCCGATCGTGGCTTCAAAGGGGGTTGCTAGATTGCGAGATGCAGGAATTGTCGTGACTGTGGGTGTCAAGGAAGAGTTATGCAAGCGGCTCAGTGAAGCCTGGATCCATCAAATGTTAACCGGGAAGCCTTTCGTGACTCTTAGGTAAATAAATTCTCTTCACCATAGAATCTAAACATGAAACAAAATTCAATATTCCTATTTGCTCTGTCAGACATCTTGCTCGCTGTGTTCCTTGGATTTGAACTTACCTCTAACCGAAGGCCTCTTTGTAATATCCAGATATTCCCTCTCTGTCAATGGCCACTTTTTAGACCAGCTCGGTGAAGGGGTCACCGAGGCTGGTGGATACTACTCAAAGTTGTTGCAAGAATATGACGCAATCATACTTTCTGGATCTTTATCCGAGAAGTTTTCAAGTCCGACATCACAGGAGCCAGGTGCCAATCAGCCTCTTCGGATTGTAGTAGCAAATAATCCCGGTCAATTTCCTTCCCTGACCACAGAAGCCTCTAAGACGATAGTATTTGCAGACAAAGAGATAGCTGCAGAAGCAGATTTGGCTCGAAAAGGAATTGAAGCAGTGGTTTTAGATCAGATAAATTTGATTCCAATTCTCGAACACTGTAGGTGCCAGGGTTTGTGTAGCATTTTACTCGATATGAGGGGCAGCATCCGCGACCTCGAAGAACTTGTTAGAGAAACCATTGAGCAAAATGTGTTGCAAAAGATAGTAGTGGAAGTGTTGCCATATTGGGATGAATCAGACGGTGCAGAGTCACTTGTGGTATTGAATGGTTTGGTTAAAAGGCTAGAACTGAAGAATTTGCGATCCGAGATCTCAAATCGAAGCCTCGTGGTTGAGGGATATCTTCAAAACCGGTGATTACAATCTCTTCAAAGGCACCGATGAAGGAGGAACAGAACAATTTAACGGCAATCATCATATATCCCAATGTATGGTAGGAAGATGACCAAAAGCCTAAAGGATAAATTTTGAGAATTACAAAATTAAAATGCCTTAATTTTTTGGGGGGTCAAAATTTACTAACCATCAAAAGGCAAATTATTATCAATTCGATAATAAGCATATCGACTTTTTAAATTTAACATCAAATACATGTTATTTTATTTGCAACTTAAAAATTCGCCAGCAAGAAGAAATTAAGTAGACTTGTTGGGAACCTAATAATATTTATGATGAGGCAAAAGTAATATGAAAGCCCTTATAGTAGAAGTCAGATTATATTTTGTTCCATTTACTCAAAAAATATGTGCATTAGACTATGTACGTTAGATTAAAAAGTAAACTTTTACCTTTATGACAACAAACTTGGATTTCAATCATTAAAAGATGTTATCAAAGATGCTTTTTATTTATAGAAATGACAAAGATGAGCAAATGCAACAACAGAAACAAAAAAGAAAAAAAGATAAATTTCAAATTTCTTGCACAAGGTACAACTTTAAAACCATTCCACGATGTTCGGATGATTGGAATAGCATCGAAGTAGGCGACAGGAAACCATTTGTTAATAAAAGAAATATAAAAGAAAGGAAAGCAGGACTTATCTAAACTTCTTTCCTACAATCCTGGCTAACGTTAATGCATAAACAGCACAAACTAAAAGTCTTATAACAACACCTGAGTTTTTAGAATGCACACCCATGACTAGGGACCGAGACCTTGAAAGACCAGCATCATTAACCTAACAAACGCCGGTATAAATAGCAAAGAGCAAAATCAGAGAACATTCTGGATATGGAAAAAGATCACAAAGAAATTACTTTGTGCATGTAATCTAAAATTCAGATGAGCATGGTTGCTCACCGTTGTTACCATAGTAGGCTAAGGAAACATCCCACAAAAATCACCGGCAGTAAATAGCCTGGTCGATATGTGGAGGGATTTGCTTAATTTCAGTCCCAAGTTCTTGTTCGATCCTATACCTGTTAGAGTAGACCATATAATATTTCAATGGACCATGATATCCTTGATATAAGTAGTACTAAATTTTCATAAAACTGCTAGAGATGTGATAACATACAAGTTAAAGCGGTCCTCGTAAGTGATCAAATTCACTGCTAATCCAAGATGGCCAAACCTTCCTGATCGACCAACCTGAAGTAGAAGAGCACGAGGGTCACCAAAAAGAATGATAAATACTGCAACTTAAAATGAGAGAAATATTTTAACCAACATACTCTATGAAGGTACGTTTCTGAGTTCTTAGGGAAGTCGAAGTTAATAACAACATTCACCGCTTGAATATCTATACCCCTAGTAAAAAGATCTGCAGCAAGTATGGTTCCATATCATTATGAGATTATTCTTCATATAACGAAGAGCAAAACCATTTTGTGCACTAGGGAATTAATTCCAGTGAAACATAAAATTAGAAGAATGTTAGACGAAGCAACAAAAAATTCAAAACCAAAGCTTCTATATTAGCCAACATATACCACCATATGTTGGCAATCATTCAAGTTCTAATATTCACATACTTCAATCAATTCCTTAACTTAGGATTTACAAAAGAGAGACATTTAAGCTGAAAGCATAGAGTAGAACTGGAAAAAGATAAAGCATAGTGGGTTCAGGTAGAATATTATACATTTCAGCATGTTTAGGAAAAGATAAGCAGTAGTGGATTTGAGTAGTAGGTTATATACATGTCAGTGTGTTGTCTAAAAGACATTGGAAAAAGAAAGAGATGTCGAAAAGAAACAAATGGCTAATACAAGAAAAACAGCAAAAGGAAGTCCAACAAGCTATATCAGCAGTACATGTATTTACTTGTTAAATAATCAAATCATCTACGAAGATTAGCTCACCCACAGCATAACATACCAGTACAGACAAGGTTCCTGCATGCTCCATTGCGGAAATCATGAAATACCCTGTTACGGTGGTCCTGAAGCATCTTTGCATGGATATAAAAGCAAGAATAGCCAAGTTCTGTAATTTTCTTGGCCAACAACTCCACTCGATTTACCGAGTTGCAGAAAATGATTGATTGGTTTATTTGCAGCTGTAGGTAAATAAATTCACATATCATCCAGAGAAAAAGAGAGAAAACTAGATAAAAGTTTATATAAGGTCAAACCTTAGAGAAAAGAGTATTTAAGCAGTGGACTTTCTGTCTTTCTTCCACAAAAGCATAATATTGCGTAATACCCTTTAAAGTAAGTTCATCCATCAGATTAATAATATAAGGTTTTTGTAGATATCTGTCTTTAAAGTACTTCACATTAACAGGAAATGTGGCTGAAAGCATCAAAATTTGGCGATTTGCTGAAAGGAAACGTATCAGCTGCTCTATAGAAGGCTGAAATTCAGGAGACAAAAGTTTATCTGCCTGAAAGAAACCAAAACACAGAACATCAAATTTTGTAGATCACAAGTTTAAATCAAGTATACTAAAGGACAAAGAAAAGAATCAAATAGCTTCCTTATTGCAGAAACTTTAAGAATTATTGTGCTAATGAGTCAACCCTCTGAAGTCTAGTTGAAGACTAAATTTATATAAATATAAGAATTTAAAAAAGAAAAAAAAATCAGAAAGTAATATAAGACAGAAGATAATAAGGAAATAAAAAGGACAACAAATTCATTGCAGTAATATGAGAATAGAAAATAAGAGTGCTCAATCTTCACAGAAAAACAGACATGGAAACTCTGGGAGAAATTAGTATGCATAAAACCCTTGAAGATAGCAATAACAGCTTCAGCAACTTCACAAATCATATCGGTAAAATTTTCCAAGGAAAAAGACGAATATATACTGATGACTTACAAACAAGAATAAGCATTTGGAATTACATTTTTAAATTCTTTAAGCAAAAACCCAACAAATTATGCAGGCAAAAGTAATGCAAGTATTTGGATCTCTGGAGAGAAAACAGTAAACTGTAAAACCCAGTATTGCCAACTGCACAAGGTGCACTCTAAGCGCTAAAACTATTATATTGCCTGAGGCATTAGATGAAAAAAAAGTGCTTGCCTGAGCAAAGATGCAATGCATTCTAATAATTCTAAAAATGATTTCTAGTTTATTGTCCAGTGTATCCCACAAACCATGCAAAAATTTTCTATTTTTCATTTATTGGCCAATTTCCTTAAAATTGCAAGTTTGCTGCTCAAAATATTGAGAAATAAAGAGTTTGATATTATCCCCAATTTTTATTATTAAATGTACAGTTAACTAGAAGAAGTAAAGAAATTAAGAATTTCAATTAGGTGGGCTTTTTTTGCACCTATCACCTTAAAAAAGGATGCTTAGGTGCACCAAGCAAGTGCCTAAACAAATGGGCTTTTTTTTTATTACCGAAAAAAACAATGTGGCTAGGTACACTTCAGTGCATGCCTAACATGGATAAATATACTGGATGAAGGATACTTATGCTTCCCTTTTTAGCAAAAAAAAAAACAGAAAGAAAAAAAGTACAAATACTTTCCCTACAAGTTCAAATCATGGCAAGCATTTCTACCCTCCCCCCCAGCCAAAAAGACAAAGCATAAAAACTGTTTGTCAAGATAAATAAAAAAAATATCTTTCTTTCCCCGTGCATCCAAAATGCTTCTAACTTCATCTTCTTATCTAATGCTAAACTTGAAAGAACAAAAAGTTAAACTGAAACAAAAGTACACAGAGCCACTACCAAAAATTTACCTCATCCATGATAAGCATTGAACAATCTTTCAAAATGCAAACACCCTTTTTGGCAAGGTCTAGTATTCTGCCGGGGGTTCCAACCAGCAAATGGACTGGTTGATACAATCGCATGATATCATCCTTGAGACTGGTACCTCCTGTTGTAACCATGACTTGAATTTGTAAATGCTTTCCAAGCTCCTTGCACACTTGTGATGTCTGAAGAGCCAGTTCTCGTGTTGGAACAAGTATAACAACTGTGCAAAAACACATATATTGGTAAAAACAAGAAACTAAACAGATAATTGATGTAAAATCAATATCCATGAGAGGCATTGATAACTTAGTGCCAAAAGTAGCATCATGAAATAGAGAAGGGAGATATGAAATTGACTTGTATTTCAAATTAAGCCAGACTAGGTTCAAATAAAGAACTTATTTGCGAAGGCTTCTGGAAGATAACTGAATGTTAATTCCTAGACTGATGCAAAAACTGTTAAACCCATTTACAAGAAGGGAGACACAATGCACTTCCTTCAAAAATTAGTACAGAAGTTTGTGACTCACTAGACTATGCACATCCATGACAATGCATTCAAACTTCAGTTAACAACATGCAGTAAATGGTTAATCAGGTGTCTATTCCACTACCTAACTGACATGCAGATCAAGTAACTAGAAGAACAATAAACAATAAAAAACCAAAGCTAGATTAATTGCAGTACCCATTACTGGACCTACAATTCATGCACATTATACACATATAAGTGAACGGAGATTTAACCTTGAATAACATTCTTATCTTGGTCAATTTTTTCCAAGGCAGGAATGCAGAATGCTGCTGTCTTCCCAGTTCCGTTTTTGGCTCTGGCAAGAATATCACTTCCAGTTAAAGCAATGGGAATACTCTCTTCCTGAATAGGCGAAGGTCTTTCAAAACCCTTCTCATATATTCCCATAAGAAGTTCACGTTTCAAAAAGTAGTCCTCAAACTCATTTCCCTTTGTAGCTGTCACATCCTGGAAACAATTTAAAATGCAGATTGGTACATAAAATGTCATTAAATTATTAGAAAATTCTCAAAGACTAACAGCACCATTCTCACGCCTTGTCATGAGATATGTCACAAAAATACTTTGTCATGAGATATGTCACAAAAATACAATAGAAACTCTACCAAAGATGAAGTAATGCAAGCCTAAGAAGATGTAAGTTCAAGCCAGATGGCCTCAACATCAGAGGCCTAGGATTTAAAAAAAAGTGCACCTGCATTACCAGAAAAATAGACAAGAACAGTTTGTCCTTAACACCATTCTAAAGAGCTGAGAAGAATTTTATCATTTCATCAAGGTATCGTGTACTAGGTGAAAAATATATACAGCTATGCTGCAATTTCCTTCTAAATATAACCAATATAAACAGAGCCTTCAAGGAAATTTTAAATGACAGTTCAGCTATGCAAGTTATTAACAAGGATGAAGTAAATTCTATACAATATACATACATGTTTAAAATATCAGTTACAGGCATACCTCTGTTTTGTAGCGAGTATCTGGTGGTGGCATCTTTAGCCTTGCCTTCCAATCTTGTGAACTGAAAGTGGTGGGCGGAAAAGGTAAATAATTGTAACACCATGCAATATGTTTCATGAACGAAAAGGCAGGACAAGAAACTCAATTTGCGGGGAAAAAATCCCATAAACATGGAAGTTTCAATCTATAGCATATATATTGCCAATTCATTGGCACTTGGCACATACAAGGTTAAAGTTTATAACAAAAAAGAAAGTAATTAGTAATCACGGAATCAAGTCGGAGATTTGACAAGCCTCATTCAGTCCTTCCCAACATGCCATAGTAAAAAATAACTAAAATACTACACAAGTACATGAGAATATCAAAATCTATATAACATTATTTGATATAAAAATACGTTAAACACAGTTATGACATGAAAAAAATTACACAAACATGATACAAATACACGAATTGTCAAATCTGCTTATTGCCTGATGTGATCTGGAATGCTCAAAACGTGTAAAATAGGGTAAAGTTCAAGAAATGCAGAAATACAAGATAGATAATGCCAGAAATACAAATAAGCGAATGCCAACAAAACAATGAGAAGAAACTAGAATGGACCTTGAGTCGAAGGCTTCGGATTGTATGGTCTTCTCAACCTCGTCGACGACACTGGAGTCATTGGTTCCGGGCAACTGGTTTCGCCTAAGCCACTGCTGCTGTTGCTGATGTTGATGTTGGTTGTGAAACTGGTGGTGGTTCTGCACAAAATTCCTCTGCACGTAGTTCTGTTGTGGCGGCCTCGACTGAAAACCAGGGTTCGAGTTTAGTCCGCCGCCGCGGCCAACGCCGATCCCCGGTGGATACCTTCCTCTACTATTCATATCACAACCCTAAACTCCAAAACACCGCAAATTCCTAGAAAAAAAATCCGAAATCTGTACACAAAATCTGTACACAAACTACAAAAATTTTTAAAAAAATCGCAGACTAGGGTTTCTCGCAAATGGGGTAACGCCTTAAATAGTGGCAAAACCGAGAGTCCTAAATCACAACAATTAAGCTAGGGCTTGCAACATTCGGGTAAAATTAAGGGATATTGAAGTAAAGAGCAAAAAAAATTGAAAGAATTTTGTGGAGAGGAAATGATTCGCAAAAGATTTTCGATTGGTTGTGGCAAAGGATTGAGAAATTAGAGATGAAAAAGGGGTTGATTCATGGTCGATTTCTGGGCTTTTGCAAAGGGGGGAAATTTTTAATTTCTTCTGTGCACTTTGATTTTGATACTAATATATGGTCTTTTAATTTTTTACATTGCCACAAGTCACATCTAACTGATTTTTTCTTTTTTAATTTTAATTTTCGAGTTTGTTTTTATAAAGATTTTTTTTCATCACATACTATTTTTTATGTTAAAGTCTGCAATTAGTCCCTTTACTTTGTAAAAATTGTAGATTTAATCTTTATACTTTAATTTGATCAATTTTAGTCCCTATACTTTTCAAACATTAAAATTTTAGCCCTAACTCAAACACTAGCTGTTAAATCCGTTTGGTTTAATTTAATTACTAGTCTTGCACCAAATGTACAATTGTAGATTTAGTTAATATCCTTCAATTTGATCATTCTAAGTCCCTACACTTTTTCAAATTTTAAAATTTCAATTTTGACGCAAATGATAGTAGTTAATATGTGGAAATAATAAGCTGGCATGACATTATACATATGATAATATGTTTGATGTATTAGATTTTAGAAATAGTAAAACTTAATGAATTTAACATTTATTATTTGGTGAGGACTGAAATTTTAAAATTAAAAAAAAGACATGGACTAAAATGACCAAATTAAAGTACATAGATAAAATCTACAACTTTTTGTATAGTACAGTGACTAATAACAAAATTTAACTTTTTTATTTTCGAGTTTTTATCGAATGGTACCTGAATTTAACCACTAAGGATTGATGTTGATTGAGTTTCAATTTAGTTAACTCTATTACTATTACAATAATTAATAAATGTGGATTTAAAGGTGATTAAACACGTTTTTCCAGTTTTTTTCGATTTAAGGTTTGAGAGAAATTATATAAAAAAAAAGAAAAAGAATACATAATATATTTTTGAAAAAAAATTGTTCCATGGAAATGCAATATGATTTAAATATTTATTAATTTAAATATAAAAATTCAAAACATATATCAATTATAAAATATCATCTAAAGTTTTTACTTAAAATGTTAAATATACATATAAAATTGAAAATAAATTACAAAAAATTAAGTTAAAAATAAAAATATTTTAAAATCCAAAAAACAAAATTGATTTGTGTTGACCAGCATCCGAAATATATCGCGGGTCAACATTGATGAATGCAATCAATTTTTGTTTTTTGAATTTAAAAATATTTTTAATTTAAATAAATTAACTACTTTTTTAATTAGAGAATTTAAAATGAAATAAAATAAAAATTAATATAACTTGTGGGTTTTTTTTATAAATTTAAATAATTTATTTTATAATTTCTTAAAATTTTAGCTATTTTTAAATATATATTAAATTTTATATATTTTTAGGAATTTTATAATTTCCAAAGAATTACTATATATTTAAATATTTTCAAATTATAAAATCTTAAATTTGAAGCTAATTAAAATGAGATATGCGTTTCATTTTCATTGCGTCAAATTTAAAATTTTAACACCTCAACTTAAATATTCATAAATGTGGTTAAAAAAAATACGTGAATAAGTAATATTTAGAAAAATTACGGGAAGGCCGATTTTATAAAAACGCGTTCAGCTATAAGTATTTTCAATGTAATGATTGAAAAACACTCCTAACTAGAAGCGTTCTCTGTCACATATACACTAAAAGTGGCAGCACCAATATTTTTTCTTATTTTCTGATATAACCTATTAATGTGAAAATAAAAATTACAGAACAGGTCTTTATATAGACTTAAAGTCTTATTTCTCTTATTTTCTTAAGCGATATGAGATATGTGATATGAGTATATATAGACTCATAATGCATTTGCAGCTTGTTCCCGGACAATGCGAGATTGCTTACTCTTTTAACTAACAACATAAGATTAAAAGTTATACTATATTTTAAGATTTAGAATTATAGTTTATAGTTTAGGATTTAAAGTTTTAGTTTTAGAGTTTAAAGTTTAAATTTTAAGTTTAGGCTTTAAGATTTAGGGTTTTTAAGATAAATAAAATTTATGATTTAAAGTAGACTTGTTCATGAGTCGGATTACTACTCAAACTTGAAGGTCCGCTCGGAACTTGAGAGAGTTTGGATAAAAATATTAGGCCCAAAAAAATGGGCTTGGACAAAAAAATATGGGCCAAGCTTAGGCTTGAACATTCAAGGTCTAACTCGACCCGTTTAAAGTTTATAATACTTTATATTATGTAATTTATAACACATTGAAAAAAATAAACCTATACTAAAATATAATACTACTATAATGCAAACATTAAAATAATGTTAAGATGACTATATAAAAATTTTAAATAAATAAAAAATATATAAATTTATTAAATATTAAATTTAAATAATATAAATATATTTTAAAATATTTTTAAAAATAATATGGGCGAGTTTAAAATGAGCTTAAGTTAATCTTTTGAAAATATGGGCGAATTTAAAATGAGCTTACGTTAATCTATTGCAAATTTGAGAGGATTAGGCGAAATTTAGGCCCTTATTTCGGGTCTGGCTGGGCTTGGGTAAGTATAAAGTATGTTAATATCATGTTTAGACCTAGCCCATGAGCATATTTAGCTTAAAGCTTTGGATTGATATTTTGTAAAACAACTAATTAAGAACTTTTATGAAATTTTAAAATAAATAATTGAAGTAAAATTATGACACAATTTATTATATCAGGGGAGAAGTCAGAAAACTTTTTGAGGGAGCCGAAATTAAGTTGTATATTTTTACAATAGTAAAAATTAAAATTTTACCATTTTAATTGTCTATATCTTTATTATTTTTAAAATAGTAAATCAAATTTTTATTACATTTGAAGGGACAAAGTGTAATGTTATCATATATTAATTTAAAATTTTTAAAATTATAAAAGAACTAAATGTGAAATTTTCTATTTTAAGGGACCGGAACCCTGCCAGCTCCATTGGCTCCGCCCATGTACAATTGATTGAAATTTAAGGTTTTGAAATCAAAATAAAGATGTCATTATTTTAATGATTTTACAATTTTATAACTTAAATTTTACATAAAATATTTTTAATTTTTGTTATTTTTTTGGTTCATAAATGTATGTATCTCTAAATTTTTAGTATTTATATACATATCTCTACGATATTTTATAATCATATTTTTCTCACATCTTTTCAATACATTTTTTTATAATACAAAACTACCCCTAAGGCACACAAACAATTCAATGTATATACGGGATAGTGACGGATTCGTGTTGGGCGTATTGTGGCCTATAGGGAGCATCGGATGGAGGGGGAGTAGGCGGAGGCGGAGGCTTTGAGGGATAGGATTATTTGGGCCCGAGATAATAATGTTGTGAGGGCATTTTTTGAGACTGATTGCACAAGTTTGGTGAACCGTACTAAAAAATATCGGGAAGACATTATCATTTTTGGCTATCGGATGAAAGAGATTATTGGATTGCTTGAATTCTTTACGGAAGTTAAGATTAATTGGATCGGCCGAATGAGCAATAGAGTTGCGAATTGTCTTAGCAAGTTAGCTTTAAACAAATATTGTACTCTTTCGTTTGATATGGAGTATCGTTACGATATTCATAAGCTTATAATTGATTTATGTTAATGAGAGATAGTGATCTCCAAGCCTTTTTATTTGTTAAAAAAAATTAATATATATAATATTAGGTAATGATCTTGTTTGAGTTACATAAACGTGTTGGTCCACAATTGTGAATAAACTAGTCAACAAATAAATTCAACTTTGATGAGATTGTATACCCAATCAAACTATATTGCTTTCTTTTCTTAAAAAAAAAATTATAGAGAGAAATTGTAAGAATGATTTCGTGTTAGTGTTATGTAATTTTTCAAGATTAATTTTCTTCAATTGTTGGAGTTCCTTCTGATTCATTATCGACATGTTCGATTGACGCTGCGGAGTTGTTTCTCTTATGTGTAGCAGCCTCGAGAACGTGATTGTAGTTCCCTTTCTCCATGAAAAGTTGAGAAAAATGGTGCTTACAATATAAGACCCCGTTTAAAGCCGCATACGAAGAGTGCGTCAAGTGACACCCTCCGTGAGCACATTTGAAACATGATTTGTGGAAACATTCCCCTTCTATAGTCACCTAAACTCAACCAATGTGAATCAATATAAATAAAAAACCCGGAAATATATATATATATGAAGAAGTTTTAAATAGTGGTAATGTATATTAAGTTGTTTCGGTCTGTTACTTTAAAAAAAATATTAATTCAAAATAAAATTCATAAATTTTATGTAATGATAAAAATAAACAAAATACTGATTAATTGAAAAAAAAAACATAATGTAAAATGTATTTACCTTCTCCAATGGATACACTGTCTTCTCGCAAGAGGCACATTTGTCTTGGGTTCCACAGAACATTGATGAAAATTTGCTGGAAGTCTTATTCTGTATTACATAAAATTTGTCATTTATCAATACAAAAAATAAATGTATTTTTGTCCATATTTTTAATTAGTTGATATTTATTCATTATTTTTGTAATAGTGATAAATGCAATGTGATCCAAATGTATTTATCATTGTAATTTGAGTCCATATTATAAATTAATGATATTTGAGTAAAAAATATCGTATGTTGGAATACATCGTGTTTACAGGGGCGAAGCCAGAAAATTATTTTAGAAGTCGAAATTAAATTTTAATTTTTAATAGCTTATATCTTTATAGCTTTTAAAGGATTAAATTAAATTTTATTATTATTTTTAAGGGGTTAAAGTGTAATTTTATCTTTACTATTTTAAAATTTTAAAAATTTTAAAATACCTAAATGGACAATATTTCATTTCAGGGGGGACCGGAGCCCTTGCTAGGCCCCCTAGATATGCCACTACATGTTGATAATGTAAAGGTAATATCATTGTTAGGTTTCAATGAAAAATCGATACGTTCTTAAATTTTTGTCCTTAACTCTGAAGAGAACCTAATAGTATTGTCCTATTGAAGCTGTTGAATATCGTTAACCCTAGCTAGTGAAGAGTGAGAATGCATGAAGAAACGTTATAACTTCTTTTCATAAAATTTTGTTTTGGGATTAAAATCATCTTTTTTAGTCCTAATAAAATTTTATTAAATTTAAAATTATTATTTAATATACGAGCGGAGGACTAATAAAGTAATGCTATAAGATTTTTTTTACTGAAAATGAAAAATAAAATGCAGTATAAAACATATTGAAAGAAAGTAAAAGCGTACCGCTTCATTTTGCTTCTCAGGTTTTGCTGCAAAAGTGTTTCATCAAATAAATTTAAAATGATAGAGCATAATATACATAGATAAATCTCAAAATTATATATAAATTTTGATTTAATACATAATTGTATATATAAAATTTAATTTGGTGTAATCGTGAAACTTTAATTTTGACTTAATATTTTTATATTTGATAAATATAATTATTTAAGTATGCAATATACAAATATAAAATGATGTTATATCAATAATTGTGTTAATAGTTTACAAGAATTGGATCAAATCGAAATTTCATGTATAAAATTACACAAAATCAAAGTTCATGTATATAATTGCACATTAAATTATAGTTCATGTATAGTTTTGGGATTTTTCCGTATTAGATATCGTCCCTAATCTTCATAATTAATTTTGAAAAAGAAAATTACAAAATGGGTGTTAAACCTGTTAGGAAATTTTTGCTGAAATTGCCTGATTCCTTAAAAAGTTGCTCAAAATGAGGCTTGCAGTAAAGAACTCCATCCATGGAGGAGTAAGTGCTCATCTGTCAAGAAACACAATTAATTAATATCATTCAATTTTAAGTCATTATGTTTTAAGCAAATTAAGGGCGAAGTTAGGAATCCCAAGGTTAAAGTTAAATTTTATTTTGTTAAAATTAATTAATTTGTAAGAAGGGTTGAACTAAAGGAAAAAGGATTAAATTGAATTATTAATTTCAATAAAGAATAAAAATGAAATGGTACCATTTTATTAATTTCATTTAGGCCTTTTGAAAATTTTAAAATTTTAAATTAGTAAAGATAAATTTACACTTTAACCCCCTTATAAATAATAAAAATTTGATTTAATCTTTTAAAAATTATAAAGATATAAGATATTAAAATGGTAAAATTATATTTTTATTATCGTAAAAATTACAATTTAATTTCGACCCCTTAAAAAAATTTATTGGCTTTGCCCCTACAAGGCACCTACTACTTGGCCTCTTAACTTTACACCTAATGCAAATTAAAATTTTATATATTTTTTTATTTGTCTAAAAGTACTCGTTATTAATATATGTATACAATGATCTTTAAGTATCCTTTAAATATATAAAAAAATGTTGAAAATTTACGAACTAGAAATATATTTGTATTCATGCGATCACAAATATATCTAAAAACGAGTCATAAATTTAGTCCCTTTACAATTTATAAAATTTTAAATTAGAAAAGGAAAAATTACACTCTGGCCCCTTTAAAAATGATAAAAAATTGATTTAATCCTTTAAAATTTTTTAAAATATCTATATTTTTTACTATAGTAAAAATATATAATTTAATTTCGACTCCATAAAAAAAATTTTGCTGCGTCCCTGTATAAATTTAAATTATGAAAGAGAATTTGAAAGAGAAAAATCAAGATTAATTACCACAAGATTTCCCTTGCAATGGCTACATTTGAAGCATGTTTTATGGTATGGAATTCCTTCGAGAGTCAACATATCCACAACATGTACAGTCTTATCACAAGCATTGCATTTGTCAATTGTTCCAGTGAATGACATTTCCTTGATTTCAGAAACTAAAAGGAAAAAGAAAAAGCTCTTCGTAAGATGTTATTGAAACAATGGAAATATAGTGTTTGACAAAAGAAAGTGAGTAGGTTTTTTGCCCTTTGTCTATCACTTTCTTACAAATGAGAAAAGGGCTTATTTTAACTGATTTTGCAATTGGGAAATCTTGGTTGTGTTGAGGTGGGAGATCCCACTATTATTATGTTGTAATTTGGGAAGTTTATGTCCTTTTAATTCGGAGAGAAACAAGGTTTGTGTTTTTTGACCTCTTCAAGGTTAAATTTTGGTGGAAGGAAATTGAAAGCCAACTACTTTTTCTATTTGGAGTTGTGGTAATGGTGGTGGTTAGATCTGTCCATGGAGTTAATCGAATTATGGCTTGTTTGTTTATTTTTCAAGCTCAGATTGATTTGATTGATGATTTGTTTTACTGTTAAAAATATTTGTTTTAAGGTTTTTTTAATAACATTTAAATATATATTTTAAGTCTGTTCAAGTTTACATGAAAGACGAATCTACGATTGGATTCAAAAAAGCATAGGCCTCGGGCAATTTGGCGAATAAAAAACTATTCGAAAAAAGAGCAGAATTAAAACAGATACAGATCAAATTAAAGATATTAAGCATAACAAAATTTTGTTCTTGGAGATAATTTTGATTGAGTTATTAATATGTTTTTTGATATAAGGAAAAAAATGAAGAAAGGAAAATAAGGCAGACTAAACAATACTTCTTTGAACTCACCCAATCAAAAAGCCTTCAAATTTATGTTGTTAATAGTTTTCTTTTTTATCTCATTGCTATTGTTACTTTTCAATGTTATCACTATAATACTTAATCACCACAAATAATTGTATTGCCACTGTTATTTTTGAGTCTCAACGTACATCCAAATAAAGTTTGAATTAATAAGTATTTCAATCAAATAATACATGCAATAATTTACGGGAGAGATGTTATTATCATGCGTAATATTAATTATAAGGAACGCATTTGTAGGGATTTGAACCATCAACCAAAGTTTATGTAGTCCTTACCTTGAAACTATGGTACCATTAGGGTTAGCTAGCTCAAGTATCCAACTAACACACGAATGAGCATTTATATGAAGGGTACATGCACAAAAAAAGCAAAGAGAAAGAAATAGAAACAAGTTTAAAAATATAATTCACTCCATTCACAAAATTTAAGTACAAGTCATTAAAACAACAAATACAAATGCAATACCCTAATATCTACGTTGACCATGGTGTTATCCACATCCTAGGTGGAAGCAAGGATCACCTCATCCAAGAGAGAAGGCTCAGTAGTTGTGGGCTTAGAGGGATTAATAATTACAGGCTCAGAGGAACAATAGTCATAGTTGTGGGGGGTATTCAATTGTAAGAAAAGAGGGTTCCCCCACAGCCTTATCAGCCCGAGAGTTAACCGCATCTTCAAAAGCACCATTTTTTGAACCTCTTTTTGGTTCATTTGGGGGTACAAGGGGGAAAAAGATACTTCCCATCATATCTGCTTGGAATTTCTCCCAAGCTTCCCCTGACAGGTTCATGACATTAAAGTCCAACCTCTCACACCCCACAACATTACAACAAGCCCCCCAGTTGACCCCGAACAGATGAAGGGGCTTCTAAGCTACTTTGGCGGCCAAGATGAAGCTATCCCTTAAAAAGGGACCTAATCTTGCCTTAGCTTCGTTAAAATTTTTCATTACCTCAATGCAGGCCTTTTGTTCCTATTGCAACTGCTCCTTGGCCTGCTTAGCCTCATTTTCTTGCTTTTGGAGGGCCTCTTCAAGTTCACTATCCAAGCACAATCCCTCTCTCGGTCAACTTGATACCTTTTGTAGTCATTGAGGTTCTCATTCTCCTTAAGCAGATTGGAATTAACCCCTTCCAAATATTCCACCCAAGCCCTTCAGACGATGGCCTCTTCTTTTACCTAGGCAACAAAAGCCTCAGCCTCAAGCTAGGCCCTCCGAAAGTCTGTGTAAAAACTTTTGAGAGAAAAATGACTTCATTCTTCTAAATTAACAAGTCAAAAAGAGCCATATATATACATGAAAAACATGGAAAATAAATCTCCCAATAAATCTATGTAAATCCCTAACTTCTCTCCTAAATATATTATCTACATATTTAACGGATATTTGCATATCTTAATATATTCCTTGATTTCTTTCCTAATACACCCTTTGAGTTGGTGCGTGAAGATTACGAACAACCAACTTGCGTAGAAGATACCCAAACTATTGTGTCCCCGATGCATTAGGAAAGATATTGGCTAGTTGTTCAGAGATGCAAACATAAGTGGTTTGAACATGTCCATGTTGAATCTCATCACGAATAAAATGACAATCAATTTAAATGTGCTTTGTTCGCTCATGAAACACGTGATTTGCACTCATATGTAAGGCTACTTGACTATCAAAATACAACAACATTGGATCTGAGTGAACAACACCAAGAGACAACAAGAGACTCTTTAACCATTTCAGTTCACACACAGTTGTAGCTATGGAACGATACTTTGCTTCAATATAATATCTCGACACTCATTAGCATTACATGGTTGATGAAAAGTAAACATGATCATGAATCGTTCGTATTTGTGATAAATGACTTGATTACTATTTGATAGTAATTGACTTTTCATGTAGAAAGTTGTAATGGTTACCATGAGATAAAATAAGACCATATTGGGAGAAAAAATAGTGTCCCAAAGAGATTAAAGATATCCTATGAGGGTAGCACACTTATGACAAGGTCATTGGACGAGCACTGGTCAAGTTGCTTTCATAATGGTATGTCGTTGGAGAGAGCTTAGTCACAATACTATAGTGGAATGACTTTGTGACTAAATGAGTTTATAATTAATAGACGAAAAGCTGAAACTTAATTATAAATCATTTGAGCCTCAATTGCATATGTTGAATCGGTTCCTCCACTAGCTCGTTAAAACTATAAATGAATTGCATGTTGAATCAAATGAATAGAAATGGTGAAAATGGAGAAATGGAATCATTTGGAAATGACTGTGGTTTTCTCCAAAATAAAAAATAAAAATGACCAGGAAAAAAATTTATAGTTTTCGAATTAAATGAAGTTTGAAAATGGAAATAAATCATTTGGTCATAGTGAACCATTAAATGTGGAAATATTAAATATATTTTCTTATGAATTCTTTTACGGTAAAGTCGCTATGATTTTAATGGAATTAGAATTAGGTTGAGAAGATTATTTAATTGAAAATACATTGAGAAGTTTATTTTGAGAAATAGAAAAACAAATATTAGGTTAGAAAAAATTATAAAGTATTGGATTAAAAGCTCGAGAAGTACTTGTAATTGGACCTAATATGGGAGAGGCTCAAAAATCTCTTATGTTAAAAAAAGTGGACGACAAACCCTAGTAATATTAACTAGGGTTGCCGCCACTTATACTTCTAGTTAGACTAGGAGTTTGTTTTTCTAATCGAAATAAACTTTTACAATTCAACATAGGTTCTACATTTTTTCCCTAAAAATAGATGGCACCAGTAAAGCTATGAAACAAAACTTTAAGATATTGTTACTCTGCCCGAAAATAGAGAGAATTTATTTTCAACTATTGAATCTATTTTCCGAAATAACAAATTCTGTCGGTTTCTATTTTGGAAGATATTTTTCATTTTCACATTAAGAAAAGAAAACTATTTCTAATCATGTGTTTTTCTTCGAATCGTTCAAGCCCACACTTGAAGTCGTTCGTGGTACGAGAATAACGGATAATATCGTTTGGTTGAAAGACGGGAATGACAAGGATCCATCTGTCCGAAAATACAGGTGCGAATTCGGTCTAGGGTTATTGCTATAAATATCACAAACCAGGTTTGTTTTCAAAATTTTTATATTTCGCTGTACAAGAAAACCGTTTTTGAACTGGATTTTTACCTACATATATATTTTTCATTTTTTTAAAATAATATAGGCGACCCTAAAATGAGTTTTGGTTAGCTATTTACAAATGTAGGCGGACTTGGCAAAATTTTATGCCCATGTTTTGACTAGGCTAGGCTTGAGCAAACATAAAATTTGTTAATATCATGCTTAGGCCCAACCCAAACTTGGCTCGACCCCACCCATGAATGCCTCTAATGGTCGCGTGATTTCCTAATCCTGTCATTGGCAAAACCCAACTCGAAGTCAACACTGTAGAAACCGTTTGAACCCTCCTCGAATAGTTAATATTTCCACACCTTCTAGAGGGTGACGTCACTGGGCACATCAATAAGACCCCTTTTGCAAATCCTCGAACTGTCGTTCAGCATCCTCGTACTTGTCTAAGAGAGGTCTATAGTTGACCAAGTTTTTAGGAGGCATGGTTCACACAATGGGAAGCCAAAACCTTCCCCAAACTTCACAAGTATGTACTTGTGTTCAAATTCAGATTATTGCCCCTCTCATACAATAAGTTCTCCACGGGAGGGGTCCCTTGCCATTTAGCAAAGTATAATTGCGCTGGTTGGGTGGTTTGATTAGCTTGGGATAACTTGTACAAAATTTGGAAGGCCCTCAGTTAGTGGTACTCCCCCCGTCCAATACAGTGGTTGAGGAATCCTATTATGATCCATTAAGAGGCTCTAACTAGTTACCTTGGTGCAACCCCATAATGGTTTAGTACATTGCCCACGAACGAATGAAAAGGAAGTGGAACCATACCTCCAGTACATAAAGGGGCAGATAAAACCCTAACCTTCCACAGCCATGGTTAGGTCTACTCACGATACTCAAGGTATTAGACTCTGAGGGGATGTTAAAGTCATACTTATAGTGGTTGGCTTCCAACCCATGACAACAAAGCAATCGTGTCATCTCCTTATTGGTTGGTACACTCAAAAGTGCCACCCATCACATATTCCTTTCCAACCGTGAGCCTTTTCTCACCTTCTTCATAATAGCCTTAAAGGTACTGGTTTCTCTGCCTCTGTCATCTCCGACCATTAGAATCAAGCAACACTAAAGAGAAATGAAACCAAAAAAGTTTGAAAATCGAAATCTTATCCTTGGAAATAGTGGCGAGGGAAGAACGAGAAAGAAAAACAACAAAGAAGACAAAAGAACTTGAAGAAGATGATGAGGATGAAAAGAAGAAAAAAACTTAGAAATTTTAAGGTTGCAAAGAGCACAAAAACTAAAAATTACTTTGAGAATTCTTAGGTGAAGGAAATAAGCTTCAACTGATTTAGTTTGGGCATACTTAACGATTGACAAACCACTCCCAACAGAACATGTGTCCCATGAAAGGATACAAAGTTTGCTCCATCATTAGCATCATTCCTAAGGCACAACTATGATGCTTTATCATTAATGCATCCATTCCAGAACCTTTGGTGCATCCATTTTTCCCCTAAGGCATCCTCAACACACACAAACAATTCAACTTTTCACCCATCGAACCCCCAATAAAGTGACTCATTTGTTTAACTCTCTTGCCTAGTAGTTGTTCAAGAGACCTCATGCTCGGTGGCTATTTGAAAGGTTTCGAGGCAGGCTTATTAGTTTCACTCCTTGGAACCCAATAGACTTGTTGATGTCTTATCACCGTAGGTATGTGATGTATGCATGGCAAGTATTTTGTCCATGTCAAGGGTGTGGTCTCCACATTGTGTATTTGCCAGGTTATAAGCTCGGTAGGTCCTCACAGGTGTCCTTAGCTCACAAGGTGATTCTTAGTTTGGGGTATTGTCTTGCGAGATTGGTAGTGCACGAGGTGAGCTTGCGAGATGTAGGTATAACAATATAGATCCACAAATAAAAAGAACATAATATATATTAGATTATGGTACATTCACATGTAGGTGAAAATATTTATGTAAAAATAAATTTAAAAAATGTATAAAAGCACAATAACACTTGCAAAATTAAGGCAATTTTTGTGTGAGTCCACTATAAGGCTCTTTTTAGATTTATTTTCAATTTAATTTTTTTTTATAAATTTTATATAAAATTTTAAGGACAAAAAACATAGTAATATTTGTTATTTTATTAAAACAATAGTTTCTTTTTTCAAATTAAGTTGGTACACGATTAACTTGTAATACGAACTCAATCAACGACTTGATAATATAATAATAGATTATATATAATTCGAAAACTTATTTAGTACACTAGCAGTAGATCTACTCATAGGTACCGCTATCAGCCTAAGCTCGAAGGATCCTCAAATATATAATAATTTAGACAAAATACAATGAAAAAAAAATATATTTTATATATTATATAATTTAAATCACATAAAATTAAATATATAATAATATAACATTGTATAAATCAGAAATATGTTAATTTTTCTAAATTTAAAATTTTAATAAAAAAATTATCTAAAATATTAAATATAATATGGACGGGTCTAAAATACACTGAGTTAATTTTCTTTAAAAATGAGTGAACTTAAGAAAAATCCTCAGCCTATATTTTGGGCCAAATTAGGTTTAGACAACCATAAAACATATTAATATCATACATAAACCTGACTTGAACTCGACTCAACTCATAAATAGGTTTGACTCTGTAAAAATGAATGGATAACAAGTACTCTTTTAAGATTAAAGACATGAAGACTAATTTGCATGATATTTGCAAACATTTTGTTTATCTATCTCAAATTTTTTTGTTGGAATATCAAGGTCATATCCTAATATCGCTATATGAATCCAAATCTAAATTAAACAGAAAGAGATGTTGAATGCTCTAATCAACTAAACATGAAAAATTCTTGCGAGTATAGTTTCAATCACCAATGTTTGAATCTCTGTACCAACATAAAATTTCTCATTTTTGTAAATGTAATAGTTTGATATTAAAATGAGTTTAGCTAGATATCTTTTTTATCATTCCGTAAACTATATTTAAAGTCATTAAATTATTAATAAATTATTTTAATAATTTAATTTAAAAAATATAAAATAATTATTAAATTTAAATTACTAGATCTAGATGACCTTTGTTTGTACAACATACACCAATTGAGAATTCTTCTCTATAGTTTAGTTTTTTATATTTATAAAATGACTTTTAACACAAACATGCAAACCAAAATCCAACTTTTAATGCATTAGTATCATATCAGATTGTGATTGCTGTGTACTTTACTTCATTTTTCTAAATTGTAACTCATTTTTTAAAAATACATTCCCGAGTACAACACAAAACCACAGCTTCATAACAAACCAAATCAAAAAACAAACCAAGACAAAACCTAAAAAAAACCTCAGACATTCAATGCACATAAAAAGAAACTAAGAACCCCTGGATGTTTCCCTAAATTTCTTTTTATCTCACGCTACATTATCACTGCAGTATCTAATCTAACTACCACCGTTATTTTTACATTAATAGCAGATAAATACACTGCCCATTCAAAGGGACCATAAAAATCCAAAAATTACAACTATAAACCTGAATACTAACAAGGCAGTGTATTTTAATACATTTGCATGTTATATAATCATATTTCATGTATCACATATGGCCATTTGCAAGTTTGTATCACGTCCAAAATTAATTGGATCTACTTTTATATAAGAGGGAAAACTCATGAATCCTCTAGTTGAAAATTTTTACGGTTTTTGGAACAATGAACTCTAACGAGTCTTTTTTTATCATTAGTTGAGGCACATAATATTGTAAATGAAAAATATATTTATATAGAAAAAATAAAAATAAAAAAATTCCCAAGACCCCACTGCTAGCATTCCTATATTCCATCCACCTAAAAGCATTACCAGCCTCCCTGACTCGCGCTTTCGGGTCTTGGCTTGTAACTATTAAATGAAGGAACAAAGATTATCAGATTCGGACCTGAACTGACCAGCGAAGGTGGTGTGGCGTACCTCGTCATGGGAGGCAAAGAAAGCATCAGAATACCAATTTACAATGCCTACAGATGCCTTCTAATCATATTCTTTATGTCCTTGCATTTTCAGGGACAAGACGTTGGCGTAGTTCGGTAGATGCACCGGCCAGTTCTGCATAACCGTTGACATGAGTAATTACGGACCATGATGATTCGAAGATAAAATACGATGTGAAGATTTTGAAGTAGCTTTTACCTCGAGCTGTGAAATTGAATAGGGAAGGTAGGGGTCGCCCGTTAGGCAAGCTCAAATCGGGGACTCTCAAATCATCAAAGAAGGGGTGTGCTAATGCCTCCAACTGAAAAGCAGGAAGCAATACACTCATTAGATTCAACACCGAGACCATGTGTAAAACATTGTGAAAGACATGAAACTAAAACGATACACTCCAACTTGCGCACATGTCAAAGCGTCTTTATAAGTCAATTGCTACTAAAATTCCCTATCAAAGATTATAGACGAGCACGAGTGCATATTCAACTGAAAACAACAATAATGCAATACAAAATTCTTACAGCAGTGCAACGTAATTTCGGTGAGTACTGAAGCAGCCTCGACACAAGATCCACCGCCTCAGGGGGCAATTGCTTGTGAAATAACTGAAATTGTAACAAGCGTAAGATTGGCTTTTCTTTACAGCATGTAAGGTATTAAGAAGATGATCCAATCAGCAAACCTTATGCCACGGATGGGCTTTGATCTGAGGGAACTTGAACTCAGTGTAATTGGGATTCATGCACTTAATTTCTTCTCTGGTCGGTGTTCCCAATATCTGAAACAATAACTCAAACGGAAAAAGATGAGTAAACCTAGAAAAAGAAAAGTGAAACTAGAAAAATGAAAAACCGAATATGCATACCTTAATAATTTCCACTAGCTGATCAACACCACTTTCACCAGGAAAGAGTGGCTGCAAATGGGGTAACACGGAATATGCATTAGTGCATACCTTGTATAGAGCATTATTGTATAGAACAGAATATTGTCAAAAGATAAAAATTCACCATATTATAAATGGATGCTAGAAATAAGAACACAAAAGTATCCAGAAGCTAGGAAGATAAAAGACTAGTTTGCAAATTGTGCTTTCACATAGACATCCAGGATGTCGAAAGCCTTTAATGCTCATAAACAAACAAGGGCTCAGAAGGATGATGGCATCGGTAGAAACAAATATCATGAATGCCATGCATGACAATACAATCTGCATTAGGGAGCTAAATAGAATATAAGTTGACATCTAAGTTGCATCAGAAATATATTTTTATAAACTCACATGTCCAAGCAGAAGCTCAGCCATCACACAACCAACGGACCACATATCAATAGCAGTGGTATACTCCGTGATACGGGGTTGCGCGCGGACCAAGATCGAGTTGCCAAGTCACGAGAAACTCCTACGAAAACCCTAAACAATTAGATCTGAAACGAAACAGAAAATTAAAAGATTAGATTTTTGAATTTTCAGATCTGAAATAAAATCCCCAAATCAGCAAAGAATCAAATTGAGAATAGAAATAAGTGTTAGGGTTCTTGAAACCCTCAAGGAGATTGTGATTCTGCCCAATTGAACACCAAGATAGTTTTCCCCAAATTTCGACAATCTAATTTCACCCAAAAAGAGTATGGAAAAACCCTAGAAATTGGGGATTTTTGGGCTGATTCCTTAAGATAGAAAAAGGCTGAAAACACAATAAGAACAGAAAATAGATTAGATAATGATTCAGCACAAGTAGAAATAAAGAAAGAATTGACAGTAAGAAATTAAAAGATAAGTCCTAAGAAGCCTTGAAATCTCGAAAGATCTCACAACTCCCTTCAAACGGCTCTAATCTCCCCTCCAAAGAATATCAATGGCAAGAAGAAGGTTGAAGATGGCTTCCACAATCAAAAAAGATTGTTAAAACAACTTCTAAAGAAAACTCAAGAGAAAATCCTTGAAGAACTCAAAGAGAATTTTCACTCAAATCAAATCTGAAATTTTCAATGTAATTGTAATGTAATGTAGGGTGGCTGGCCAAGCCATATAAATAGGCCTTTCAAATGTTTTTCTAATTTAATTAGAACACTAAAACTAAAACTAAAAAAAAACTCCTAATTATTTTAATATGGAAATTCGGCCAAGGGTCTTTTATTTGGGACTCTTGGACTGAATATAAAAATTTAAACTAAATAAAATAAATAAATAAATAAATAAAAATAAAACTTTACAACTTGGGCCACTTTGACAATTTGGCCTGATTTTCAACTAAGTATGGGTGGATTTCTTGATTGGGCTTGGAATCTTCTTATTGGGCCTCGCCTTCAAGAATTTGGGCTTTTGTGACTCGTATCATTCCCCCCTTCCTCAAAAAGATTCGTCCTCGAATCTGAAAAATCAAATGAACTCGACTTTCCTCTATCGAACGGGACTAATGGCAATTGAGTCCACTGAAAAGAATAGCCATGAGATGGTAAATAGCAACGGAAACAAGCTTGTAATCCAATCATAAGCATAACAGAACAGGTATAACGTATGTGAATGGACAGATTCAGATTACCATGCAAACAATCTAATTTACTCACCACTGCCTCGTCAAATATTTGAAACAAAGATGGACATGTTTTAAGGCATTCAGTCGTCTCACATTGTTCCCACAAACCATGAATAAATTGCGAGTAATAAATCAAATGGTAAACATAATCGTCACAAGTAGGTATTTGAAAAGATTCACATGGTTCACAGAGTTGCATAATCATACCATGCATTAATCGATGGTCTATAGATTCACTCACACATGCATTATCAAAAACAAGAATCTTTTTATCAACCATCAAAACAGATAGATCATCAATAAATAAAATAGGACAGTCAAGCACGTTTCGATCTAAGTGTTCATCAACACGATCTTTATCACTATCCGAGGAGTACAAAAGTGTTTCAAAGGTTTCAAGCATCTTACCCCGATAAGCAAAAGAATAAGGGTCGATTTTACCTTTTTCATTTAAAACAAACCTTCGTTCATCGGGGGCATAGTGTAGTCGAATCTCCGTTGTTGAGTTAACCTTTGTCAAATGGAACTCAAACTTCATGTACAACCACATAAACTGTTTAAGGCAAGAATATAAATTGAAAACAAATTTGGCAAATTTCGTTACCTTATTCTCCAAAACAGATTTGGACAAATTCAAGGATTTTACACAAGGTAAATCAAGAGAATAACAAATCACGCTTCTTTTCGTAATGACTTTATCAACCACAATCGAAGAGTAACAATTAATCAGATCAAAATGATGGGATCTTTTAAGAACTAAGTCACCAAAAGTTTTATCAATAATTTTCAAATCTGCACTGGACTCGGTTTCTAAAATTTCCTTACCTCGCTTACCTTCGGGATCATGTAGTGTGATTTCATCTTTGCTTAAGTTGATCGTATGAAAGCGTCTTTCATTTGAGAGGTATTGAAGTTGAAAGTTATCTTTCGATCTTTCGGGAACCTGAAAAGTAGCAACACAAGAAAAATTCATATCTTGGTTAGTGGAAACATTCCTCACTAGCCTTTCCTCGTCTTTTTCTTTTGTTTCTTTTTCTAACTCATTTTCTCTTCTTTCTTCAACTTCTTTTTCAATTTTCTTTTCTGTTTCACATTCCTTTTCACTCTCAATCTCTTTTTGCTCTTTTTCATTCTCTTTTTCTTTTTCCTCACTTGTTTTAACAGAATTTCTCAGTTTGATTTGGTCCTCATGGACTTGTTCCGGAGTGAGCGGCACTAAGGTAAGTTTCTTTCCTTGATGCTTGAAAGAATACCTATTGGTACGACCATCGTGAGTGACTTTTCGATCCAGTTGCCATGGTTCTCCTAGCAACAAATGGCAGGCTTGAATAGGCATTACGTCGCACACAACTTCGTCTTGATACTTACCGATAGAAAAGGCAATGCGCACTTGTTGAGTGACCCTAAATTGGCCTTCGTTGCTAAGCCCTTGTAGTTGATAAGGTTGTGGATGCTTGGTAGTGGTTAAGCAAAGCTTTTCCACCATCGTCGTGCTGGCTATGTTCGAGCAACTTTCACCATCAATAATAACTCTACAAAGCTTACCTTGTACATGGCAGCGAGTATGAAAGAGATGTTCTCGTTGCTGCTCGCTCTTTGGTTTTGCCAAAGAGGGTTGTCCACGATCATGAAGAGCATGATCAGTTCTAGGGACACGCCGAGGAGCGCGCCTATGAGTAGGAGGCTGGTTATCCACATCGTCTTTAATTTGATCTCGATATTGAGGCTCTTGATTCAACCGCACCTCATTGATAGTAGCAGTCAACGCTCGAAGTGCAACAGCCTGTTCGTCCAACTGTTGTTGGAATTTTTTAAATATGTCACTAGTATTATCACCTGTAGACATTTTTTTTAAAACCTGTAAAACACTCAACACTCAAAAATAAAAGTTATCAAACCTCACCGTTAATCACTCAAAAAGAAAAAAATCAAATTCTCAATGAGGTCGAATTCAATCTTGTGAGTTCTTTATCAGAGTTTATATCAACCAATTAGAGAGTGTGAACCAAACTACCAAAGAATCCTAATTTGCACTAGGATGCCAAAAACTGACGAGACACCAATTGATTCGTGTTGCACCGAGGAAGAAGTTGTGCACACGTTTAAATCCTACTAACACAAGAAACAAGAAGGTGTTAGATAACGTAAAGGAAGAATAAAGGGAAACAAATGAAAACCTACAGCTAAGAATCAATAAAAATTGCTGAAAACAGAAAACCCGAAAAACTGCGGAGTAACTTGACAACTTCGTTCGAGGTGTTCCCGATCTCCAAAAATCACGAAATTAAATCTGGAGTGTCCTTATATATTTAATTTTTGATCTGGAAAATTTGGGCACCAAATTCAACCCGCTAAATATTTTTTTAATTTTTTATTAGATTTCGTCTTTTTTCAATTTTTTGACTTTTTCGACTTATTTTTTTGCGGGAAATATTTTTGTATATTCAATAACAGTGCCAAAAATATGTATGTAAAATTTCAGATCAATCAGAAAACGTTTACCCACTCAAATGAATTTTTTTCGAAAATTTTTCTGGGTAAAACTGCTGTTTGTAATTTAAAAAATAGAGATCAGTTTAGAAATCAACCAAGAACACCCAAAACGCCCAAAATCTGATACCAAATGATACGGGGTTGCGCGCGGACCAAGATCGAGTTGCCAAGTCACGAGAAACTCCTACGAAAACCCTAAACAATTAGATCTGAAACGAAACAGAAAATTAAAAGATTAGATTTTTGAATTTTCAGATCTGAAATAAAATCCCCAAATCAGCAAAGAATCAAATTGAGAATAGAAATAAGTGTTAGGGTTCTTGAAACCCTCAAGGAGATTGTGATTCTGCCCAATTGAACACCAAGATAGTTTTCCCCAAATTTCGACAATCTAATTTCACCCAAAAAGAGTATGGAAAAACCCTAGAAATTGGGGATTTTTGGGCTGATTCCTTAAGATAGAAAAAGGCTGAAAACACAATAAGAACAGAAAATAGATTAGATAATGATTCAGCACAAGTAGAAATAAAGAAAGAATTGACAGTAAGAAATTAAAAGATAAGTCCTAAGAAGCCTTGAAATCTCGAAAGATCTCACAACTCCCTTCAAACGGCTCTAATCTCCCCTCCAAAGAATATCAATGGCAAGAAGAAGGTTGAAGATGGCTTCCACAATCAAAAAAGATTGTTAAAACAACTTCTAAAGAAAACTCAAGAGAAAATCCTTGAAGAACTCAAAGAGAATTTTCACTCAAATCAAATCTGAAATTTTCAATGTAATTGTAATGTAATGTAGGGTGGCTGGCCAAGCCATATAAATAGGCCTTTCAAATGTTTTTCTAATTTAATTAGAACACTAAAACTAAAACTAAAAAAAAAACTCCTAATTATTTTAATATGGAAATTCGGCCAAGGGTCTTTTATTTGGGACTCTTGGACTGAATATAAAAATTTAAACTAAATAAAATAAATAAATAAATAAAAATAAAACTTTACAACTTGGGCCACTTTGACAATTTGGCCTGATTTTCAACTAAGTATGGGTGGATTTCTTGATTGGGCTTGGAATCTTCTTATTGGGCCTCGCCTTCAAGAATTTGGGCTTTTGTGACTCGTATCACTCCGTCACCCCGAATATAAGCTCTGGAGCCCTATAATATCGTGAGCATATATATGATATGTTGGGTTCCCCTGGGACCTAAAGATAGCAGAGTAAATCTCCATAAGTTTTACAAAACAGGGGGGGGGGAACGGGGGAGAGAGACATTCAAACATCCCAAAAAGTTGCACATACCAGCTTCTTCGCACTACCGAAATCACATATCTTCACCTGGTGAGTGTGGGGATATACCTGTGAATACATCATGACATTAGCTCCAATATGCCTTGGCATTCGATGACACAAACAATGACCAGAAGAAGAATAAAAGCAAAGACGTGTTAAGGCAAACCAAATTTTGCAGTAAAGAACCACTTTATGACATTAGCATACTCAAACTGGTGTGACTGGCCAAAAATACACAGTGCCACACATTAAATGCATTCAAGTTGACAACAAATTGCCAAGGTGAAGGGTAACAGCCTCTATACAAGAGATTGAAATTTTTCTTGACATCAACCTTCAGCTTATGATACAAATGGAAAAATGTCTTACCAGTAAATTTTGTGGCTTAATATCACGATGACATACGCCAACCACATGATGTAAATAATTTAGAGCACGGCAAATCTACAAAAAGAAAAGAAAGAAAGAAGCAATACAGCTTATCATGGCATGCACTGAGAATACAAACTGAAGTGTTAAAAACTCCAACCGGTAGAATTTTGCAATCCACTACTAATTTAGAAAAAGCAAGGAAGGGTCAAGGATCACCTGATATGTATACAGCTGCACATAAAGAATGGGCATATGCTGATTCATTCTGCTATGGTGTTTTGAAACTCGATGTACAGTTTCTGGAACATACTCGAGAACAAGGTTAAGATAGAGCTCATCTTTTTCAGTGGATGAAAAGAAAGAGTGCTTCAGCCGGACAACATTAGGATGGTCTAGTACACGCATAATCTGGAGTTCCCGATTCTTGTATCTTTTATCCTGCAAAACCTTCTTTATAGCAACAGGTTCACCTGTCTCCAAGCATTTAGCCTACACCATAACATAAAATGTTACCATAAACACAAAGAGACAAAAAAAAAAATAAAAAACTCTGAATATGCAAACACTAAGAGACTATAGACAAGAAGATTGCTACACACCGATAACTTCGTACCTGAAAGACAACACCAAATGAACCTGTACCAACCACACGCTCCGCCATATATGACATTGTCTGAGACCCGGGAAAAAAAAAGCATTGTTAAACATTCTTCACAGCCTAACCCAAATAGAATAATCAAATAGAAATTAAATACCACGCATGCACTAGGGCTCATTTTTTAAATAGCAACTACAACACATGGACTCGCAAGAAAAAAACTTATTCCCATTACACCAAGGAGAAAAGAATGAAAAAAATCAAGAAGTTAAAAAAGGAATAAAGCAACAGTAACTCGCACATAGGCTGCTAAGGATAATTTACAATTTTGATGAGCAGTCAATCATATACAACGACAATAACCAAAAATCAAATTACCTGTTTTGGTTGCCCATTTTGACCACCAACAGTAGTTGAAATTATCTGACCTGTTTCTGTTCCATTTCCATTAATAACAGTAGCCTCAGGATCCTGTGAATTGCACTCCAGAAACAGTAATTTTAGAAAAAGCCAAACAAGCTAGATAAATTATAGAAAGAAATTCAATCATTTCATAAAATCAAAAAAAGTATACAGAAAGCAGATCACAAGATATCTTCAAGAAATCCAAGTCATAGCCTGGGGAATACATAGACTGGTTACTCACTGATTCAATTCATTGACCTTGCTAAAGTTCAATACTGAATATTTCAAATTATACAAGAGCTTCAAACTTATATATATGCACATATATATCCATATGCGTGAATGTGTACATATATGAAGAAAGGATTTAAGAGGATGATAAACATACATGTATGGATACATTCAGAAGAGTATTAAGAACAAAAAATCACCTTATCATCATGGCTGACAGTTTTCTCATCTCTAATTCTCATTTCACGCATTTCATTCGAGAGCTGATCAACACCTAGATTTTGTTGTCTAGCAACAGAAGGAACCCTGGATGTGCTTGCAACTGTTTCCTGTGATGTAGAAGCCATATTATGCTCTCGACTAGAGGTACTACTCTCAACTAAATTTGATTCTCTGCGACTCCTACCTGATTCTTGATCAACCTTTGCCCTCTTGGAGCTAGAATCCCCACCCTGACGAGAAAAATAAGATTTTCTCAAGGGTACTCAATACATGAAAGCAAAAGAGTAAAGTATACAAGCAGAGTCATAAAAATAGGAGTTCCTTTTATGTCGCTATCTTTAGATACTAGTCTTGATGTAAATTTCATGGTACTCCTTCCAGCACAAAGGTGCTTCATACATAAGTGGGTAGTGACATTCAACAATGAAGAACCAATTCAGATTGCATAAATTTTACGCAAAATAGACACAGGCAAGTAGCTCCTAAAGTTACAAATCAACATTCAGTTCGGCCTCCTCACTCAAACTGCTTTTGTCACTAACAAAAATTATGTGGACCATCCCAGATTAAGGTCAAGTTCAGGGAAGATAAACAAATTAGAGAAGCAATCTAAATGTTAATATGTCAAAGCTAAAAGTAAGGGGTATGCGGCAGTTTTAATTGCAGTTTGATCAATAACACTTCAGTAGGTTTTTTTTTTCTTGGGGGGGTGTGCAGAGGGTCAAATGTAAATTTACAATTTCCTTCCCTTTCTAGATTTCAGTCCATGATTACATACTACAGGCACAACATCACAAGAACCCAACAATTTTGGTAGGAAACAAAATCCACAGCATTTTATACAGCCCCTACCAAGGAAAATAAGTTCTGTTTAGAACATTACCCGTTCTCAAGGGAAAAAACAGTAATCAAGATTTGACACATCACCATCTCACCGACATATCGACAATGAATAAAATTCACTACTAAAACACAGCATACCATCAACCACCACCACGGTAATTGAAAAACATATTACTCTATACCTACACTTAACCTATAACAATTAGGCCCCTTCTACGTTATTGTTGGTACATCTTTCCCATGCTAAACAGGTACAAAGATTTGACTTTTGCAGTCAAAATCATGGTTTGCCAACCCAAACCAAAAAGCCAAGAAAATAGAGCTTTTGGATTCTGGAAGCTGACTTTTAGAGAATATGGCAATATTATCTTCAAATCTCCAATAAATTTAAACTTGTTTTTGACATTTTAATTTCTCACTACACGTTTTCAAAACAAAGGCAACCACTTAAAAATTCTTAAATGAACATTTTTTCCACTATTTTTTTAGACAAACTTTTTCCAACTCAAGCTTTTTTCTAACCTGAGCTATTTTCAAATGCATTGATACATAACAGCAAAAACAATAAATTATCCTCACACAAACATATAACTAAAATAAGATATTCTCAAACACAAAATCAAAGAAGAGATCCATCCACATTGATCAGCAAAAGAAGAGAACACGTTCAATGATGAAACAAACATGTAAGAAATCATTAAAAAATAATGGCAAATAACCTTCCAGAAACGAAACAAAAAGGAAAAGACCTTAGCTAACATTGCCATTAGGTGTTTCAGTCCAAATGAAAAGTTCAAAAACTATCTCAAAATACATATTCTTTTATTTTAAAAAAATAATAAAAATAACTTCACTAGGAAAAGAACAAAAGGGAATAAAAATCTCATGTTGCGTGTAAATCAATTAATAATCCAGCTAAATCTAAACATGAATGCCAGAAATGATAAAAATATATAAACATTAAGTGCAGGAAAATAAAAAAGGGGGAAAAATCATTTTAATGAACGAAGCTTTAAAAATATTCCCCAAAAGGCGTTTCGTTTTACTTTACTTCTATTATTTCATTTTCCTAACAAACAAACAAACAGAGATTATCACTAATCAAATCCATCGCAAAAAAAATATTTAAAATAGGGAAAAATAGAACTTACAGGATCAGAAGAAATTGAAGAGCGACCGGAAGCAATGCTCTTGAGACGACGCATAACATTCATGATTTTAGATTTCAACAAAACCGAAACCCTAATTTCCCAGAAGGTAAACAAAATGAATTTGGCAATCAATACAAATAAGAGAAGAGAAGAGACAAAATCAGCATCTTCTCTTCTTCTTCCCCTCCTCCTCCGCCTTCAAATTTATCACCAGAATAACAAATAATTGAAAAAAAAAATCCAAACAAAAATTAAATACAATCGCCAAAAAAAAATAAACCTAAAGGAGTTTTTTTCAACAAAAAAAACCTAAATTAAAAAAAAAATCTTCAAATTCTCTTTTTCTTTCCCCTCTCTCTATATCAAAAGGAAAAAGAAACAAGTTTTCCTCCTTCAATAAAATCTTCTCTTTGTATTCCATAAAAGCCACAGGGTCAAAGCTAATTTGTATTCAGTCAAACAAGAAATAATCCGTCGGATTGTTTCATAATTGAAGGATCTAACGATCAGTAATTGAGTATATTATTTTTTGGTGGACTAAAATACCCTTTCCGGTAAGTGGTATTTACGGAGATATATGAGGGATTTTGATTTTGACTATTCAGACAAGGATATATGTCCCTCACAGAATATTCGGGGGGAAGCTTTGACCGGTCTTTGACCATTTTTAAAATGAGAAATTAGACTAATTATTAATTAATTAGCCCTTTTTTATTTTTAATTTAATCAAAAGATCATTAAGCTAATTAATTAAAAAATAATAATTAAATTAGATCTATGAAAAGCTTATTCGAGTTTCGTATGAATCATTTGAATTATTTTATTATATAAAAAATCAATAATTTGGATTCATGAATGCGAATTAATTCAATTTTAATACTAATTAAAAAATTATAATTCAAATTTAAGTTTTTTTTATTTATACGTATAATCCCTATTCCGAGAAATTATGACTATTCCCACCATATTATTCATAGTCCCTTACCAGTTATTCAACGACATTTCAGCAAATTTTTTTCATATCATTAACACATAATTTTAGTTTTATTTTTATCTCGAACTTAAAATCCCAAACTCAAATGCTAAATCTCGAATCCTAAATTTCATATCCAAACCTGAACCTAAACCTTGAACCCAAATTCAGGTGCGGGTTAGGGGTTCGAGATTCAGATTCGAGTTCAGAGTTCAAGGTTTTGGGTTAAAGGTTCGGGATTCAGTTTCAAGATTCGAGATTCGAAGTTTTAAGTAAAAAAAATACCAAAATTATGTACCAATGATATAGAAAAAATTTTACTGAAATATAATTAAATAATTGTAAATGGCTCATAAATGGCGTGATGGGAAAAGTCCAAATAATTTCTCCCCCGGTCCCTACTATAATTATAATTAATATATTAAAAAATACAATTAAAATCAATTATTACATTATTAAATTAATTAAAAATATATATTCGTACGAAACGAATGCAATAATATATCCCACTTTGCCAAGCTGTCGTATGAACATAAACAAAAACAACCTGTGAGGTATGATGGAAATCACATAGAAGATCTTTAGTATCCCTTTTGACCCCCAAAATGAAAATCTTGAATGAGAGGACACGTCATCACTTTTTTTTAGTATTTTATCTGCCTGTTTTATAATTTATATTCGAGATTAGATAAATCAAGTACTTATTGATTTTATCAATTTCATATACACAATAAATCTTCTTCTTTTTATAGTTGAATTGAAGGAATTGGTTTATAATTTTTTAACATATTTTTTTTTATGTGTTTAATTATTATTGAATTAATTAAATTAATAATTAATAATATTAACGGTTCAAATTTTCGATCCAATTTATTTTATATATTTTATGTTTATTTTATTATTTATATTCTAAATTTATAGTTATTTATTTTAACAATGTTATTTTCAAATAGACACAACTTCAATCCACTTGCAAGGATTTGTTCAATAGAGGTTGGTTCCTAGATTATGGAATCTTGGTGGTAAGCCCATTGGTCCGATTTTAGTTAGATTTACCTAGAGACCGAGGTATTTATTTAAAATTAAAATTTGAGCAAGCTAAAATTTTGGTAAGCATTAAAATAAATAAAAATTGTATTAAATTATTAAACATTGAATTAAAATTAACATAAAATTTGTAAAAAAACTAAAAATAAAAATATTGGTAGACTTAAAATAAACTTAGTTTAATCATTTATAAATATAAGTAAGTTTGAGTAAACTTGAAGTGTGTGTATAACATACGTTAATATGGTTCAAACCAGACCCAATCCGCTCTATGAACAACTTTAACTTTATATTAATATTATATTCTCTTTTTAACTTGATTTCAATTTATGTTAATTTTTAAAGATATGTCATTTTTATTTCATGCTTAATAATTTTATTTTTATAAATTCTAAGCTAACATATATTTTATAATAATATGGATTTATATTTTGTATACTCTGTAATTACATCATATGAGTTTATATTTGATATGTGTTTCAGATAAAAACATGTCATATTTGATAACCCCATTTGATGGGATATTGTCTAATAAGATCATCGTAATATGTGTTGAATATGAATATGTTTCCAAAGCTGACATGATCAAAACACTTTTGAGTAATACTTCATTTATGTATTCTTTTAAAGTTTTTTATGTATTTGGAAGGTTGTATTTTCAAATTCATATCTAGATATGTGTCATATATAGATTGAAAGAGCTACAAAGATAAAAGAATCATGAAAATCCCTATATTAAGAGTCTGATTGCATTTGACTCTATTTACTTAAGAAATAGATAAAATAATTCATATATGTCAAGGTAATCAATACTGCACCAATGGACGGACCATTTTTGTCTTAACACCGATATGTTTTGATTTATCGTTTTAGATTTATCAATATTTTTAAATATTTTTTATATACATATTTAGTGTAATTTTTAATTTCTTGATAAATTATATATACATCTAAATCTTTTTCATATATATATATTTATAGCTTATGTTAAATTTTCTTAAAAAATTATGTTATTTTGGTAAAAATAAATAAATTATATATTATAAATGTAAATATATGTCAATTACATTCCTATAAATATATTTATATACAAATATAAATTATTAATTATTAATTAGGTTGAATCATTCAAATTAATAACTTCTAATTTTAAATGTATTTATGAAAAATTAAAATGGTCAAAATTAAAAATTAAAAATTTGATTGAAAATGCCAAAATTTTGTACCAATTGATATGAACTACCAGTATTGATCAAAATGGGTTGAAATACACTGAAATGGCCTAAACGCATGTAAATTTTGGCTGAAGCAGAACATAGAATACTTGATACTGGTCTTAGACTAAAACCGTACATACTGGCCCGTGCAGCCAGTATCGACTATCATGTTGAGCGTTGGATCAAAGAACTAAGTAGTCCTTTTTTATTAAAAATTTCATTCATTTCTACTAACCAGACAGTATACAAGAACCAATTTTTAAACGTAGAAATGTAAGAAATTTTTAACAAAAGAACCAATTTGCTATCAAACATACATAAACTAATTTGTCCATTTTTTGAGTAGAGAAGGCAAAATGTAATCCGATTCCTAGTATAAGAGCATCCATGGTATTTTTATCTAGCTAAAAGTTATTGAACCGATAACTAATCAAACCACACACAGAAGGATCGCAATGGTAATGCAGAGCAGCAGCACCAAGTTAGAGTTGGAACAATCTAATGGCATCAAATTACAATCAAATTCTCACTGCAATCTACGTCTGTACTATAATAAAGTTGCAGTCCGTTGATTCTTATAATTTCTAAATCTACAGTTTCTTGATATAAAAAAATAGCGAACACGGAACAAGAAACAAGATTGCACCTTTTTGATGCAAGGAGAAGACAAATTGACTTCAAATCGTAATTAAAAGAAAAAGAAACGAAAAGGAGAAATACCTATATTAGGAAGAACAAAGGCTGCCTCATGATGACGATGAAGTTAGCTGCCAGAAGGTTTTGGTTGCAACCAAAATGTTCTCCCTTCCATGTGATTCGGGTTCCTTGTCGTTTATGGTTGCTGACCACCTTACTGCACGAGCTATCCGAGCCACTTTCTCTATTACTTCAGGGGAGTCTCTAATCACGACTGTTCCTTCTGGACGCAGCATTCGATCTATCTCCACCATTAGATCCACAAGATTACACCTGCAGGACCATCGGAGTTGATGAAAAAAGCTGACAAAAACTCGAACGAGTAAACTAACAGAATGATCCGTGCAGAAACATTGCACAAGTCTGTTCAATAACGACAAGACATGCAAAGACTCCTATGAAACAAAGGTGCTTCTATGCTTCGTTTATTTATTTATTTATTTTGCATCATGTTTGGAAGGTGAGAGCTTAAAATGGAGAATAAAATGAGCAAAAGGTTATCTGAAGCACATAAAAGTATTGTGATGTGCAATAACTTCAAATTCAAGTAATTCATGAACTTCTCGCATAACACATGCTACAAAAATTCAAGAAGAGCCAAAGACAGAATTGAAGGATGAAGCTAATGGTTATATCTACCTGCTCTTGCTTGAACCCGGGAGTTTTATTAGTGATTCAATGCCAGCTACATGGATGAGATCATAAGTACGGGGGTATGTTGAGAAAGGCTCACACCTGCAAACAGCAATAGAGAGAGTTAACCAGAGAGTTTCCATAAAAGACCACTATACATCAAACCATCATAAGAAAAGAACAACAAATCTAGAAGACAAGCAACCATGACAAAGCTTCAAGGATAAGGATTAATCAGGGATCTAGTTTGACAGTGAAAACACGCAAGTAGAAAATCATAGCTCCAAGCGAATAATCAGTAATCACTCATCTAGCGACATCAGCTAAACCCTTTTCAATGGGAGATTCAATCAACATTTTCAGTAAATAAAGGTAGAATGCTACAGTAACTCACCAATCATGGTATACCCCGATAAGGCCCCTGTCATATATAACATCAAGAGTTAATGGCTTCCGAGCAGGAACAACATTCATCACCCATACTGGATCAGATTTGAGTGCTGCTGCAAACCCTCCAAAGAATGCATTCATGTCCATGACATTGCGTATTGCTGGAGTACCAAGCTTCACGTTCAAAGTATTCTTATAATAGGCAACTCTCCTTGCCCACCGCCTCGTGTCTGCCTCAAACAAGTCAATCCCGTTTTTCATGACCAAGGCCCTTGAAGGAGCTGTTGTTAGCCGGTCTGGCCACTTGGGAATTGTCCCAATAGCATATTCTCCATTTACAGAAGATGTTTTAGTCACACACTTTTTTAATTTAAAGTACCTACAAACAAAAAAGAAAAGAAGTTTATAACACTATGTTTCTTCTCTAGAATCAATAAATAAACAGAATAGAAAGAATTGGGAACGGAATCTGGTAACTATTGAACATGCAGCTAAATTAGGTAGAAAATTCCATCAAATTCTTGTTGGAATTTTCTCAGGATGAAAGGCAAATCCTATTAGAATTTTGAATTCTTTGAAACTAAGGATCTCCATGACGATTACCATGCATTACTTGGGTCATTAGATCCATCACATAATTCAAGCCCAAATTCATTTTGGTTTGGTAGACATGAATCTCCATCAGGCTTCTTCCAAATGGCTGTGTTTCCATCCACAGCAATAAGCTCATAACACAATGCTCTTGCAACAGCCTGGAGGTCTGTCCACTCCTTGTCTTGCTTAGGCCACTGCACAGGGGGTCCGGAGATGACCAAATATCCACCCGGACGAAGCAACCGATCCACTTCAACGAAATATGTTGCATCTGAAAAAGCCATATTTCTTCACACTAAGACAAAAGAATAAAGGCAGATATAAATGCGAAAAAAGAAAAAAAAAGCAGTCCACACACTCGCAAAACAAAGAAAAAACCTTACTATAAGCTGTAAAAGGGATAAGGCAACGAGAGCAGTGAATTAAGTCAAATGCAAATGCAGGAAATGGGAGTCTGCGGGTGCCAAGCATTAGAACAAAGGCTGGTATCCCTCTTTCCAAAACAAATTGTATTTGCGCTTTGTGTGAATCCCTTGGAGCAAATGAGAGTGTCAAAATGCCTTCTTTTAACATTGAACCCCCAAAACTAGCAACCTGCAGAGGGCCATAATGAGTACAATACTCAAACAGTGCAAACTTAAGTATGAGCATTACAAGATACTACTATACAACATAGTGTCAACGTACCCCACAGCCCATATCGAGGGCCGTCCTAAGAGTTCCACCGGTTATGGGAATGTACTGTCCAAGTTTCTCTATATACGATGCAGCTCCATCAGGGAACATTGTTCCACCACCAGGGAAAATAAAGTAAGGACCTTCCTCTTTCATCCATCCTTGGTGACCTTTCCTATCAGCAATTTTGTTGTGTGGCATGTTGGAATGCCATATCTAACCATGAAACAATCAAAACTGCTTTAAGTAACGCTAACAATTTACTTCCATTTCTAAAAGTATAATAAATGATGAAACAATTTTATGGAAACAACATCAATTTTTATAGAAAATTTTGTGTTTAATAATAATCTCTAATGGAATACAAAACAAACCCACAGTTTCGTTGTGTGACATATTCGAAAACCATACCTAGCAATTATATACTTGGAATTCTTACAAGTAAATACTAATAATTAGCTTCCATTTTTTAACAAAGGAGCAATTTTAGGGATGGAAATAATCGAGCTGCTTTATGGATCTCGACAGGAATCCACGCTGAATGTGGAAGTTCTTATACTGAAGTGAATGCAGGTGATGGAGCGAGACAATTTTAGTAAATTTTACTATTTGCTCCACTCGCTCGACTTTTAAAATTACTAAAACCATTCATATATGAATATATTATATTATCAGTATACTAGAAATCATATATATAAACTATAATTATGTTTATGAATACGCTTAGAATCATATAATTTGAACAATATCAAATTGAAGTAAGTATCGGAGAGCAGTGATCCAGTTAAGGATATTACTGATCCATGGAAGTGACGCTCTCAACATTCTTGTAAGAGTGGAACAGAGATAGACAAAAACAATTCTTCCTTAGCTCCATTGCCATCCCTAAGAAATTTTATAGCAAATTTCGTGTTTCAATAATCTCTAATGCTCCGTTTGGGAACTTAGATTTGAAATTTTGGATTTCGATTTCAATTATTATGTAAATGGTAAGAATAAAGTGGACAAACTAGTTGAGATTCAATATAACATTATATTAGAAAAGTATAAAAACATGAATTCATCAAATCCTAAAATATTTTAAGGATTTCAAATTCATCTGTAAACAAGCTTCTAACAAATCCATGTATTTGAGAAATAATTATTTAATGTTATATTTCTAAATTGTTTAGTACTCAATTTCCACTATTTTTGAGATCCAAATCCTGAAATATTAGTTCCCAAATCCTACCTAAGGAAAACCCAACAATCCCACAATGCCTTAAATATTCCGCTTTCATTATTATATAAATAGTAAGAATGAAATAGAGATATTACAAATAAATTAGTTGGAATTTAATATAATATTTTAAGAATTTCAAATTCAAGCATTTTAACAAATTCATTAATGCTAGATCTTTAAATAATTTACTACTCAATTTACACTATTTCTAAAATCCAAGTCCCCAAACACTAACTAGAAGCTGGAAGAAGAAAATATATACATATATATACCTTGTGCAAGCTTTCAGGCCACTGAACGGGAATCTTGTAGCCAAGAGGAGGAGGGATCAAGCAAAGAGGCGTTTCATCAGGCAAAGGGCAATGCCTTTCTCTATAGAAATTCATCTCCCTACTGAGCTGACTATTACGCCTAGGATCCTCGCACGGCATATGATCGACGGAATCAGCAGGGCAAGCTTCGATAGGCTGGTGATGATGGCCAAGCTCCAACAGCTCCACCAAACGATGCCGTTGCTTTGGATCGGAGGTGGAAAGCAACAAAGCTTGCCTACCAGAGGCAGCCAAGGAATCGCCGAGAGGGGTGAAGACCAACAAGAAAAACAAGAGTACGAGGGCGAAGAAGAAGGCGGAGACGATGTCCAAAAGTTTCCATTGGCGCGGATTTCGCTTGGATGGTGGTAGATTTAAGTGACCCATGTTTTGTTGAAGCTTTGATTAGATTTAAATTTCAATGATTCATTGAAGACATTTTAGCTTTTTTGCATAGAAAGGGAAGTGGAAGTGTTTGAAGTGAGTTTGAGACAGTGGATTCAGATTTCACACCTAAGAATCCCGTCTTTTGTGTTTCTATCCTCCTCCTCCTCCTCCTCCTCCTCCTCTTCTTATATTATTATTATTAGAATTATATATCAAAAAAGCCCTTGAGAAAATATAAAATCAATCAATTAAGCCCTTTTATTAAATTCTCATATAATCAAGTTCTTGTTCTTAGTTAAAATAATCAATTAAATCCTTTTGTTAACGATTATGTCATTGATCATATTAACTGTTAAAATAAATTAATAGATTAATCAGATGGTTACATATAATAACTTCTGATTTAATTTAATATTATTTCATAAAAAATATTTAAAAAATCATAAAATTTATAAAAAATAGAAAAAACTATAAAAAAAATATTTAAAAATATAAACTTATAAAAATATATATAATAGTATAAATATTAGAATAAAATTAAAATTTTGTAAAAATGTATTAAAATTCTATAACAATCATAAAAAATATTAAAATTATATAAACTTATAAAAATTATTATAAAAAACTTGACCTAGACCAAATCAATCAATTAAATAAACTGATATAATTTAACTCTTAATACAAAAATACGAGATTTATGATTAATGCCAAAATATCCTTCAAATTTTAATACTTAATTTGTGCTTTATTCTGTTGTTTTTTTGGTCCTGAGTTTGTTTTAATTATATTTTATATTATGATTAGTTTATTAATTAAAGTTAGCGGATCTAAACTAAAATACAAGTTTAGGTGAAAGAAAGGAAAAGGAGTGAGGGGAGCACGTGGGCAGTCCAAATTCCAAAATGTGTCTCACCGTCAGTCAACCCTTCACCTTCGAATATCACTTTTTACTTTTACTTACCGACATTAGATAAACTACAATACTGGTCACTAAACTATCATCTTCCCTTTATTTTAGCCATTAAACTATTAATTTTTTCGATTTAGTTATTAAACCTTTTGAAATTAAATATTTTCGTTACTCTCCCGATAGTAGACCTGTTCTTGAATTGAGCTACTCTCCCAAACCCGAAGACTCGTCTAAAATTTAGGAGGGTTTAGATAAAAAAATTAGGCCCGTTTAAAAATATGAGCTGGGCTCATACTTAAACATTCAAGGCCTGGGCCTGATCTATTTTTAAGTTTATAATGTTTTATATTACGTTATTTTTATATATTATGTAATTTGTAACACATTAAAAAAATAAACTTATACTAAATATATAATACTACTCTAATGTAAACATTAAAATAATATTAAGATGAATATAAAAAATTCAATAAATAAAAAATAAAATTAATATAATATAAATATATTTTTAAAAAATTTTAAAATATAATATAGACGGGCCTAAAATGGGCTTGGGTTAGTCTTTTGCAAATATAAGTAGATTTAGGCAAAATTTTAGGCCCATATTTCGTGTCAGGTCGAGCTTAGACCTGTCCATGGGCCGAGCGGCCCGGCTCGACCCGACGACCCGCCCGAAATATGGAAGAGTTCGGGTAAAAATATAGACCCGAAATATGGGCTTGATCAAAAAAAGAGGCCCGTTTAGAAAATGGGCGAGGCCTCGGGCAGAATTTTTTTGACCTGGGCCCGGCCCAAAAATGTATTAAATATATATTTTTATGTTTAAAATATACTAGTTTAAGTTTTTTATGTTTTAAGTTTTTTATCTTTAAAATATATATATTTTTTATGTTTAAGTTTTTAAAATATATATTTTTTATGTAACAAAATATCCTGCACATGTATTAATATTGGTTGGTTTTAAGATAAAAAAAATGTAAACTTATTTGTTTACAAAAATATTTGATAATACAAAAATGTAAACTAATCAAATGTTAGATTTTGTTACAACAATTAATACAATTAACAATTAATAATTTGATAATTTTACTAACAATTAATTTTAATAACAATTAGTTTTAATTTTATCAAAAAATTTAATTTTAATTAAAATGGGCCTGGTCGGGCCCCATATTCTTTTCCTGGGCCGGGCCTGGACAAAATCTCGGGCTAGGCCGGGCCCGGTCCTAGGAAGTGGGCTGAAATTTTTTTCTGGGCCGGCCCATGACAGGTCGAGCTTGGGCAAGTATAAAATATGTTAATATCACGCGTAGGTTCGACCCGAACCCAGCCCATGGGCACCTCTACACGGTAGTTGTCGTTAAATGAGTGACGAAAAGTTGATGCGATGAAGATGAAGAGAATAACCTCAACTATTCTTGGTTTTATTCTTCCTAATTATTTTTTTTCCTTTTTCCTTTTCTCTAAACTGCTAATTATGTGTTTTCTTTCCAATTGTTCTATTGCTTTTGATGAAAATGTCAAGATGGATACGTCTAAACCCGCCCATCTCGATAATTTGTTCATACACAAGTGTAAATCAAGATCCCAATTCCATGATTTCAATGAACTCCAAATCAAGATGGGTTTTTTAAATTTATTGAATTTTTTAAAAATATAATTAAGTTAATAAATTTTGTAAATTTTGAGGGTTAAATTTAGTGACTTTTTTAGAATCCGAGCTAAAATGACAAATTTAGTAAACATCGAGGGCTAAATTCGTTGATTATTTTATATTTAGGATCAATTTGCTAGAATGTGTAAATATTGAAGGGCTAAATTTATTATTAGACCAATAAAAAAGCCCACATCAAATTTCTGTCGCTCATCTAAATATTTGATTTCAAAAAATTTAGTAACTAAATCGGAAAAATTAATAATTCAATGACCAAAATAGAAGAAAGACAACCGTTTAATGACCATTTTTGTAGTTTACCCTAAAATATTTGGTGATGTTATCATACTATACTTTAATTTTACTCTCCATACCACTATTTTCAAAATTAGATCGAATTGGTCAACTTGATCAATTGGATTGAAAATTGATTGAGTAGCGATCCGAAATAAGGGGTTAGATCAATTGACTTGTGAACTGATAGGAACCAAATGTTTGAGATTAAAAATATTATTGAACCAATGATTAAATCAATTGAATCATTTTTGTCTATTTCAAAAAAATCTTAATTTTTATGATTTTTTTTAACAATCTCATTGTAGGCTCTGACCATATCTGCTCTTTTTGACACAATGCCTAAAATTGTCCATAGCCCCTCCCCAACCCATAAATAGGAGGATAATTCGCTCCAGCACACTCGAACCCACGTTATCCTGCATTGACAACAATGCATATGCCAATCAAATTAAACGAATCAAGAATCGATAGTTTTACCGGTTCAATCATTAATTTATTAAATTTTGATAATTGAATTTGAATTAATAAGATTTACATTAAATTGAATTATGCGACTTTAAAAAAAATTGCTTAAGTAGTTAATATAAAACCACGTGGAAGTTATATTACTCATACATAATATGAAAACCTTATAATCTTATATTCATTGTTGACTATAACCTTCTGCGGCCAATCTTGCCTCAAATACTCTGCGGACCATTCGAGTGCTTAAAACCAAAAGGGGATGAGATTCTTCTCTAAATTAGGCACATGCTTGACATTTGACACGACTCTACATTCAACTTGGTTATGCGTGGAGAACAACGAATCGTCATCTTTGTGCTCGGCCACATCAGCTACCTTCATAATTATTTGAAACTGCCAGAAACTGAAATTTGTGATCCCATCAAAATTCTCTATATCTAAATTCATTATTTTGACACCGAACGAGTCGATTTGCAAAAGTTGAACCAGGCTCTAATACCAGTTTGTTGGGGTCAACCCATATAAACAATGAAATAGAAAAGGTAGAAGAATGAATATAAATATTTTAAGTGGAAAACTTCTCCAAAACGGATAAAAATCATAGGTAAATGAGGTATCGACTTTTCACTAAATGAGTAAACAAACGACAGTACAATATGGAGAAAATAAACCTAAATATACAACCTGTCCATTACCGAAAACCCCAAATATAAAGCTCAAAATCTCAAAGAACAAACAGATAAACAAAACCCTAAATCTCATAAAGCACTCACAAAAAGGGTAAGTATAAAATACTCTCCATAATTATCACGAAACTCTCACTAAATAGGAATACAATGACCCCTTTAAATAGGCTAAAACTAGAGAACACGTCGTGATAATGCAACGTCCCATTCGTCTCGTCACGACATCGTCTCGACGAGTCGACACTCCTCGTCCCGACATTGGGCCTGTTTTGGTCGTTCTTCGATTGCTCATCGATTCTCGTCTAAGGTGCCTACAACGTGTCCAATAAATTCGAGGCATACCCTACAAATTAAATTACTGAAAATAAAAGTATGACTAAATTCCAAATGTATGTAGAGTACAAAAATTTAGAGCATATTTAACTTATTAGTTTGTAAATCAAAACGCTAGTGAATAAAACTAAATAAAGTATCGAAATTAGATGGGTTAAGTGGTAAAAGAGTTTGATGTCTCTAAAGTAAAATTTTGGTTCAAATTTTGTGGATGAAAAAACAATACTAGAAAAACTTCACCTTACAATTAAAAAATTCAACCTAAAATCCATTGCTATACGTGTTGTAAACTTTTATTCAACAAATTTAAAGCTCAAAATCTTAGTATTTTTCCAAGTGAATCCATAGTTATACATGTCGTAAACCATAATGCTACGTTTGGCAGAATTATTATTTTTTACACATGTTTTAGTATACGTGTTAGTAATAAACTAATTTAATTGATAATATTTAACTATTTCCATAACTTATTTTTAGCGAAAAGAAGGAAAAATTTTCGGTTTTTACTCTTCTTTCTAATTTTAAGTTCAAATTTATACTAACTATTCTTTATTTTACATCTACCTATTGTAATCCATATATAATAAATAAATTTTCTCGATCACACAAGATAAATTTCAATGAAAGACAACACATGAGAGGATAAAACTAAATACAACAATCAAATTGAAGGAATGGTAATTTATGTACAAAATGGAGTCAACAGAAAATCCCACCCAATGCCATACTTTTCACCCACAAATGGACTCAAATATATTTTCTTTAATATATTTTGTATTCATATACAGACGTATCGGATATTAAAATTTCAAAGAAAATAAAGGCTTGGGGTAATTGGATCCCATCTTACGTGCCTGATTGGCCTGTGTCGAATTCCAACGAGTCGAGTAACGGCGTACGGCAAACCGGGCAAGTGGAGTGCTTTCTGAGCCAAACGTCGATGCAAGAAAGGTGAAAATTATGGGCACACTTGGGCATGATTCTTAGCACTTCTTTCTCTTCGTACTCGCCTAAGCATATGGAGCATCTGTTTCACAAAACCAGAAACTAAATTAGTTGCGTCTGATTGAGTCTTAGTTTGATTAGCACGAACGAATATTATTGTCAACGTGGAAAAATATGGGTTTGGTGCACTAAAGTGTATTATCCTCTTATTTATGAGTTAGGCATTATGTAAAAAAAAATAAATATGACCGGAACCTATAATAAAATTATTTAAAAACTAAATCAGTGACAATAATTTTTGTTTTATAAAGTATTTTTATTTAAGATATGCGTTTGAGATTTTATAAGATATGTTTTTTCGAATATATTAAAAAAGAAAAAAATTGAAGTAACATAGGACGATAATACTACGAAGTGAATAACAGGTCTCATAAAATCACCTATCAGTCAAGCAGAGGAACCCGGAAAACTGCTTCACTGTAATAAAAAATTGGGTAAACTACAATAGAGGTCCTACACTTATGGTTTTTATCTTTTTTGGTCACTAGTTGGCTAACGTAAAAATAGAAACACTAAAAAATTTAAGATAGTTGGGTGGCCAAAGAAAAATAAAATTAAATAATTAAGTGACCATTTTATAATTTTTCATAATTAGATTACTAAAAAAGAAAAAAAACCATACTTGGATCACTCCTAATATAATTTCCTAAAAGAATTATGTTGGGGGAAAGTGTCAAGTATATATTTGACAATTGACATTAGTTTGTCTTTATCAATTTTGATTTGAATTGAAAAAATTAACTCGATTTGACATAAAAATCAACAAAGAAATTCGAATTAATCAAAGTTAAAATTCTCAAAAGAATTCGAATTCAAAATCATCTAAATAAATAACTTGAAATGACTTAAATACGAGGAAAAGTTACAAAGTTGAAGAACTAATGTGGACAAAAAAAAAGAAACCAAATTGAAAAGAAAAACTAAATTCAATGACTAAATAATTAATTTATTCCATTTTTTAATACTACAAATAAAGTTAAAAAAAAGTCATCGCCAATTATGTATCCTTTTAATTCTTTTTAACCACCATTAAAATTAAAAGGTTAAAATATGCCCTAAGTATTAGGACTTTTGGTAAAATTGAAATTTAGTCCCTATACTTTTATTTTTAAAAATTTAATCCCCCTATTTTTTAGATTTCAAAATTCAAGTTCAACTATTAACCCAATTAGAATTATTCAGTTAAATTCAGATTCATTACAAATTCATTTTTTTAGTTATATTACTATCGAGTAAGTGTTTTTATTTCAAAATGTCACAATAAGTTTAACAAAAAAAAAAGGGTTAACAATTAGGTTTGAGTATAAGAATTAAATTCCAAATTTGTGAAGAATGTAAGGACCTATGACATATTTTAACCAAATTAAAAATTGCCACAATCACTCAATTGAATAATTATCATGAAATTAATGAAAAATGGAATGCACATTTTCACGATAAAAGTATCATGGAGGTCCTTGTATTAGGAGTCAGATTGTATTTTTCCCCCTCTACTTAAAAAAGAGCAAATTAGTCCTTGTACGTTAGATCAAAGAGGAAACCGATCATTCTGTTAAAAATTTCATCCATGGTCACTATTAAAAACAGTTCCATGTATATCAACATGAGATACATATAGCACACCATGTGTAATTGTCTGATATTCTGTCTATCACACCAATTTTTAACAATAGAAATGAATAAAAATTTTAAATGAAAAGACTAATTTAATTTAACGTACATGAACTAATTTACTCATTTTTTAGTAAAAGGATAAAATGTAATCTAACTCCTAATAAAGGAGCCTCTGTTGTAATTTTACCATTGACACAAGAGAATAAAACGGCTGAGGGAAAAAAAACTTACTGTGCATCTTCCATGGACTTGAAGGCTTCACGATTGAACTTGATGGTGGGTATTGCAGCTACCACTACTGGTTCAACCCCTCTAATTTCTGCCTCTGCCTGCCATCAAACCATTAATGTTTTAGAAAAACCCCAAATTTCAATGCCACAAATTAATCAAATCGAGTTCGAAAATTTGCCCATGAATCTGAATATACTGAATGTTATGGCAGATAAGGAATCAAAATTCAGAAAAAAATGAAAAACCTTAGCTCTAAAATCCAGACAAGCTTTAGAAAACGAAATGAACCTGTTCGAGATCAATCCTGGATTCGGTCTGAAACAAGAGTCGGGTTTGGGACCCTCTAATTCTCCGACAGATCATTTTCGTACAAACAAACACAATAAAAGTGGCACTCATTCCAAAACCGATCACTGTTGTGATCAAATTCATGCCTGAACCAAACATCTTTTTTCTCTTGAAATTTTCCTTCTTTTCGATTTTCCCGAGAAAAAAAAGGTTAAGAAAGACCTGGATCAGAATTTCCGGAGAAAAAGCATGGAGGCAAAACTGGGAAAAAAAGGGTGGGTTTTTTTCTGAAGAGAAAAGAAAAGAAGGCTACCACATGGCGGTATATTATCGGTTTGGGATGGTGGGGGATAGGATTCGAAAGAAAAGGACAAAATGGATTGTTTGTTGTTTAATATTTGGAATCACATTCAATGGACCCAGTTTTTGTAATGCTGGTTGCAAGTTTTGGCTACAAATTTGCAGCAGTATCGATGGTAATAAAATTGTGGATATGCATTCCTTTCTCGATTTAAGGTGGAGAATCTCTTTATCTGCATTAATGTTTTATAGCTTCGTGAATGAAAAAAAACAGAGATTTTATATCGGGTTAAGTGATTGAATTGGTTAAGCTATCGGGTTAATCAGGTCATACTATTCGAATATGATTCAATCGATCAGTACTCGATTTAATGTTTCTCTTCGAATTGTTATCTCAATCGATTCACAGTCCAATCGGTTTGATCAATTGATCTAGTTCAAACAACCATAATTTTATCTATTATTTATTGAACCAATTAAAATTGACTCTATATTTTATAACAGACAAGTGGTTGAATTGGTTAAGTCATCGGGTCGATCGGATTGTACTATTCGATTAAATAAATCATTAAAAAAATGAGTTTAAACAATTCAATCTGATTCAATTGATCAATACTTGATCCACGGATCAACTGATTTGACGTCTCTCTTCGAAGTGGTACCTCAATCGATTTACAGTCCAATCGATTTTATCAACTAATCTAGTTCAAACAACCACAATTTTATCTATTATTTAGAAATCCGATCTAACTTGACATTATATTTAATTAAAATTCAACATAACTATTGTATATCAGTAAGGTAGAGAAAAAAAGTTTCCCATGATACGTGGTTTTGTATCCTCATTATTCATTTACGAGTAAGTATTTGATGTACTATTAGTAAACAATACGACGCTTCATCATTAGTAAAAAAAGAGAGTAGAATATTTATAAATAAATACTTCTAAATTTATAACATAAACCCATAAATTCAAATCTGACTAAAGCTAGACCAAGTTAAGGAATTGAGACTTGTTTTTAAGTTGTATTTAAAAAAGGTATATATAATAATAATTATTAATATTTTGTTAAAATAAAATTATTAATGTTTATTTATAAATTTTCGTATGTTTTTTTATTTTAGATAATGAAATGTCGTATTTAAATTCAGGCATGAAATTCATATATGAAATGGTGTAATATTATTTAATTTTTTATTTATTTTAAATCTGAGTGATTGCTGCATTTGGATAAAGCCTAGTCTAAGGTTCACGATTAGAGTTATTTTATTTTAGGCAATATTGTAAAAGGGTTTTTTCACTTAAGCCCTTAAGCTTCTTTTTTTTTTGTCATTCTCATCCACAACGTTACAACTTTTGACATGACACATTATCACTAACGTGGCATTTTATATTTTTAAAAATTATTAAAAATTTACTTATAAAAAAACAAAAAATTTATATTTTTAAAAAAATTATAAAAATAAAAAAATGATAATTTTAAAAACTTATTAAAAGTTTAAATTTTATAAAAACAAATTCAAAAAAGGAAATAAATTCAGGAAATATGTGTATTTTGAGAATCAACATAAAAGAAATTAGCAAACCATGAAGAGAGATCACAATCATCCCCAACCCAATCCAGACCCCTCGGCTCATCCGTCAGCGGCGGTTCTTCAACCGGAAAAGCCAACAAATTTTTGAGGAAGCTTCCTTCTCAGATTACGGTCTCAAAGCAATTCCTAATAAGGCTATTTATTCTCAAAATACTCAAAATCAAACCCAATCCCAGACCCACGATTCTGCGTCTTCTACCAGCTGCGGTGGTGGGATTGATGAGGTTGTGAGGGAAAAGGAAAGCGATGACATAGTGAGGAGAACACCGATCACAATGAGCAAGTCAATTCGAGATCCACGAAACGACTGCGCTTTATCCCTACAACCACCCGCCATCAGTCCAACACTCTTAAACAGAGCGCAAAAACAGAGAGATGAAGAAGAGAAATGGGTCTTTGCTTAAATCTATTGCACCAATGAAAAGAAAAGTTGAAAATTTTAAGCTAATAATTTTCTGGGTTTTTATTTATTTATTCTTATTAAGAGAAATAAACAAAGAGCTTAGTCTTGCCACGTCACACAAAATTGTTAATCGTTGGTTGACTAACGGTTTCTGTCAATTTTGGCCTTCTCTGAAAAAAACTGCAACGTTGTGAATAAGAATGACAAAAAAAGAAATATTAAGGGTATTTTTGAAATTATGCCTTTATTTTATTAAGGGTATGGCTTAACTCTATCCTGTAACCATTTTTCATTCTTTAAACAGACGGAACGTAATAAACGGTTTTAACTTTCAACTTTATTAGTTTTTAAAGCTAAATCAACATCAATATATATAATTGGTTTAAATTATGATTTAGATTTTAAATCGAATTTCAATTTTAAAATATTTTAATTAAAATTTCAAAGTATTTGTGTTATATCAATCGATGTTTTTTATCTAATAGAAATTTAGATGTTAAATGTCAATTCAGATTTGGACATTAAATGTCGGTTCGAATTTGAGGTGGATCGTGTTTAAAACATGTAGACAAAATTTTAAACGCATTAACTTATTGCATGAGCAATTTAAATTTAACATGTTAACTAATACACTTCCTAAAATTTATTGCATGAAAAATGTGTTTAAGCATAAGGTGAGCGTTTGATTGAATCGAATGAAAAAATTTTGAGTTAATCGAGTTGATGAATCATATTTTATCATCCTAACTTGATTTGAAATTTTATCGAATCAAGTGAGATGGAATTCGAATCAAATATATTTGTTCGGGTTAAATTAAAAAAAAATGACTTTAGGTCTTTATAGCCACTGCCACCCACCATAAATTGGTCCACCGCAATCAATTTTGTTATTAACTTTCATCCCCTCATAATTTATTTATTAATCTTTTATATATGGTTTAGCTTCTTTACTTACTTAGTTGCTTCAACTCTTCTGATTTTTGAAATTAAAAAAATATATTAAATGTAAAAAAATGTGATTTTTTTAATAAAAGTTATTTTAAAGATACAATGTGAAATTGATACCAACAGAAAATTTTAACACGAATATTTTATAGCATCATAAAAATTCAATTTTAACAGAAATTGGTAAAGATTCAACATGATTAAACAATTCAATAATATAAAGAGTAGACAAATTCGAAAAAAAAAAGTTTTTGGGAAAAATAGAAGGAAAAAAATTGAGGTTTGGGAGAAGTAAAAGTTTTGGGAAGAAAATAAAAGGAAAAAGGTTTTGGGGGTTTTGGGTAAAGTAAATTTTTTTATATTTGGTTCAAGTTATTCGATTAACTCAATTAATTCAATTCGAATAATTTAAAAATTAATTTTTTTTTATTTTTCGAGTCGAATCGAATATTGCTCACCCTATTAAGCGCATTCGAATTCATACCTTCCTAGTTATTTTAACTTGTAACAGTAACAGTATCAACCAAGATAATACTCAATCGGTTATGAAGTCAGAAATTGATTCAATTAATTAATGTATTACCTTAATAAACAATATCCATTTTTATCTCAAATATATATAAAATAGAATTATTCAAATTAAAGCAGTTTTATACATTTTTATAATTTTTTATATGATTAATAATTTAACTATTTAACTATAATGTAATTTTTCATTTTTAGGTAAGTTTTGAATAAACCAAAAATGCTTGACTATTTATTTTAAATAAAAAAACAAATCAACTTTTAATATGTATTAATAAAGACAATATTGTGATTTTTACGATAGAGATATTGGCATTGAAAATTTTATATACATAATAAATGATAAATTTGACTGATAAATTGTTAAAATGTTAAGAGTTAATTGCATCAGATATCCCTTAACTATGACCTTATTCTAAATTCTCCCCAAACTTAAAACGTTCTAATTATATCCTTAAAACTAACAATGTTATATCAATTATGTCATTTTGTTATTAAAATCGTTAAATGACACTTATTCAACTAAATTTAAAACAATCTTTTTAACATATATATATAATGTTGTTGCATAACTTTTAAAAGTAAACATTAACAATACAGTAAAACTAGATATGGTAATGGAGCAAGACGGTGACAGATGTGACTAAATCCACCACATTCTACTCCATCACTCACCCACTCCACTATGAATGTATAATCGTGAAAACCATAATTGTCTTTATGAATGTTGGATGCATTCATCCTTACCCCACCTATCTTGCTCTGTCTCGATTTAATTTTTGCTATTTATCTTTAATATTTTCAATATTTTTAAAGCCAAGTAAATATTTAAACTTGATTCTTCAAGGAGTATTTAAACATAAATATATGAATTTCACTATAATACATTATAACATTCTTACCCTTTTAATAGTTATATATACAAAGATAAAATGATAATTTCATATAGTGGAGCACGTCGGAGTGGGGTAAGCAATTATCATACCCACTCCATACCACTTTCCAAAAGAAAAAAATCCATCCTATCCCACACCCACTTTTTAAAATAAAAAATCCACTCAATCCGAAGTGAATCGGTTGGAAGCCATTGGACGATTCGGGTTTTGCCATTAATAAGTGAAATTAGAAAAAGTAAAAGGAAAAAAAAGAAAGAGAGAATGATTAAGCTTAAGTAAAAACTTCAAAAACCTAAAATTAAGATTTTTAAAATATCTATTTTTACAATATCTAAAATTTTCATTTTAAATTATATCACATAAGATCTAGCGTGTCATTTAACAATTAAATTAATAATTTTAGCAACTGAATGACCTAATTGACATAACCTCGATTAGAGGTATAATTAAAATGATTTAAAATTTAAAAATTAATTTAAAATGAGAATCATATTTAAAGATGTTCAATGCAATTAACTCAAATATTAATGATATATATAAATATATATATATACATATATCATACAGAAAAGATGGATTGTGGTTGATTCAAGAATATATGCTTGAGATGAGTGATTGAAAACTCCAGATATTGCTCTTTGTTCTATAAAATACCATTTTCTATATACGAATATGGCTTTGCTTGTTCATGCGATTCTTCCTTTTATATGCGAAGTATATATATATATATATGATTAGAAGATGCTTTACTTCTATCATCTGTGAATATAATCCATCGTTACATATGAGTATTGTTGTCAATGCAGGAGAAAGAGGGTTCGAGTGCGCTGAAGTGCATTATCTTCCTATTTACGGGTTGGGAGAGGCTATGGATAGTTTTAGACATTATGTCAAAAATAACAAATATGATCCGAACTTATAATAAAATTATTAATAAAATAATTGAATAAATTAATAAAAGTGGAATCTAAAAATCATTAGTGGAATGCTATACCGGTCTTTAGGAGGCATTGCCCCCTTTTCTTTCTCCCAAATTTAAAAAACTTTTATTAAGTATTTCAAGAGTTTTGAAAATATAATTAATTGCAGATATTGAGATTCGAACTCTAAATTTATTGAATATCATCTCTTAAAGATAATTAAATAAACTAATAGAAGAAAATTCCTAAAGTTAATCATGTATCGTAACAAGAGTCTAAAAAATCTTGGCTAGGGACGAATTTAATGGGGCAGGCAAGGGGCCTCCCCCAAATGTAAGATATTCAATTTAGTCCCTTATTAAATAATTGAATTTTAAGTTAAAATATGGAAAAAAATACACTTTGACCCCCTTAAAAAATAATTTTTTTGTTTCATCACTTTAAGGATGATGAAATCATAAATTATTAAATAATAAAATTATATTTTGACCTCTCAAAAAATTATAATTTAATTTTGACCCACTAAAAAAATTATAAATTCGCCCTTGGCCTTGGCTCTCGAAAATTTTGAAAAGATTTTATTAAGCCCTTCAAAAAGTTAGAATTTTAATTAGGCTCCTAAAATTTTTATAAAATTTTAATTAAACCCTTTAAAAGTTTTAAAAATTTCAATTAGATCCTCTTTTCTTTTCTTTTTAAAAAAATTCTCATTAATCCTCTCAAAATTTTAACTAAATCACCCAAAAAAATTAAAATTTCTCATTAAATCCCTAACATTTTTATAATTTCCTCCCAACTCTACACTTGGATAAGTCTTTGAATGTATGATGTTAATAATTGACAATCCCTTGCACCAAAATATTGAATATTCTTTTGATTGATTTGAATTCTTCCCCTATAAACACTTTTTCCTCATTTAATCTAAAATACAAAAAAAAGAGGGTATGCACACTTGCACTACACTGAAAATTTAATTTAATCTATTAATTTGCACTAAGTTAAAGCTTTTAAGTCCAATTTTTGTACCCACAAGTCATTTCTTTTCACTAGTTTTTTACCCAATATTTTTAGGTATCGAAAAACCATTTTTATTAAGGAGAGAGTCTTGAACCCTCGACAGAAAGTATTATTATCATGATAAGATCTTGTCTCCCGTACTCTAAAAAGAACCTAAAAGGATTCAAGGAATTTAAAAAACACCACACTTGATGGAAATACGTCCTGCAAACTCACGAAACCATATTTATTTGACATAAATATATTTAATATCTTAAATTTTTTATAAATTTTATCTCAAAAAGAAAGAAGTCATGGAACTTGCTATTATTACACATTTCGTTACAAACACAGATTCAGATACATGACAAAACAGCAAACAATGTACTTTTAAGTGTTGCTTCGAAGGCATATCCAAACATATATCGAAAATAACTTCGCAAAGACCCTCTATATACATGATTGTACTTCTATATCGGACATATCCGAGATAATGACTGCCTACTATCGGAACAGAAACAGAGAATAACAGACCAAACAGAAGTGCTGTGTTTGATTACTACATGCTACAAACTGTTGAAACCGGACATCGTGGGAACAAGCATGGAAAAAAGAGGTTCGAACGGTACGAACTATCCACCTTCCCAAAATGAAAGGGGTGAAATAGTAGTTGTTCTATGAGTTACTGTGGCTTAGCACCACCATTTTCTTCCTTGCTTTCGTCAGGAGTGGTGGTGGTTTCACTTTTCTTGCTGGAATGCCCTGTAACTGTCCTCCCCATGAACTTTCCTGCTTTGCTCAGTCCACTCCCCACCATCCCGACTCCAGCACTGACACCACTTCCCACAAGTCCAACTCCAGTACCGATACCGGTACCAACCATACCAACACCAGATCCAACCAGTGAAGCCGCTCCGTCAAGTGCGTCCATTGTGCTTCCGATTACTCCGGCTTCTTTCAATCTCTTCCTTTCTTCTAGGATCCTCTTCTCTTCTTCCAAAGCAATCAACTGTTCCTCCTTGTTAAATTGATGGTACAAAAGCTGAAAGCATAAAATCGAGACTATATTAATCTGAAAAAAATACAATACTTGACTGAAGATAAACCTCATTCACAAAAAAAAAAAAAAAAAAAAAGGGTTAAAATATGCTTCAAGTCTCTGTACTCTTTGCACACTTGGACTTTAGTCCCTCTATTTTAGCTTTCACAATTCAAGTCAAATTGTCAATACCATTAAAATTTTTCTCTTAAATTCATTGGTATGACATTCTGAAAAAACAAAAAATACTCACTTGGTAGCTATGTAACATAAAAAAACTGACATTGTAATGAACTAGAATTTAGAAGAAAAATTATAACGATATACAGAACTGGACTTGAATTTTGAAATCTGAAAAGTAGAAGAATTAAATTCCTTGAAATAAAAGTAAAGGGACTAAATTTAAAATATACGAAGAATACATAGACTTGGAGCATATTTTAACAAAAAAAATGAAACTCGACATTCCAATGGTATAAAAAAGGGCATCAAATAGATAAAACTAGAAGCAAAAGGAGGATACAAGTAGATAAAACAGGTATTTGGAGTGTCCATACCCAAAGCCAAATATGCCTTCGACATGGGTAATTCAAGAAAAGAGAAAAATCGGAGGAACATATGGACATAATTACATTAAAAGCAACTATTAAGACTAATAAATCAAGCATAAAGAAAGCAAATTCTAAAACAATACCTTAATGGTACAACTTCCCCTGTCCTTGTTATCTTTTATTTTAAGTGTATCGAGTGAGGACAGAAGGTTCAGATTAACCTCCTTTGGTGTCTCCGGTTCTAGTTCGATCAAACGGAATTTCGCAATTCCCAACCTCTTGTCTTGCCCAATGTCCTGGTCGAAAACCTGTTTGAAGAATATCAATGTCAAATACGAGTATATGCATGGCACGGACGTACTCAGTTTTTTCTAAGTTTTTCCATGTATTAAGAGTGTTTTGGAATGTCATATCCCCTATAACCATTTCCCAAAACACATCAGACAAGAAAAATCTCACTTATAATCACATAAGGAGGGAGGGAGAGCAGAGGCCAAACCAGGAATTTTTGTTGGGGGCGGAATAAGATTAAAAAAATTTTGGGGGTCAAAACTACAAATTGTGTGTTAAAATAGCTTATATTAATTTTAGAAAGGGCCAAAAATGAAAATTTCCCATTGACGAAAGGGGCTAAAAGAGATTAAATCAAATGACTTAGGTTTAAGATGAGCTAAAAGTGCAATTAGAACATTTAACCAAGGGGGATAAGGCCACTGCCCCCTGGCTTAGCCACTAAGATGATAGCATAAGCAAAAAAGAGGAATAGAGAAACTGATTCAGAACCTCTACAGTCAGTTCCTGCGTCTCTCTATCTTCGGCAATCAACTCAAACGTTTCATTCCAAATGGGATTCAGGTTGTTCTCGATGACTTTTGTTTTAATCTTGAAGAGAGGTCGGATGTGCACAACAACATAAGGATCAGATTTTCCAATCATTTCCAAGTTCTTTAAATTATTCGCTTTGACTACAGTAACTGTCAGCTTTCCCTCCGGCTTAAGCTCTAATTCACTGCATAACAAAAGAACTGATATTCAAGCAACATACCGGAGAAATTCAAACCAAAACAAGTGTGCAACTAGAGCTTTTTTCTTTGGTTTTTCAGTTTATCACTCAAAATGGAAAAAGAGCAGAGAACCAATGTTTTGGAATTACCTTGTATCAACTGGTATACCACCAATTGGAACAACAATTCTGTGTGGCCACTGAAGCATGTCTGTGACAATTGAATTCACAGTATCCTACAGAATACAATAAAGTTGGAACAATCTACAATCTCAGTTAGTGTATCTAAGAATAGCAAATCGGTCAAAACATGGGAAAATAAACCAAGAAAACTTACATCAATCATGTCTGAAATTCCAGGAACCGCTGTTAAGCTTCCACCAACAGCTTTCAGAGTGTAATCAATTCTGGGCTTTGGCTGATTGAATTTAAAAAAGGAATCAGTGTTTAGATAGCATTATTCCGAATTTCGACATTTCGTAGCAAAACTTGAATGAAAAAAAAATGTATGAAAGCAGAAAGGACATCAAACAACCTATATAAACCCCATTGCATTTGCAGCAATGTAACAATACCTCTGCAAGGAGAGCAACAACTACCGCAGAAATACAAGGAATCTCTTCAGCAAGTTGGAAGATGACACGAACAACAGTGAAAACTTGGAGATTCTTCAACTGCATCATAGGGCAACACACTAATAGTGAACCAATAATCTCATGTCATAAGAATTGAACTCATAAAATGGAAGAAGTGATACGGTATGTTACAGTGTTGAAACATAATTACATTTGCATTTAATATAGATGAAAAGTTCGAAAGGCTGCTGATGTGCTGACCTGAATCGGTATTGAGGCAACAAGTGCAGCTTCAACACCTAAAATTATACTTGGATCACCACCCCACCGAAGATCAATATCCATCGTGATTTGGCCTTTCTTAAGGTTCTGAACGCGAATACCTGCATTGCGTAAGCAAACATGCTGGTAGAAATGCTTAAAGCGAGGAACTCACAATAGTTTACAGAACTTTAAAAATCAAATTGAGCAGTAAAAAGGTCCCTGCTAACAAAAACCAGTTATATGTATGCATACATTTGAGTCTCGTGGTCTAACCATCTCACAAATTAACCAAAGTGCTCCATCATGAAAAAAGATCACAAACCTAAGACAAGACCAAGACACTCTCCACAAAAGATTTAGATCGAGAACTTTGGAAAGAAGGGAGATATAACTTGAATAAGCTAAAAGCCAATGGGGAGAATAAAAAAAGTAAATGCCGTGGTAAGAAAGAAATTTGGACAATCAGGGGATCAGGAAGGTTGATTATCCTTTCAGCAGATACAAAGTTTCTTTAAGTATAGAGTTATTAATCATCTTTCGAGCTAAAAATGAAATAGATTCTTGAGTTTTATGGTTAGTTGATTAGCTTTTTCATTAGTTTAATGTAGTTAGTTTGTTCATAGGTTAACTTTATTTAAATTCGAGTTGAAATTTAAGTGTACTTTTGGTGTCTGTTTTAGGACCAAAACCAAGTCAAAGAGTGTCAGAATTACGGAGATAAAATGCTAAAAGAACTCAACAACTCAAGTGGTGAGAGCACCTTGGCAATTGGTTTCATGGATGCTATGTTCAGGTGTGAAAAAAGAAAAGGCATGAAGGCAAAGTGCGAAAACTTGTCTCGGACATTACTATTTGGGGCCAACAGGGATTCTACTTTGACTAGGCTTTTGGACTATTTAAGCATTAAAATTATTTTAGAATAGAGAGAAGCCACAACTCGAGATATATGTATAAATTACATTAGGATTCTTAGATTAACTTTTCCATTGGTCAAAAAGGAAATTAAGGGATTATTAGATTTGTGTGAAATATATCACAGGTCTAATCTCATAAGAACACAAAACCTTGTTTTATATTAATTTAGTTTTAGATTTTAGCACTAATTTTCATTATTGATTTTCTGGATATACTTAATGTGCAAATTTCGGTTTGGGGTACACTAATTTATCACTTTATTATGAGCTGCCTGCAATAGCATATATTTGCATTAGAAAATTCTGCAACTTGAAAACATGACAAAACCCACTAGCTAAAAAGCAAGCAAAATGAGGTCACAGTTCTCCATTAAGTCATACCTTCGATCTTGGGAGCTACAGTACCAAGAGACAGTTTACTGAATTTTAGTGACGTAATACCAGGAGGTCGGTATTCTTCCAAGAGAGGTTCAACAGACTCTTTGATTACCGCTGACGCTGCCTAAAAAGATGACATTTCAAAATAATTTAAACAGTGAACCTAATGTAGGTTTATCTGCGAGCAAATGTAGCATATAAAACAACTGCAAATTTAAAATTATTTTCACTCAACAAAACATAAAAAAAGATGAATAAGTTGCCAAAATTAAATCTATTCTAGTGGAAACACTCGGTTAAACAAAAGGCACACTGCTAAGATTCTTTAGCTTTTACGAGCAAAATCTCGTTCGGTCGTAAATATAACCATAAAAAGAACAAGCAGCTTACTTCTGCAACAAAAGGCCATAACTTGCTCAAGTGCTTGTTCAACCATTTCACCTAAAAGGGCCAACCACAGTATAAAATGGTAAGCAACTATACTGCATAAAATCTTAATCACAAAATTAAAGTACATTTATTCAATACCTAACACATGTAGATATATCTGGTAGCCAAAGATGCATATTTTAGGCAATAAAACCAACAAAAATGCATCATAAATACACTTATTATGCTCTGACTCTTTATTATTCTTGAATTACACATATCCAACACCCATATTCAATGCATATTTGAACATGCGTATAGAAATATGATCCTCCAAAGACTCCAAATACATGAAATCTTGGAAAAAAGAACATGCTCGTGTTTCACAGTCATACCCAAATCAGAGTAACAAAGGAATACATGACAAAATACATGGACATATCAAAATTTATATATAGGAATTATTAATGTCCCAAAATTTATATGAATAAAGCAATATTATGACAGCAAAAATACACAACAATGACACGAATATACAAATTATTAGGTCTAGAAAAATTCCAAACTTCCTGTGAAGAAATAATTTTTGCTTTTACAAGTGAAACAAGAGAAATTTGATTTTCTTCAGGTTGAACTTAAACCACAGTAGCCTAAAAGAAGGTTAACAAGAATCTTAATTGATTTGACACCATTAAACCAACCTGTTCATAGACAGGGAAAGATATCCATTCAGGATAATTATCACCACAAATTTTCTTCAAATCATCTCTACTGAGAGCCCCAAGAATTTTTATACCAGCTGCCTGTCAAAGAAGACAAATATTATGATTAATAAGGATCCAAAAAGTTTCATTCATCTGAAAGCTTAAAAGGTCACTAAGTTGCAAGATCAGATTTCCGCCCATAAAGACGAACCAAAAATGGAGCAAGGGACATATGCTCCTCCCCATTTTTGCATCAAACTAAAATAACATGAGGATTTGAAACAAAATACATGAAAGCACAAAAAAATTGAAGTTAACAAGCTACTATTGTAGTGACAAAAAGACTTGTAAGTTGGCCTCAATATCCAAGGTTCAAACCATGTGAAAAACATACACCTCCCACAAATTTGAATATACCAAAAAAGAAAAAAACAAAGAAAGAGCTACTGTAAAACCACCTTGTTCAACCCATTGAGCCTAGATTGTTCATTGACCAAGCAACCCAAGCACAGCTCAAGAGTTCCACCCAATAACCATGACCACACTCTAGAAGGTCATGCGACTACCTATGAGCTCCCAGAGGTCAACTCACTTGTTACATCAAGGACCACAGGAGATTCTACCACTAGGATGGTCACTGATACCTCTCACCAATTGACCACCAAATCCCATCAAGAGGAAAATACATGATGCTCAGAAAGTCGCCCAAACAGGTATAAATAGCCCATTTTTCACAGCTAACCATAAGTATACATTCTCACCTTACTCTACCCATTTCCTTTCTCGAGCTACCCTCATTGACTTAAGCATTATAACACGTCCCGGAGAACTACCTCCGGCACCCTCTAACCTTTTTCTCCTCCTCTACAGGTATTTGACCACTTTCACTACTTCAAACCCAACCCAACATCAACATACCACGAAACACTCAATTAATTTCTTATAACCGCCCTACTACATACAATCAAATTTGATTAGGATGGTAAGTAGCAAATTAAAAATTCCTTCTACTAGAGGATGCTTAAGCTGACACAGCTCCATCAAGGAAACTAAACTTAAAAAATTAACTCATCTACTAATAAAAAAAATGAGAGGTCATTTAATACAAGGAAAATTACAATGAATGTACTCACTCAACTACAAAGTTCAGCGTTCTCTTTAATTCATTTCATAAATAAATGAAAAAAATAGCAAATTTAAACGAATTGCGATTAAATAATTAACGAAATCTAAACAGATTTAAAAAGTTGAGTGAAATAAAGATACCTTGGCGATTCGTTTAGTGCTTCGGTACTTGATCATATGACGCCAACCAGCCATCAATGAAATCCCGAATACCATCCCCATAAACATCCCAGAAACCAACCCCATTTTCCTGGATTTCAAACATAAAACCTTTAAAAAAAAAAAACTAACCCAAAGAAGTATAAGTAAGCAAGTAAGCGTAGGATGCATGAAATGATAAACAAAGAAAGAAAGAGTTAAAGTGGAACTAAAAATTGGGATCCAAAAGAGGAAAAAAAATTACGTTTAAACAACCTGGTTTCTCTGTTCCTTTTTTTTTTTTTTTTGCTTAAGAAAACTTTCTTCAATCCAAATAACTCAGTGATTTAAGCTCCAAAGGAAACGTCTCTAACAAAAAAAGAAGCTGGAAATGGCAGCTGGGACTGCAAATAAAATACTGAGAGAGAAAGAGAAGCATTCGAGTAATGTAAAAGCAAAGTAGAGCTGGATTGAGGATTGGAGGAAGACAAAGCCGAGAGAGACTCTTCTTTGCCTTAAAATCCTTTAGTGTTTAATTTTGGTATAAAGCAAGATTTAGTTCTTTAACTTGTCAATTTATCTCAATTTAGTCCTTTAATTTCTTTTGTCTATGCTAGTTTTAGAACTCAGCAACTTCTCCCAATTTAACCGATATCTAATTTAGTTTCCATTAAGGTATGATGATACGATATTTTAAGAAAGTATTATATCGTTATTTGAAAATTTTAAAAAAAATTATATAAAATCTAAAAATACAAAAGATTATAAAGAAAGTATATATTTTTTCTTAAAAAATTAGATGATGGCACATTATCACATTTTAACAAAATTCAAGTTTATGGATCAAATTGAAAAAGTGTCAAATTCCAAGCATACTTAGGACCAAAAAATTCATGGACTAAGATAGAAAAAGTTGTTCATATCAAGGACTAAATATTGCTTTATCCCTTTAATTTTCTCTTTCTCTAATTACACGACTGTCGGTATATCTTAAATATCCTGTTTCAATCTTTCGTTCTTACAAGTAAATAAAAAAACAAATACAGGAATATAGCTTAAATAAGTACAGAACCCCTTTAGAGGAACTCACTCCTCGTAATTTTTTTATTTAATTAATCTTGGAGAAACTACATAGTTAACTAGTTATACAAATAATAATTTTAGGTATCCAAAATAAAATGTTTACAATTTAAGTACCATGTTATATAGTTCGGTCATTTTGGTCACTCCTGTTAGATCCTAATTCTTGAATATTTAAAAAATATATAAAAATAAAAAATATATATAATAGTTGTAACACCTTGATTTGACAAACCGGGTCGGATTGGGAAGACAACTCCAGTAAATGATGCCTAGGTTGTTGCTGGACTTAGCCCAATGAAGGTTGGTGACTGTATGGTGAAGTACTTTGTAGAACTTCGCCAATACAGATATATTCGTGAGTAATGGCAAGGTAGAGATGAGGGCGATGACCTTATTAGGCGGGCATTTTCGCAAATGAGATCGTCACCCGTGTTTTTACGTAGTGACTAGAGTAAGTAAAATAGCTTATGGAACACGTTTAAGTCATTCCTATTGGAGGTAACATGTTGATAATTAGGACACTTGGAGGGCCTTATAAGATGTGATTAATTAGTGGAAGCGTGCGAGAGCTAGAAATGATTGGAGATAATTCTGATTAGGATTTGTCTGTAAGATAACTATAAATAGGATAAAGTAGTGGTGGAGAGAAGATTTCTAAATCATCTTCTCCATTGGATCTTGTTATCATCAAAGAAACGAGTATAGTTCTTTCTTACTAACGAAGGTGTTAACTATAAAAGCTTAGGAGAGCTTCTACGATAATTGTCTACTAGTAAATTCTTAAACATTCTTTTAAGTTTTACCAAATAAATAGAAAGGTGGTAGTATATTTTGAATACTAGGTATGAAAGAAACTTCTACCCAAAACTGTTTGCATGTCTATAAATGTTTGCTATGTCATAGCCTTTTGGTAGTTTTTGATGATTTTAGAAGTTGTTTCATTGTTTACTTAAAGACATGGGAGAAGGCCCTAGTACAAAAGGCAAGAAACCAGTAGAGTAAATAAAGCTCTAGAGTAAAGCATTTTGGTGAGTTCCTTCGTACCTAGAGTTATAGGATCTGTATTGTTTCGATTAACAGTTTCTGTCATTCCACAAGGTAAGTGCCATTGTCCCTTGTCACTGGTGTTCACATCTAAAGAAATATGTTTTTAGAGTCAGCTGCATGCATGGTCAAACACGACAAAAGAACTTCAAGATGTGGTGTATGTATAAAGTATGAGTACTCATTCCTTGGTGCATAAGCTCTATATCTAGACTGGTGTGAGGATGTATGGGTGGAATGATATATACATTGATCTTGAAGATCCAGGACGAATTTTTCACCTCCAGTATGGCACGTAGATGCAAACTATGATCGGTGAAAACCCGACCTTGCGGAGGAACACTTATGTGCCCAAACAATGAGGGGAGTGATGATTACGAATGAAATGATTGTGTATAGTTTAGTTGAGAAATTATGAAGATCCAGGATATGTTAGGTTTTTTGGGAACCGAGATCAGAAGCTAGCACAAGAAAGATAGTACGAGAGAAAAAAAGGGGTGTATGATTTGATGCACGTTATATGAAAAGAATAAACAGTAAACCTATTATTCAAAAAAGGGTTAGACCACGTAAGTAGCAAGTCCTTAGAGCAGATATGTTCGCAGTGTCATGCATGGTAACTTAGACCAGCTAAGTACGCCAATGGGCGAAGTGAGTTGCGATAGAATTCACCATATGTCTTATGGGCTAGAGGGATGTGTCTTCCAAATATGGCAAGTTAGTTGTCAACCTGAGTTTCTATCCCTTAATGTCTGTTATTATCTTTTAGGAACTCACTAATTTCTTTTGAACTTACCATATTTCCCCCTTGCTTTTAGGTTCTTAGATCAAGGTATCATTAAAGGAAATCCTCCAGCCTACGACCATTTGTGAGTCTTTTGATTTTGTGGGTAATATGTATTCGCTGAGGGTTATTAGGACTTTTGTTAAAAGCTATCCCTTGTCGAACTGTTGTTTTTAAATCAATGATTTGTATTTATTTTAAAGATAATTGTATCCTTGAATGGCTTATTCCCACCGCGATTTATAAAAGTGTTTATGATAGCCATCGCAAGCTATGATTGTGTATTTTAAATCTTTATGCAAGGCGAAGTAGCATTTTTAAAACAAATTTCCAAATAAATATAAGGGTCTGTTTGATTGATGGAATTGATTTTCCGGAAAATCATTTTCAACTTTTCCAGCGTTTGATTGGCGGAAAACATTTTCCATTTGGAAAATGAACTCCAAAACAAAGGAAAATAGGTTACATTTTAAGGAAAATGTCTTACCCTTTCAATTTCCGTAAGACATTTTCCGTGCTCTCCTCTCTATCGCCTCCTTCATTCCTTCCTTCATTTCCGGCAGAAAATTGTTTCTGTTTATCGATTTTCTAGTAACTTGTTTTTTTAATTATTCAATACTTGTTTTTTTAACACAATTACAAATAATTTATTTGATATTAGTTTTCTTCAATTTATAACGATTAATATTGTAGCTTAATAATTGAGTATTATTATAAATAAATCATTGCAATATATGTAAAAATAATTTAAAATATAAAAATTTATTAATATATATTAATATATGTAAAAATAACTTTTCCGGAAAATATTTTCAGGAAATCTGCCAAACAGCAGAAAATATTTTCTAGTAAATCATTTTATAGAAAAGTAAAACATTTTCCAGAAATCATTTTACGGAAATCATTTTACTGGCAATCAAACAGACCCTAAGTTAGAATTTATGAAATGCTGCACCACAGAAATGGAATCTACCAAATTGTGAGAGTGTTTTAAAGAGAAACGTTGGAGTAGTCCAATAGGTCAAACTTGTTACATTCCATACTCGGATCTTGTGGATGGGTCAAGCGTGGGGTGTCACAATAATAAATATAATTATATTAATATTAAATAAAATAAAAATGGCCCTCTGATAAGTGATGAAAGTAACATATTTTAATCCCGTTCTTAATGCATTTTAGGATGATTATTTATGCAAATTGGTGAATTTTATGCTCCTAATCCTTTGAATTCATATTTCTATACTTAGGTGAGCATTTGCGAGTAAAAGGAATGAAAAGCGAGCAAAAATCGGATAAAAATAGCATATTTCAGGGAGCCACACAAGCTAGACACACGGCTATGTGCCAGACCGTGTCGATTTCACAAATTACTTCCCAAACACGCTGAAAAACATAATTTTTAGGCTTTCTGGGCATTCTAAAGTCTATAAATACCAAATAGAAGAAGAGAATAGGGAGCCATAAGAGAATATTAAAGAAAACAACTCGAAGAACACCATTGGAGCCAACTCTGAAGTAGATTTCCAACAAGATTGAAGACCTCATTTTAATTTCCTTTGAAGTTTTTATGAGTTTCTTAATTTCTTGTAGTTATTCTGACTTTCAGATGTTTTTATTCAGAATTATGAACTAATTTCCTAGATATTTAGGGAAGATGAAACCTATGATGAATTCTATTATTTAATTTCTATTTTACGCGATAAATACTTGATTCTTGTTCTTAGTTATGTGTGCTTATTTATTGTTTTAATATTTTCGAGATATTAATTCATATTTAATGTGCTTAAATAAGAGGATGAAAAGTTCCTTTTTAAGAGTAGATTTAGCATAATTGAGTGGAGTTACATGCAATCCTATAAATATGACGACATAAATCTGCCAGATTAGAGTCAAATCTAATAGGGTAATCCATAGATGGAGTTAATACTATGATAGGAGTTTTAATTAAAAAGAGATTTCGATTAATCAAGTTGCTCTTACTCTCAAAAGAAATATTAGCATAATTTAGGGATTTTTACGAATCAAGATACCAGGTGAATAAATTGTTTAATTCAAATTTATAATAATAGATGAAGTCTATGTGATTCTTTCCTGGGCATTGCTTCTCTCATTGGTTATTATTATTCGATTATTCTCCTTAATTAAGAAATAATTTACGCTAATTGCCTAATTCTCAAATTCACCCTACAAACCTAAAAGCAATTCCAAGAATTTAAAAAGGAAAAAAATTCTTTAATCCCAAGTTTCTTCGGCAATCGATGGAGCAACATCTTTGATCCATTCGCCATCAACGTATGGGACCCTTCCAAGGATTTGGAATCACTTTTCCAGGAAAATTCAGCCTTGGTCAACACTCGCATACTAGAAAAAGACGTTGAATGTCCATGTGTTCAAAGTCAATCTTCCTGGACTTAAGAAAGAGGAAATCGAAGATGAAAGGGTGCTTCAAATTAGTAGCAAAAGAATGTGGAGAAGGAAGAAAAGAACGAGATGTGGCATCGTGTGGAGCGAAGCCGTGGCAAGTTATCGAGGTGCTTTAGGTTATTTGAGAATGCAAAGACGAATCAAGTTAAAGCTTCCATGGAAAATGGGGTTCTCATTATTACTGTTCCTAAGATGGAAGTGAAGAAGCCTGATGTTAAAACCATTCAGATTTCTAAGAAAAAAAACCATTGGTTTAATGATGTTTGAAGAGAGTTTACTAACATTACAAAACAATTTTGGTCAAATGATGTAAATTTGTAATCAGAATTTTAACAGTGAAAATGCAAATTTCTTCTTCTCCTTATTTATCTCAGCATTCTTTCGTACCCCTCTACAACTATAGTGCAGCAATCAAAATGGAAACCATTAAAGAACCTGTTTCTTTGAATTTTTGTAGAACTAGGATCAAATTGGGACTATTTGTAAATTTTGAAGGTTAATTTTTTTAAAGTTATGACTAAGTTGATATAATATGTAAAAGTTGAGGGCTAAGTTTATTATTATACTGATTTTTTTAATTACCACGCCAGCTTGCCATTTGTGAGTTTTAACGGGAGTGACCAAAATGATCAAACTATGTAACGTGGGTGCTTAAATTGCAAACTTTTTATTCTGAGTGCCTAAAATGAAAATTTTTGATACATGAGTGACTATTTATGTAATTTACCCTAATAATAGTGAAGTTTTAAATATCATACCTTAAATTATAATTAAAATTTAAAACTAAAAACTCAATAAATATCACAAAATAATATAATTGCATACAACAAGTAAAGATAATAATATTTAAAAAAAACTCTTATAAAAATAGTTTTTGATACTATTTAAATTTAAATAAAATTTCTCGTAAAATTTATTCATATAATAATATGTTCAAAATATTACAAATATATTATATTTCAAATAATTTATATAAATAGTAAATTCGTTAAATAACTTTTTTAACCCAAAATAAATAAAGCATTTAAGCGTCAGAAATAATTAACATTAAATCCGAATTATTAGTTTAAGTGGGTCAATTAATGTTCTGTCTATTAACTCTTTTTTTTAATTACAATACAAGGCAAAGTTCGAACAATCAGTGCGATTAGCGCGACTTGAACCCAGGTTACGTCTGGGGCAGTGAACTCCCTTAACTATTAGGTCAGCATATGGAGTTTTTCTGTCTATTAACTTTACTTTCGATTCTATTAATAGTTAGCATTACGACTTTACAATGTATTATTTCTCCATTTAATGAATTCAAATTATTAACGTTAAAAAAACAATAATTAAATAAAAATTTGAAATTCCTCAAATTTCATCCTCTTTTTCATCTCAACTACAATTTCAAAATTCTTCATCAACTTGATTTTTTTATTTTTTATTTTAATTTTTCAACCAAATCAAAGACCTGAAAATATACTATGTTTTTGGTTTTCGCATAGTGAAATTTGAGTGGGAAATGAAAGAAAAAGAGAAGAATGAATATTGTGCACTTGATGGTACCCCAGCAATTCGATGCAGTCCATAGCAATAGAGGCAACGGTGGTAGCCGCCAACGGCATGGCTCGCAAAAAAACCCAAATTCAACTAGATTTGATGTCTTAGGGTCTGAATTTTTTCACCCAAATTCAACTAGATTTGATGTCTTAGGGTCAGAATTTTTTGAAAAAATTCAGGGTGGGTTTAGATGGGCGATTGGGTGCGGTGTGGTGCGGTGCGTTTAGTTTACTTTTTATCTCACGCTACAGCATTTAATCTCACCGTCACCGCTGTTTTTACACTAACCGCGGGTAAACTCACCGCCCATCCAAACCCACCCTGAGTTAGGGTGTGTTGGATTGGGTGGAATTAAAAAAAAAACAATCAAATCAGGTTGAGGTCAAGTTTGAAGTAAATTTAACCTGCCCACTCCAAGATATTTGCTTCAAAATAAAAAAGTAAAACAAATGAATGTTTAAAATTACCCATAGCTCTTTCTCAACCCATAAATAGGAGAATAATGCATTTCAGCGCATTTGAATCCACGTCCTCCTGTATTAGTAACAATGCTCATGTCAATCGAGGTAATACTCAATCAGCCAAATGTGGAAGATCTTTATTATGATAAATTTAATAAATTGCAAAAAAAAAACATTAATGTAATTGATAATTATATGGTTGTTGAGACAGAAAAAAAATTTTACTCAAAAATAAATTTGTAGATAGCAGTGAGTAGAGTCGAATATATAGACGTCGATGATAATTTTATTTATCTAATAATCAAGTAAAACAAAAAAAAATAAAGAGTTAAATTTAAAATAAAGTAAAAAGATATTGTAAAATAAAATATAAGAAAATCGATGAGATGAAATTCTAGCCAAAGGTAAAATATCCGTTTGATTTGTAAATTTAATCATCGATGCAAAAATAGCTTTCAGTGTTCTTTAATAAACTAGTCATAGTTGCCAACATTGCACCTAGCAACCAATCTCTCCTTACCGTCTCCATAACATGGGGGTAATCCGCTTGAATTTACTTCTCTTACTAATAAACAACCCTATGACTTCGCGCTAAGAATTTAATTTATTGGTAGAGCTAGTTTTAATCAACAAACTGACCTTAGCAGGTTCATTTAAGTTAGATCACATACCCACACAACATAAAATGCATATCTCCGTCATATCCACCTATGTTGTTCGTCACAGTATTAGAATAAATTAAACAAATATGGATTTAACAATTCTAATTGATAAGACAAATATTCTAAGCAATTGAATATGATATCAATATTCAACAAATCTGAATATTTATTATTAAATCAGAAGACATGTAAATACCAAAGAATACAAAAAAATATTAAGAACAATTAGATCTCACAAACTTTGAGAATCAAACTTCGAAAAAAAATTTAACTAGAAAGAGTTTAGAAACTCATGAAATAAAACTAAGTAGCTATGTTTATGTCTCTGGTTTAACCTAATAATTTTTATGTATAGCGCAAAAATAATATATTGGATAAAAATATAAAAATTCTCTTAATTAAATAAAGTAGAATTTTTGTAGGCATTTTGATAATTTTTGTGTCAAATTTTTTAGGTCACTTTTCAATGCCTTCCTAATGTTTTTACAGCTTGAGTTGTGAAACAACTTCTTTTAGATGTTCTAATTCCATTTGAATCAGTATATTATAGGCCTAAAACGAAATCTTGTAGCTCAAATTATAGTCAGAATATTGAAGTTGTGTTAAGTGAAGTCTAATTCGCAAAAACTTATCAAAAATAAATTTTAAGCTCATTTTTCTGTAATTATTCTATAAATGAATAATAAAAAAAAATATTTAAGAACATAAATAGTATAATTCAAAATGAGAAATATCACAAATAAATTGAGAATTATGTACTTATCACCAATGATACCTTGACACAGATGACAAAAGCGAAGCATTGAATCTCAAGTATTGATACTCATCGAGCGCAATTAAATGTGTAAGCTTTCAAGTCTCATCATAAGTTCTTACCATGTGAAAATTTTAATTTTAATAGTCAAATAGTTAATTCGTTGTCTAGATTGTTTCGGTTCATAATTTGTTTGTGTTATAATAGTTTGATTATTTATTTCAATTCTTAATATGTTTATGATGTAATGATTCGATTCTACACTTGATGATTATTCATACATGTATTTATAATTGCTCTTTGGTTTTACTATACTTGTAAAGTTTCAAAAATATATATGTATATATAAAAAAATATATATCCATACTTATTATATATAAAGATTTTGAATGAGTTGGTGTCATATTTTAAAAGAAGGGATTGTATGAAACTGTGATTCTACGTCATCTTTATACCTTTCCAATAGGAGGATGACAAATCAATTTTTTCCTCCTAATATTTAGCATTTTTAGTTAGATTTGAATTTTTTCAAGAGGAGAAGGTTGAAATTTAGGAGGAAAAATCTAATTTATCATTCTTTTATTGGAAATAGATAGGGATGACGTGAAATCACAGTTTCATACAATCCTTCTTCCAATTTTTAAATTACTAAAATTCAAATTTTGGAGTGAATTTAAATATAGAAATATTGAATGATAAATAATTTATTTTATAATTTTAATAAAATATTTTTAATATTCAAAATTTATTAATAAAAATAAAATATTATTTTAATAACAATTTAATAATATAATCATAAATAAATAGTATTTTTATTTATTTTAAAGTTTCTTCACTTTAAAGGTCTAATTCCAGATTCAGTATCTATACTCTTTGAATTTCTAAAATTTAATTCTTTTATTTTTTAATTATAATATAATCATCAATAAATAGTATTTTTATTTATTTTAAAGTTTCTTCTCTTTAAAGGTTTAATTCCAGATTCAGTATCTATACTCTTTGAATTTTTAAAATTTAATTCTTTTATTTTTTTTTAATTTCAAGGATTTCATCCTTTTATTTATTTAACAATGATATTAATTTATTTCCATTCGAATACCATATATTCAAATTTAGTGAAAGTCTATTATTAGTATTATAAATTGTACTTTATTTTTTTAAAAAATTAGATATAGGGGGGAGTGTTATTCTTGGATTTTAAAAGGGTAAATTACACCCAAGGTCACTAAATTATTAATAAATTTATGTTTTGGTCACTCAACTTCAAAAATGTTACAGAATGGTCATTGAATTACTCGAAAGTTTTCATTTAAGTTACTGAGCTGTTAAAACCGCTTTTGTATGGCCTTCTCTGTTTACACCGTTTGTACCAATTTAAAGCTTTCATTTCACTTCTTTTCTACAATTCTGTTTTTTTTCATGAAACAACTTTGAACATCATAACCCTACGAAACAAAATCCAAACAACTTTCTTCTTTAATATCCAATACTGGCCGTCAAATCGACTTGAACTTAATGTATGTTCTTCTACTTGTTGATAGACACTAATCCATCATACCGACCATCGAATCGTCGCTCGGAGCTCACTAGATAGATTTAAAAAAAAAACTTAACATCCCAATGACTTGAATAAAATTTTTCGAATAGTTCAGTTACTATTTTGTAACTTTATAAAATTGAGTTCCTAAAACGTAAATTTAATAATAATTTAGTAACCTTTTGGTGTAATTTACTCAATTTAAAATCGAGAAACTAGATTTTAATAGGAAAAATAAGAGAATAGTGCAAAATTAAATAAGAAATATAAAATATAAACACTTATTTATTTAAGATAGGGATCTGCGACTGATTGAGTCTTACATTTTCCGCTACTTTTTTCAAACCCGATTTTCCTACCGATTATCTTAGTGATTGGAAAGGACCCAATATTTCTATCGATTATCTTATTGATTAGAAAGTACTATGAGTAATTCTAATTAGAAAATTAATCATGGGCCGGTTCAGATAGATACTTTAAAAAAAACAACCGCCATCCCTCTTAGATTCTCTGGCTATCCAAACAACCCTATCCTGGAAATTTCCCACTTTTTATTCCGTCCAAAGAAAATGGCATTTAACTTCATTCCTTTCGTTTAATCCCACCTTCTCTGCTCCAAATTTTCTCTAGAAACGTACTTCGAGATGACATTTCTCATGCCTTCACCTGAAGTTTCCACCGCCTTTGCAAAAATTTTCTCTAACCCTACCCCTCGCCATAAATTCCTCAAGAGCTGCGCGATTTCGAAGAACGACGACGAGAAAGTTTGGTCAAAGACCAACGCTAGGGTCGGTGTTAAAGATGTCGGCAGTACTGTTTCGGGTTTGAGCCAAAACTTGAGGTTGTACGTACAATTTTCGGCTCCGGTGAAGCGAGGATCGAAGTCCAGCAAAGAGGAAGAGGAAAAGCAGGATTATTACGTGAATATGGGTTATGCTATTCGGACCTTGAGAAAGGAGTTGCCGGACATCTTCTACAGAGAGCTCAGTTTTGATATTTACAGGTTCGGATTCAATTTTCCCGTATTTGATTTCTTCGTACTAATTCATCCTAAGCTTATGTTTTTTTTATGTAATTAGATGTTTTTGAATATTGGTCTTTTGCTTGAAAGTTGATTGTTTAGTGTTTGTGTGTGGTGTATAAGGAAGAAAGTATTGGCTCTTAGCTTAGAACATAGAGAGCTCTGTTAATAGTGTCCATGTTTGATTGGTTTTACAAATTGATGGATGGCAAAGGTGGTTTTGTTAAGGTGTGCACTCTATGCGTTTGAACCCTTCTATTGACCAAGGCACAAAGCTCGAAAGAGAAGCGCTTTTGCTCGAGTGAAATAAGGTGCAACATGCATGTGTGTGCATTTTTGTATGTCTATTAGTCATGTACGTGCTTGTGTGTATAATAAGCTTAAAATTTATACTTATGATAATAAACTCTGAATGTTGGTCAAATTTGTTTAGTGAACAATCTAACTTTTCTTTTAATTTTGTTGGCTGGTATGCATGATTTCTTTTGGTCCTGTGCCTGTCTTCGTATACACAAATATTGAGAAGGATCCCTTTTCAAATATGGTTTTTTTCTTTTGTTGTGTATTGCCTTACAAAAATGCATGCGTACGGGTGTCGAGCTTGTGCCTACTGAATGCGCCTGGCCAAAGAGGTTTGAGGTGCTGTTGTTTGATGCTAAGGCGCAATGCCTAGGTGCTTGTCTTGACAATACTGGATAAAGTTATGCCTTACGTGCATAATAGCATATGCCGCTAGGTCAATGCATGCTGCTGCCTTCCTCGTGCAAATAGATTACGAGCTTTTCTACGTGACACCTCTATAGATGCAGGAGGATTAATTTTCCCATATTCTGTCCGTCTTTATACTCCATATTCTGACAAAGTTACTTCTCCTCTATTTAGGGATGATATTGTATTCAAAGATCCTCTCAATACTTTCATCGGAATCGACAATTATAAGTCATTCTTCTCGGCACCGCGATTCCATGGGAGGATATTTTTCAAAGCTCTCTGGCTTGACATTGTCAGTGTATGGCAGCCAATGGAGAATGTCATAATGGTTCGCTGGACCATCCATGGCATTCCACGAGTCCCATGGGAAAGTCATGGTCGATTCGATGGCACTTCTGAATACAAACTCGACAAGAAGGGAAAAATATATGAGCACCGAGTCGACAACACCGCACTGAATTCACCCCCTAAGTTTCACGTGCTAGCTGTGGAAGATCTAATCCGATCCGTAGGTTGCCCCTCAACCCCAAGGCCAACTTACTTCGAGATCTCATCGGCTTCACCTCCAGAAAAAAACATAATAAAACCACCTTAGGTTCTTCATAAATTTTGGTAAATAATGTGTCTCATGGTTTGTTGAGCTATATATAGCATGAAATGGGTGTTATTAATGTGTAAAAAACTTGTTTTAGATCACAAAGCTAGCACTTAGTATTTGCTTGCTTGAGTTGTATTCTCATATTATGATATCAATCAAGTTGTATGGTTTTGTAAAAATACAAGTATATTGAAGTTGATAGTAAAATGGAATTAAATTGATTAAAATAATAAGATTTTGACTTTGTTCAACCAAGTTTCTGAAAGTGTTCTAAAACAATATTGCCTGCGTTTGCCGGGAGTCGAACCCGGGTCTATTGCTTGGAAGGCAATTATCCTAACCGTTGGACTACAAACGCTTGGTTGTGTGGAGGTTTTATTTTAGATATCTAAAACTAAAAAGAAAGAACTACAATACTTAATAACTCGATCTTAAGTAGACTTTATGATAATATTCTTGTAGTATGTGATATGAAAGTTTAGCTTTTATTGTTTTATTTAATTATAAATATATTATTAATTTATTTAATGTAAGGCACAATAATAAATTTATTATTAATATTTACTTATTTGTCATTTCAGTCTTAATTTTATTTTTTATCATTTCTTTCTATATTCAAACTTAATTAAATTTTTTTTTTGCAAAAAAACTTATAAACTAATAATTTTTTAATGATATTGATGACATTTCATATAATGTATACTTTATTACCGAAGTAGATATTTATTTTTTATGAATATTTTGAAATTTTAAAATATTTTTGTTATTTTTTCTGATTTTTATGCAATAAATGTGAATTACTACCTGAGTTATCACTTTAATGTCATTAAATTTTTAAGAGTTTATTTAAGCGTTTCATGTAAAAAATTATAATTTAATTAAATGTTAAAAGTTGAGAGTGAAAATGATCGAAAAAATAAAATTAGTGTTGAAATGATAAAAAGTAATAAATATTAAAAGGGGAGTGATCCACTTACATCCTCGATTAATATTTTAACTATTCTGCCATTGAACTTTTCAATATAATTGTTTCGAACTGATCTGATATATATTAATATTTATTTAATGACCGAAAATGTTTACTTAAAGTAAATAATTAAAAAATTTAATTTACATCAAATTTTACATGTATAATTTATATGAATAAAATATAAAATATAACTATTAGACTGTAAAAATATTAATTGTAAAAAGAGATATAAAATAAATTTAAGTCAGTGTAAATTAATAATTCCTTCTATTAAAAACTAAATTTATGAATTATGACCTAATTTAATTTAAGTTTTAAAAAAAGATGACAGATGTTACAACATTATTGGGCAGAAAATTTAGGAGTGATTTGTGAAATGGAATAGTAATGTTTACATAGGGAAAACAGATTGTACAGTTAATAATGTGGGCATTTATAAAATTGGTGCTACCAGCTGTAGCACCAAAGTTCTCTCCTCCCTCGACGTGGATAACGCCTGCTCACAATGCTAGGGTTCCCTTTTGTTTAACGTAACAAAAAAACAAAGGACTGGGTTTTTAGCTGTTTTATTTGGGATGAAAGACCAATTGAATTCGGACCCCACGACGGATATGGGTTCGAGGTTCCGGCATGGAGCCTCTGGCTCCGGCTCCGATGGTGATTTCGGTTTCGCTTTCAACGATAGTAATTTCTCCGACCGGCTTCTTCGGATCGAGATTATGGGTGTCCCATCGGAGTGTCACGCTGATGGTGAAGATTGCACCGGTATCTCCGATTGGGACCACCATCGCAAAAGGCGCCGGGAGGATATCAAGAAGGAAATCGGTTTGTTCCCTATTTTGCTATTTATTTATTTATTTATTCTGTTTGGTCAGCTTAGAAAATGAAATGTAATAGAAAATTTAAGCAACTATTATTTAATTGTTAAAGCTGTTCTTTGTAGACCAGAGTTGAGAGGGAAAATTAAAAAAAAAATTCAAGGATATACTTGTTTGGGTAAATGGAAAATTTGAAGGAAAATGTTATGAAAAAAAGAGAGGAAACTTTATGGAATACAGCCACTTAAACAAAATTTATAAGGATTTTACTTGTTTGGAAATTTTGTAAATGAAAAATTGTGCTGGAGATTGCTCTTTCTTTGGATGGTCTTAAATGTTATTTCTCTCTATACACAAAAGGCATAGCCTTTTAAGAGCAAAAAACTTGAAAGCTATGTTATTCGGACTTAGGTGTGAGTGCTCGACACAAAATTATGTTTAATTCTTTTCTTATTCTATGTAGTTGGAGGATCATTCGAGGGTTATATCCCTGTAGTTATGTCCGAATTTGGGTCGGACACTGCTTGTTGGATGCTGATACTTCGAAAATAATGAAGTGGAGCAAAATAGCTTGATGGGCTAAAAAATGATGTTGAGAGCCGATCACATGATAATGTTGTCGAGATGGATTTCAAAGAGTTGAGATTTACTCATTTTTAACATATAAACTTGTCCATGGTCTTTTGTGTTTGTCTCACTTGTTTCCATCAGGGGATTTGATTCCTAGATTACTTTGTTCCATGCTTATGGATGCTTACTTGTTATGATATATTTAAACATAGTCTATTTTATAATATTTATGATATATTTAAACATAGTCTATTTTATAATATTGGTTGGCTTCTAATAATTTTGCTTTTATATTACATTCTCCAGTTTTGGATCTTAGTTTATGTCCTGAGGAGCAGATTTTAAATGATAGCCAGCCTGATATGGATGATGGTGCGGGCTGCGAAAATCAAGATGCAGAGGCAGAGGCTGTGGCAATGGCTGAAGAAATACATTCAGGTGTCCATGTTGCTTAGACAATGAACTATTTTGTTGATTGACTGCTTATGTTCTCTTATGTCGAGACTTTAGGAACTTTTATTTGTACAAGGTTGCCACAGGTTGTTGGGTTTTTTAGCAAATAACAATCGAGCAAAAGAGAAAAATACAACAAGCTTAGGTAAAAGTACCATGGAGGCTCTTGTACTAGGAGTAGGATTGCATTTTTCCCTCCCTCTACTAAAAAAATGAGCAAATTAGTCCCTCTACATCAGATCAAAGAGCAAATTGGCCCTTCTGTTAAAAAATTTATTCATTTCTACTGTTAAAACTGGTTCCTGTATGTCATCATGCACGCAATGTGGAACTGTCTGGTTATTCCATCAACCACACCAGTTTTTAACATTAGAAATGGATGAAAATTTTACCTGAAAGGACTAGTTTGCCCTTTGATTTAATGTACAGGGAGTAATTTGCTCTTTTTTTAGTAAAGGAGGCAAAATCCAATCTGACTCCTATTACAGGGGCTTCCATCGTACTTTTACCACAAGCTTATTGTTATATATAGAATTTATTGTGCTAAAGGAAAAGGAAATATCTCTATTTTGGGATAGAAACTTAGTAGATGATTTTTATTTGTTCAGTTTAAACTCTTGCTCCTTGCACGCCATGACTGTATATTACTTGGGTCTGGTTTGTTGCAAACTGGTATAGTACATTTCTTTTACCTTGCTTAGAACTTTTGTAGGTGATGAAGATGAAAATAGTAATGAATCAAGTTGGAGCATGGATTGTTCTACAGTTCTGAGAGTTAAAACATTGCATATCAGCTCTCCCATTTTAGCAGCGAAAAGTCCATTCTTCTACAAGGTAAGTGATCACTTTTCTTCATAAAATTTTGTTAAAAAGCAAATAGAAAGAGAGATTTGTATTGCTAGATTGAAAATATAACTTGTTGGAATATTTTTCGCCCTTTCTCTTTATTGGTATTTAATTACTTGATTATTGATTACTTATAGCTTTTCTCAAATGGGATGAGGGAATCAGAGCAACGGCATGTAACCTTAAGAATCAATGCCTCCGGTATATTATAAACTTGTCTATATTTGCTTCATGGTTATTTTTACTTAAATCAAACAAGTTTGAGCAGTCAAAGTTAAATGACGATGCATGTTTGTACTATTATTTACAGAGGAAGATGCCCTTTTGGAGCTTTTGAATTTTATGTATAGCAACACCTTATCTGTCACCACAGCTCCAGCCTTGCTTGATGTGTTGATGGCTGCTGACAAATTTGAGGTTGCCTCATGCATGAGATATTGCAGTTGGTTATTACACAATTTGCCTATGACACCAGAATCAGCTCTGCTTTATTTGGATCTTCCCTCGAGTGTATTAATGGGTGAAGCTGTCCAACCTTTGACTGATGCCGCAAAGCAGTATCTCGCTGCCCGTTACAAGGACGTGACCAAGTAAGCTCCTGTTCTTTTTGACATGAGATCGATAGTTTTATTAGCTTGGCTATGTTGTTGCTTACCTTGTCTAGTTAACTGTGTGGAAACAAATATTTTAGACGTTTGATAAGTTTCCATCTGGTGAATGTACCTGAGATGTCCCTCTATTATAGGGACTTGATCAAATTAGTCCCTTTACTAGTAACTGAATCATTTTAGTCCTTGTATTATTAAAAAGAATCAAATAAGGTTAAACTGGAATAAAGTTAACATTTACTATTTAACAGAGTTAATATTTTTAAAGTTTTTATGGTTCTATAAATGAAATGTTTTTTTGCAATTGAAAAAAAAAATTTCAAGACATCTTTTTATACCGAAAATGTTTATTTGATTCTTTTTAGTAATATAAGGACTAAAGTGATCCATTTAATAATAGAGGAATTAATTTGACCCAGTCTCTATAATACAGTGACCTCCCAGGTGCTTTAACCGTTTTCGTCTGTACATTGCCCTAGTGAATTTAAATACTAAGCAAAGCCTTAGTGCTTGTCTTTGGTAAAATTCTCTCCCACATTATCCAAGCAGGGGGAAGACTGTCTACAATAACCAACCTTCTCCGACCCTCAAAATGGGGAGCCTTGATCTCCAGGGAACCTTTTAGTCAAAGTGGAAATTATGCATATTTAGAGGCTTATATGTGTATGGTTTTGGGGCATATTTTTTCCAGGTTCCAAGAAGAGGTAATGGCTTTGCCACTAGCTGGGATCCAGGCAATATTGGCCAGTGATGATCTTCAGATTGCATCCGAAGATGCGGTGTATGATTTCGTGTTGAAGTGGGCCAGGGCTCAATACCCAAAACTAGAAGACCGAAGAGAAGTGCTTGGTTCACACCTTGCACAGTATATTCGTTTCCCTTACATGACTTGCCGGAAACTTAAGAAGGTATTAACATGTAATGATTTTGATCAAGACGTCGCATCGAAACTTGTGCTCGAGGCCCTCTTTTACAAGGCTGATGCCCCATATAGACAACGAAGCTTGGCTGCAGAGGAATCTGCAACCTCAAACCGTCGATTCGTTGAGCGAGCTTACAAATATCGGCCCGTTAAGGTAGTGGAATTTGAACTTCCCCGTCAGCAATGTGTCGTGTACCTCGACTTGAAGAGGGAGGAATGTGTAAACTTGTTCCCATCTGGACGAGTCTATTCTCAGGCATTCCACCTAGGGGGACAAGGTTTCTTCCTATCAGCACATTGCAACATGGACCAACAAAGCTCTTTCCATTGCTTGGGGTTGTTTTTAGGAATGCAGGAAAAGGGCTCCACTAGTTTCACGGTGGACTACGAATTCGCAGCAAGATTAAAGCCGACAGAAGAGTTTGTTTGTAAATACAAAGGGAACTACACATTCACCGGCGGCAAGGCGGTTGGCTACAGGAATTTATTCGCTGTACCTTGGACATCTTTCGTGGCAGAAGATAGTATTTACTTTATAAATGGTACCCTCCATCTTAGGGCTGAGTTAACTATCAGATTGTGTTCCTGAGGCGATTGGTTGAGTTAAATTTTGGTCTTTTTAAACCAATGTATAGAAGTTAAACACAGTCCTGAGAGCAGGCTTACAAATATTAATTGATGGTGCTGCTGCCTAGGAGAATCGGGCAGCCTATCTTATTATTATTAATATCATTATATAGATGCTCCGAAATTTTCAAGTGGAGAGGCTATAATCACATACACTAAGACCATATTATTATTATATCAAATACTAAGATCTTTATGATAATTTCCTCTTCTTTATGACAAAACTCCTAATGAAGCATGGCCTTTAATTGACCATTTCAGAGTTTATTTATATTGGTGTTTGCCTCTTGTACAATTTGATATATATGTGTGTGTGGTGTGGAGAGTATAGATGATGATAATTATAATCAAGTTGCAGATGTTCTGTCGGCCTGATGCACCAAATCAAATATATTTTCATAGACATTTATAATTTGTTTTCAAGTTTCTTAGTCTTTACTAAAATGTAATATATACAGAAGCAAATATATATAGTATAATTGAGACTTTTGTACTAAGAGTTAGATTGTATTTTACTATTTCTACTAAAAAAATGGGCAAATGAGTCTCTATATGTTAGTTCAAAGAGCATATTGGTCCTTTCTGTTAAAAATCTTATTCATTTGTAATTAGCATGGTTGAAGGAATAATTAGATAGTGATACGTAACATGCCACGTGTACATCATGCTGACATGCAAGGATCGATTTTGTATAGTAGAAAAGGATGAAAATTTTAATTGAATGACCAATTTGTTCTTTAATTTAATGTACATGAACTAATTTGTCCATTTTTTTAGTAGAGAGGGCAAAAATATAATATGACTCATAATATAGAGATATCCGTGATACTTTTACCTATATATATGTGTGTGTAAATATAAATGTTAGATATTATTATAATTATGATGTCACGATTAGGACCCCAATTCAATTAGGAAATGATTACAAATTCATTCTTTATACAAATTAATTAATATCATTATCGGTGTTTTCATCTTTTTATATCATATAAAGCAAGCTGCACAAGTATTCTAGAAAAAAAGAATGTGACATTATAAAATTATTATAAGTGAGCACTTTTATTACTTAACACTTCATCCATTATAATATTAATATAATTGTTAGGTTCGCGCGTCTTAATCAATATATAATACTTCATTTAATTAAAGAATGAATATAAACATTTCTTTTATATTTAAAATTACTCTTGTCGATTGAGTTTTAACTCGATTAGCATGAGTATTGTAGTCGTGAGTTCGAGTGCATTAAAACGCATTATTCTCTTATTGATGAGTCAGGTAGAGACTATTTATAATTCTACGAATTATCTTAAAAAGAACATACATAATTAAAACTTACGGTAAGATTATTTAAAAATTAATAACTTATAAAAATTCATACATAGTAAGATTAATAAATATATTTTTTTTATTCTCATTGTGAATGGACTATATTATTATTTGTTTTATTTGACAACACTTAAAATCACCTATAATTCCTTCTCAACTCATTAATAAATCAGTGAGATAATATGTTTCAACGCACTTGAAATCATGTCTTCTTACATAATCTTCCTATATAGTCAACAATGCCTATTGCAAATCGAACTAATACGATAGATAATTTTACACCCACCTAAACTTTATTTAAAATACATATAGCTCAAAATTACCATATTTTCATAATCAAATTAAACAAAAGATCATAAACACAATGCCCTTTCAGACTCATAAATTTTTTTTTAAAAGGAGGAAAATTGGGATCCATAAAACAACATTTTGTAGCTAACGAGGCCACAGAAAAGCTCCCATGGCGAAGCTTCTCTTCTGCTCAACGTCGCCGGTGATGGGTAGTCCGTATTCTTTAAGCAAACAATCAAGTTTCCACTCAGGCATGGCTTCGTAATCAGCTTCGGTGTACCTTGGGTAATGCAGCGGCATCTGAAAGTCGCTGCCGCACCAGGTTTTAGCCGCCGCTTGATCACCGTTGTGCAGGCCGCCGGCGCCAAGGGTTGGAGTCGGCGATACCTTGGGTACTGATTCCATACCCATTTCCTTTTGGATAGTGATGCAAGTTTGTTGTAGATACTGACCTTTTTATAGAGGATTTAATGTGTACATGGAATTGTGTGTTGATATATGCATTGAATGTTGGTGTCTAAATGTTGGTGTCTATTTGTAGAGTTGTTAATAGTAGATTATTATGATCATATATTAGGGTGAATTGCACTAATAGTCCCCCAACTATTAGTAAATATTTTTGTCACTCAACTGTGAAAAGTTATAAAATGATAACCTAATTATTCATTTTTGTTTCCTTTTACACTAGCTGGCTAACCATAGTAGCTTTTAAAATTGACATAATAACAACTTTAACCCTCAACTTTTATGTATTATGTCAATTTAGTCTTGATTCTAAAAAGTCTAACCCTCAATATTTACACATTGTGTAATTTGGTCTTTTTTGCATTTTTACTTTTCCTTTTTAATAAAAAAAAAAGAAATTTGTTAATAGTTAAGTGATAATTTTGTAACTTTTTATAATTGGGTGACAAAAAAAATACTAATAGTTGGGTTACTACTAGTCCAGTTTCATTTATATATTATTAATATGATATGAAAAAATATAATGTGAATGCAAGGTGAAGTTAAAAATTTTAAGTGGATTAAAATTAAATTATAATCTTTTTAGAGGTCAAAATGTAATTTTATGATTGTTAATTTAAAGGTAAAAATATGTTTCAAGTTTTTGTATTTTTTTTGTATATTTGGAATTTAGTTCCTTTGTTTTTTTTTCTTTCCAGAATTTAGTCTTAGTTTTCGAATTTAAAAATCCAAGGCCAATTGTTAATGTTGTTAACATTCTTTTGTTAAATTTATTTGTGTGACATTTTGAAATTAAATAATATTCACTTGTCTTACTAAGCCTTGGTTCTTTCTCGACCATGCACCATATAACAAAAAAATGTCGCTGTAATGGATCTGAATTTAACGAAAGAATTTTAACGGTGTTAATAATTAAAAAATTTGTATTTTTAAATTTGAAAAATAAAGAGATTAAATTTTTAAAAATAAAAATAAAAATAAAAGAATTAAATTTCAAATTAACGAAGAATATATTCTAGTTACCATTTCTAAAGGGATTACACTTTAAATTTATAATTTATATTAATTTAAAATTAAATTCTAAATGGAAAAAATGTGATTTACCATTATATTAATTTAAAATTTTATATTTTTTACACAAATGATCATTGTTAATGCTTTTTTTGGATTGATACGAATCTATGCTGATAAATGGGTCTAAAAGGTGACGAGATCTACAAAACAGAAAAGAGATGAGTTATTGAAGTTGTCGGAGCTAACACTCTGATCTATCTTGAACATTCAAATTGATAAAAGATTCATGATTTTAAATATAAATCACCAGTTCCAACACAATAGCACGTAGCAAATCAAAGTCCGATGAAAAATAGTAAAATTTATAATAATAATAATAATAATAATAATAATAATAATAATAATAATAAATCTACTATAACCAAACCTTAGTTATAATCCTATTTTATAATCTAACAATGAAATTAAAATCACCTTTGCATAAATAGAATTTAGTTGGACAAGAGCTGGATGTGGTACCACTCAGATCTTCTAATTCTAAATACATTACAAAGAATAATTAAAGTATGATATAATATTAATTTTGTTAGTATTTAAATTAACATACCATGAATTATTAAATATAAAAATTCTAATATTCCTTTGAATTTTTTTTAAAAATTTTAATTAGGTCCCTCGAATTTTTAAAAATTCCCATTATACTTTTTTTAAAAAAATTAATTAAACTCTCCTAACATTTTTAGAAATTATTATTAACCTAAAAAAATTTAACAATTTTAATTAGATCTTAATTTTTTTAAAAAAAATTCTCAATCATACGCTTTAAAATTTTTGAAAATTTTATTTAGATCCTCTAAAACTTAGTTCTAAGATCCGTCACTGGAAGTGTTATATTTTTATCTTAAATTTTTTCAACGAAACAAGTGATCACCACAAAAACCTAACGATGTAAGTCTCTCGTCATAATTTCTCAACATCATTTGAATATTATCTTCAGGAAACTAATATAATGTATAAAATGTATAAGAAAGATTCCTAATAATATTTATCAATTCATCACATTCAATAGACACTCCATTCGATCTCAACCAAATCAACTCCAACAATGCCCTAAACTGATGCATACCACCCCATCACCACACCCAAAGGGTCAATAAACAACTTTACTCAATAAAATCTCCGTGAACCCCTTCATCTTCACTCTTCGCACCCTCAAGAGTCCATCTACGTTGCATAACACAAAGTTTACTTAAGAAAGTTGCTAACCCACATTGATTTGCTCAACATTGAATCAATTAAAGACCACACGTTTAACAGTTAACAAGAACATGAATTCACAGGCATTTGCCCCCACCAGTGGAAAACACGCATTCAATCAATTAATACTTACCTGTTAAAAACGACAACACTGCCTATTGCTGATTGGCCTTCTTAAACAGTGCTCTGCAAGGCTCAAATAAATGGTTAGAAACAAAGGTTTGAAATAAATATCAACCACTAATGGCGGTCTGATCTTGTACCCTAGCTGTCGGTTTGAAGCAAATAACAAAAGCAATTAATATAGGCCAGAGACTTGGTCAGGCTATCTTTGTACTCTTTTGAGTACTGTTAGGTTTTTGTTAATCCATAATTGCAATCATGTATAATTTTGTGTTAAATGTCAATCAATGTTCTACACGATGGAAAAATAAAAGTACGTTTCAAGTGTGAAAGATGGAAAAATGTTTAAGCTCTGATTCGAAAATGATTCTTTTAGTTACAAGTATTTTTATTTATTTCACTGTATGAGGTGATATTTAGATAAAATTCTCTTAATAATGATAATTCTAAACTTAGTTAAAAGTTGCAAGGAGTGCATTTCCAACCAAACAGTCAAGTTGGAACTCAGGTGCTGGTGACTGTTGGCTTTGGCGGTTTGATGTGAGAAACTACAATTTCATCTTTATTAATTCATTCTTATCCATCCAAATACAAAGTGAAGTACTACAAACCATCTTTCAAGCGTAACTTGAGGGTTTATTTACGAACTTCCATGTGTTGACAAACCAATTTTGAGACCATTGTTCTAACCAAAAATTGCAAAGCAAGTCCTTCAAGGTAATGCCAAACTGTTATCGTGCAATTCTTTTCTGATACAATATTGGGGCAAGAGATGAAAGTAACACAATACGAGCTCATGTTAAACGAGTGTCTAGTAAAAGCTTTAACCACCGAATTATATTCAAGTTATAATATGTTTTGGTTCTTTATTTGTGTTAGCTTAATGTTGGAAGTTATTATACGTAATGAATTATGCATTGAAAATTGGTTTGGTTCTCTATTCATGTTACATAAATCTCTTAAACTAGTGCTATATGCTAATTTTCATTTTGTTTAAGTTGATACTCATCAGTTTCGTTATTGAAAATTTGTTGATTATTTTCGCAAGTAAAATAACTTTGAAATTAATCTTATACCGTAATCGGATTTTGTAGTGCCAATACACAAATTGAGATGCTATTTGGGTACTTATAAATTATAATTGTTCGAAAAATAAATAAATACAATTCAGTCTTTACTTTTCATAAGTTACTTGGACCTGTTGCTCTATAATGCTTCGGAGGACTGTTTTTTTTTTCTTGAAATACCCATATCCAACATACATCCAAACTGAGGTATTGAGATATATAATCTTCTAAAGATTCTCTACATACATGGAACAATAAAATAAAAATATCTAACACGAGTCCGAGTAACATAGTCTATGGCAGCAATACAACACCATACGCATTGTTCATAGATTTAAAAATAGTTTGCCAAAACAACCATCTAACAATATAGAGCACTACGATGTCATCATCCCGAAGATGATTGAAGAAAAAACATAATGTATGCCAGAGTTATTGCCATTACAACATGCCTCGACCTTTACCCATTGCAATCAACTTATAAAGTTGAATTTTCACTTCACACTAAGCCCAATCAATCTACTTATTGAGAGATAAAATGTTTGCTAAGCCACAGAAATAACACAATTAATCTAGCAGAGATGGCTTAGAAATTGCCTTCTCGAGTTTTATCGAGAAGGGAAGGCGAATGCGAAACTCGCATTGATGCTAGTTCAGTCTTTTATTGATACAGAACATGAATGGGGGAGCTGCAAAGCTACAGAGTTCACAAGGAAAACATAGGAAACCATGGGAACAAATTATGGGCAGGCTCGTATAAGTTTCTAAACTCATTTTTGCGTGATGAGACGAAAAGAAAAAGGTTAAAAGGTTGTTCCCTAGTTTATCTTACTCTATATCCCCTTTACCTACAAAAATAGCACACATCCCTAAAAACATTGAGTAGAATTGGTACCGGTTTAGTCTGATATTCTGATTTCAACTCCTAAAATGTCTTTCACCACCTCATATGTCACGAACGCAATAGCTATTGAAGGTACAACCTGGAAAAGAAAATGAAGGGGACAAACAATATTAATTATCAACAATTGAAGGGCATTTTTATATTCAATTGTAAAAATAAAACATTGATTACATTACAGAACCATGAAAAATAATTTCAAGTTATCAAGTAGGTTCTTTTCAATACTAAACAACAACTTATACTAAACTAGGGCATAAACTGTGGTGCAACCGAGAGAGGATGGCAGATGTTAGTGGATCATAAGACTTGCATCAGTAATGCGAAAAGGCTTAGGGAGATAAACTTTTTAAGGGCATATGCAAAATAACAATTTGATGCGTACAGCAAGAGCAGGACCAGCACACGGTATCAATTACATGGAAAAATTGTTATTCCTGAATTCATAAACATGTGAATGAAAGTGAATCAAAAGACACTGACCTTCACAGAATTAGGGACCAGACCCTTGTATAATGCTCCAAAGCCCTCGTGCCTAACAGTTTTCCTGAATGCATCGATCATGCCAGTATACTCAAGAGGAGCCTTATTCCTCCCATCACCAGTGACAACTGATGCAGCATCTTTCCATCCTACCATTTGCATTCTTCTGCGGATGACATCGAGAGGGTAAGCAACAGTTTGCCCAACAGTTCCAGCAGCAGCCCCACAAGCAAGCCTGGTTGTCACACTCAACTCAGAGTCCTCAGCAAATCCGAATTGTTTATTTTTTATTAACCAATCTTTTAGAGACTCGTACACAGCAAAATTCAAACCCACATATGGTATCTGCAAACATAAAATGAGTCCGATATCAACAATGCAAAACATAAAGTAAAGCATTCTCTTTGTCAAGTATTATAGTAATTCACCAACAGTTTACTCAGTGATCACTTTAAACCACCCAAAATGGGGATACAGGCATTAACAGCCATGACATCCAAAACCATTAATCTATGAAACTCCAAATAGAAGAAAATAAACAACTCACAACTCCAATGACTGAAGGAAGCCAACCCTTGTACAATGCCCGTGGGCCTTCTTGCCGCAACACAGTTGACAGAGCATGAAACATTCCTCTGTACTGAAAAGGAGAGCTGTCTGTCTGCAATATAAACAATTAAATGATTAATTGCTCATGTAGCAAAACTACAAGGAACTATCCCTGATATCAAAGAAAGAAAATGCAGCAGCTAAAAACAAAATCAATATTTTCTTTGATGAATTAAAATAATTTTCAAAATTTTCTCCTAAAAAAATAAATAAAGGAAATAACAAATTGATGTCCAAAGTTCATTATTTACCACAATGTAATCTCTTTCATCTTGATAGCATTGAGATAGATTAAACCAAAAAGTGAAACAACATCAACCAAGTGAAACAATATTTAAGAGATAATACCTGTACAGTAAGCCTGCCTCGTACCATGTCCATTGGGTAAGTTGCAGACATGGCAATTATTCCAGCACATGCTCCAGCTCCAAGGCGTAGAAGAGGAGTGAGTTGAGCATCTTCTGCAGAATTAACAACAAAGAGAACCCTCATATGAATATTCCAGATTTCAAGGAGATCTGTATATAAATTTCATAATACATGAGAATATCTGCTTGGTTTTATATCACATGACCGAACATTAATGAACTTGACAACAAACTTTATCCTATAATGACAAGTGACACAATATTTCCAGAGCCCAATGCTTTTATCTATGATTATTATGGCTGTGAGACCACAAAGCATGTAAAGGACAAAACTCGTAGTGTCTTTATTAAAACCTAAAATCACAACTGAATTCTGTATGTGATAAGATAATGCAAACATGATATGATTGCTCATTGCCCAGAAAAAAAGCGATGATAAAATTAGCAATACCATTGCCAGTTTGCTGTTGATATAGATACAGGATTCCCCTGTCACAAAAAAAAACGAGGAACAATCAGCAAAGAGAAATTTCAGTTAAAACTTTAACATGTGTGGTTGGGGAGTAAAAAGGAAAGAAAACTCTGCAGCCCCAAGGAACTTAAGGCTGATAGGTTGCACTTGATCAACCAAAAACGATCATGTAATATCAGTTCGAATCAGTGTTGCCCAAGCATGCACCAAGGCATTGTGCCTTAGAGTCAGACAACAAAAATGCCTCAAATCCTTGAAGGCGAGGCACATTTGATTAGACACGCTTTTCTGGAAGGTGATAGGCACAAAAAAGCCCGCTTGGTTGACGTTCTCTTTAATTTCTTCTTTATGTTAAACTTTTTTCATTAGTTTTGCCTCTAGTAGCAAAAAAGGGGTACTTGGCAACAATATGGTACAATAAGAAAATCATCCATATTGACTAGCAGAAGAAATAGAAAATTTTGCCAGTTTTGTAGATAAGCTGGACCATTATTTAGAGTTAATATCATGTATATCTTAAGCTTATTTTATGAGTATACACACACACATAAAAAAATACACATATATATACATATTGTGCCTTGCTTCAATGGCTAGCACTTTTTTTTTGCGCCTTATGCCTCAAGCAGTATAAGTGTTCAAGGGCCTCGACAGCGACTTGCACTCTTGACAACACTAGTTTGAACTTGTCTTTGTTCAGTCACACATGAACTGATCAGTGGCCAATTGATCATCAAATTTCTAGGGACCAAGTAAACATTAACCTAAAAAACCTAACCAATTTCACTAAAACAGATCACTCAAGCTTAGCAATACAGAGATGATTGAAAAGAAAGTCAAATCAATCAACAGAACAATAAATAGCAAGTTGTATTGAACAGAGTTCAGGAACCCTACTTTGAAGCTTGCTCATAGCTGAAGAATTTGACCGCAGAGTTTGGAACAATGCGTGCACAATTAGTACCATTGCCCTTGAATAATCCACGAAAACCTTCCGTTCTCCAAATATACTTCAAGCCTTGAACCGTTCCGTTGTATTTTATACTATGTGGATTCTGAACCTGCATTATTTTATTTTTCAAGAGAAGTTTATCATTTCAGAAATCGAAGCATTCATTTTTCTCAATGAAATAAATTTCAAAGAAATTAAACAAAATAAACCTGAAGTAAAATCTTTAAACGTTCCAAAGGAGCAACGGCAGTTCGTGACCTGCATAATTCAATGTTCATGTTCATGTTCCAAATTATAAAATCCGAGATATTCAAATGTCTTCAGAAAAAATTTCTTCCTTCGACACAAGCAAACACTCCTTAGAGTGTGTGTGTGTGAGTGAGAGAGAGAGAGAGCTCACAGTCCACCGGCCACGCCGCCGGCAACGAGAGACTTGCAGATGCTAAGAATAGCATAGCTAGGTGCCTTGACGCCCTCTCTCGCAAGCTTCGCTTCCTCGGCTAAATTAACGATCGTCGAAACCGCCGATTCGCTAGTCTTCACATCCTCCGAAGCCATCGAAAACCAGAAAAAAAACACAAAAACACACTGAAAAACTCTTCGAAGTCCTTCTCTCTCGACGGAAAACCCTAAGAAGGTTCTTTTTTCCCGGTAGGATTGAAGGGATCACGGATTATCGAGGAGGATAATCCGGCGATCGAAAGGATCGGATCTCCGAAGCAATTTATAGTAAAAAGAGGTTCCACATTTCTCTCTTTTTCCAATTCTTTTTTCTAGTTTTTGTGTTCGTTTTTGAGAGAGGTGTGGTGGACTGGTTGTGGCGGCTGGTTCGAGAGCTTGAGATGAACTATTTGAGTGCGTGGAATGTCGTTGCTTTAAGAGCGCGTGGATTTGGTAAAGGTTTTTCTATTTTCTTTTTGAAGAGGATAATATGCAGTGTAAACTACACTACAGCGTACAGTCACCGAAGGTGATTTTTTTTAAATTGTTGACCCAGTTATAAGTTGTTTTTTTTCTTCTCCAAATATGAATTTTTTAAATTTCGTCAATTAATTAATTGAAATTATTATTATTATTATTGTCTATTTTCATTAATGTGTTAATTAAAATATTAATATAATAATAAATTTAACTCTTAATTTTTATATATTTTATTAATTTAATCTTAATTTTAAAAAATCAACTTTTAAAATTTATAAATAATTTTAATTTAATCCTAATTTTAAAATTTTCAAAAATTATATAAAATTACATAAAATTTTCAAAAATATAATAATAACTTTAAATATATATAAATATATAATAATTAAATTAAATTTTATATTAATAGATATATTAATATTAAATAAAAAATAATTAATAAATATTAAATAAATAAATAAAACCCCTTCGATCTCTCCTCCAGTCACCACCATCCCTCCCTCCCTCCCCCCAATAACTAAGGGCATAATTAGGGGATGGCAAAACCCGATTTACCGTAAAATGAAAATTTTTTATTTAAAATTTTAATTCAAAAAAAGAGTAAAATTATACTTTAATCTTTTTAAAAATTATAAAAATTTAAAATTAATCTTTTAAAAATTATAAATATATAGATAATTAAAATAGTGAAATTACATATTTACTATTGTAAAAATAATAATTTAATTTAGCTCTCTAAACAAATTTTCTAATTTCGCCTTGCGAATCACCGTACCCTCTCCTGATTTGATGACGATTTAGAAAGTGTCCTTTGTATTTATTTTGGTTGTCTAGAAATCTAGATTGGGAGCTTTTTTTTCTACATATTGAAGAAAACAGCACCGGAATTACACAGTTACCAAACGGTGCATATAGTCATGAAATACACTTAATCCCGGTGGCCGGCCGAAAGCAGTAGCAGCCAAAACATCAGCTACTGGATTTCCTTCTCAGTAGACATGTCTCACCTTCACCCTGCACTCTTGTTGCAACAACTTCTTGATTTCTCTTACCAAAACATTTAGGACAACAACACCAGGATCACCTTCTATTAACCGTATGGCCATTGGGAGCATTTTAATCAACCCCCCCCCAAAAAATGGAAGCTTTTTATTCTTAAAGATCTGCAGGTTGAATGATGCTGATTTTTTGATGTGAGCACATTTACGCCACCAAGGCAAACCGATCCGGAGGTCTTATCATTAGGACCTATTACCCGTTCTAAGGCAAAGAAATTCAGGGAAGTCTTGTTCCTTACTTGTGCTACGATTCCAGATTCATTCGGTCATGTTCATGCCTTAGAACATAGGCTTTATAACATGTTGCATGCTGATATGTGACATATCTCGGTTATATTACTAGTTCATGCGTTTAAGTATGTCTATGTTATGCTAAGTCCGTTTTTGCAATTGGGTTGATAGTATTTGTATTGGTTCTAAGTTGTTTCTAAATTGTAAGTGTGTTAAAGAATAAGAATTGCAAGTGTTCCAGCTTGTAATTGTGTTTTCCATTAAATTTACCAGACTTTGATGAAAGTTTGATATGTTTTGATATAGGTACAATAATGGACAGCAGCTTAAGGCCTCATTTCTAGCTCGGTTGAAGTTCAAATATGTGCGTGCAGCTCTTCTCAGCTCGAAATAATTCTAAAAGCTTGTTTCCAGCTCATTTCAGCTCAGTACATTTCCAGCTAGCTCAATTTCAGCTCCACCAGTTCAACTCTAGTTGACAAGTCCAGAAGTAGCTGGAAGGTGTCCTACATATCGGGGAGTGTCCCATACACATGTGGCAACCTAGGTGGCATCCCAGCATGCAAATCACACACGTAACAGCCTTGACACATGTGTGTGCATGTGTGGCCGAAATCAGCCCTCTTCTCTACATATGACGCCAATTTCAAAGGGATAAGAACAGGAGTTCAAATGTTTGAATTTCAAACGTTTTGGATAAGAACAAGAGTTCAAATGTTTGAATTTCAAACGTTTCACACATATTAAATGTGTGGCTGGTATTTGATGGCGCCAAGAGAGGATATAACTCATTCATATTCAAATTTGAATTCTTTATTTACAACTGTCGAAACCGTTTTTTTGAAAACAAAAAATTTTAGTCGTCGACTTTAAAAAAAAATTGGATTCGCCACCGACCCTTGATTGAGGTGTGATCGGCTCACCTTAAAAATGATTTCGGTCTGCAAATTTTGAGAAAACAAGTTCGGGAGTCAGTTACGCACGAGGAAGGGTTAGCACCCTCGTAACGCCCAAAAATCGGTACCAAATTGACTATTTGATATCTTAGTGTCGAAAGTTAAAAAGATTTTAAAATAAGCTTGAATGATGAAATTTGCAAAAGGATAACAAATTGTTCAAGTCATGTCAAGAAACCGAGTCCCAATACGTTAGGGTACAATTCCTCATAATCCCCGAACTTTGAATATCACTTTTATTTTATGCAAAAATATTCATTTCGAGAAAGTAACAGGTCACACCCAATACGTTAAGACACAACGAGTTAAGTTCCCAAAATAATTTTTATACTCTTGCATTTTGAATAAAGAATATTCTCGGTTATTTAATATTAACAAAGAAAATCAGAACCCAATACGTTAGGGCTCAATTTTCCTCAAAAATCCCAAACTTCGAATATTGCTTTTATTTTGAAAAAAACCTTTGAATCGAGAAAATAACTTTGATGTATTGCCAAAACCAAAATATATTTTCTAAAGGGTATGTTAAACAGTTAGTGTACAACGTGAAACAAATACCTCAATTTAAATTATATGTATATATGCATGTCAAAATATAAGTATAATATATAAATAAATTTTGAAAACATGTATATGCATATATTAAAACGGGTATAAGTATACATAAAAACGAATGAAATATATAAAACAAAACTTATAATATTTTCTAAAAAATGTATGTATATATGTAGGTGAAGATTGTGAAAGCAAGATAAAAATAATATAAAAGTATGTATATGTGCATACCAAAATGCCAATACACACACATATATATATAATATGTATACAAAAATTATGGAAAAATATGTACATGTACTTATAAGACAAAAATAAAAAATATAATGTATTAAGAAATTATGAAAATATGTATATATATGTATATAAAAAATACGGAAAATCTATTTACAATAATTTTGAATGGCGTATGTATATATATAGAGTAATGATAATAGTAATAACTATAATAATAATAGAATTAATAATATAAAAACTAAAACAATAGATTAAGGATTAAATCAAACATAAACAAAGTTTTGAAGCCAAATTTAAAGAAGGAAATAAAAAGGGGACCAAATTAAAATGCACACAACAGGAGGAGGATCGAAAGAGTAATTACCCAAACCTCCCAAACGCTGCGCAACAATATGGACCAAATTGAAACAGTATTAAAACATATGGCCAAATTAAAAAAACTGATTTAAGCACCCCTCAAAGAACAGAGGACCAAATGTGAAAATAGCCCATTTTAAAGAAAGGCGCGAATTCTGGGACCGGATCGGGTCATGTGCGCGGGTATGCCCCTATACGGCGCCGTTTTGAGGCCACTGTATCAGGCCCTAAACGACGCCGTTTTACAGTCGTTACAAAACCAAAATTTTCTAAAAAAAAAAACCATTTTCTTTCCTCTTTCAAAACTAAATAGCAGAGAAACCCTCTGCTAGGGTTTCAGCTTCTCTGCCGCCGCCAATCAAGGCCGACCCACGGCCTCCGTCGATGCCCCAATTTCTGATGGCGACGGAAAAGGGAACACCGCAACAAGACCGGGTAAGTTTTCTTTTCTCCCCTCTTTATATTTTGAGCAACAAAAAATAAAAAAAATAAAAAAAAAGATAACAAATTCCTTAAAGAGCGACGAACACTAAGAAATAAAACGGAAGAAAGAATCACCTCTATTCAAAATTTTCTTTTTTCTATTGATTTTGTGAACCCCCCTTATATCTTTTTTACAATCGGTTTATATAACTGAAATAAAACATCAAAATATAAAAAAAATCAAAAGAATCCTTATTTTCTCGTTATTGTTGCGATGAATACTGATGTTGGATCCGCTTTTCTCGCAGGTACGACGATCGTGGAGGCACGATTTGTGCGGAGTGGGTGAGTTGCGGCGACTGGAGAGGGGAGGCTGCTAGGGTTTCTGTTTTTTTTGTTTTTTGGGCTAGGTTTAGTTTGGGTCAAGTGTTGGGCCATTCTAGGTTTAGTTGGGCCCGGACATTATTGGGTTTGTACAACAACCACAAGTTCAAATTCGACAACCCCTTCCTTGTACTTATAAATAGATGTTCAAACAATGTAATCTGGTTAGATGATTTTTATTAAACAAATACTTGTGAGAATTTTCTCTCAAATTCGGTTCTTCATTGAACTTTCTTTTGACATTTCAGACTTAGTTTGTCGTGTCAAAATTTCCTTGATACTTAGGGTTCCTAGATTGCTATCTAGAGGGTCTAAGTCCTTCGACGTGAAACATATTCGATTCGGGTTTGCATAGTCTATTGTGCAGGTTCGTTCGAGTTTTTCGTCTCCAATTTTGAATTTTGTTTTGTTTGTGTGTTGTTTATGCTGCAGAAAGGATGTTTGCTATAATCCTAGATCTGCACTCCTTCAAGGCTCGTTATTTCGATAAGCAACGTCATATCATTTTTATAAATTTAATGTGGATTCGGATTTACGGTATGTTTATCTATGATTAATATAAAAATAATAGTGGTGATGAGGTTAAATATTATAATAATATTGTAGCGTAAGACAAAAAAAATAAGCTAAATGTACCATAGCGTTCATCCAAATTCACAATGAAAATATAATTTTATGTACAAATTCATCACGACTTGAGAGCATTTATAATCAAAAAAAACTTTCTAGATGGTGATTGGATGAGAAAAGGGACCCGGGTGGAGTTTTTTTTATTTATTATTAATATAAAATTTAAATTTAAATAGTTATATATTTTAATATAAAATTTTTTATTTTTTAGAATTAGGATTAAATTAAATTGAGACCATTTATAAATTTTGAGAATTAATTTTTTTAAAATTAAGACTAAATTGATATAATATGTAAATATTGAGGGCTAAAATTATTATACTCACTTTTTAGTTGCCACATCATCTTCTCGTTTGTGCAATTAACAAAAATGGACAAATAATAATTATCTTAATTAGTTGGAAGACCAATTTAGAAAAAAATCACAGTTAGGTACCATATAGTATATTAACTATCAAAGTTAATTTTGAAGCCAAACTTAACTATCAAATTAAGTAGAAAAAAAGTTCAGGTACCAAATCAAATATTAAAACCAAATGTAGATACCAAATAGTATATTAACAGTTTTTAATAACGTGAACAAACAGAATGACGAGCTTAAACAAAATATAAACATAAAGAAAAAACCGACAAGAACAATAGATAAACTCGAACCATCAAAACTATTTTCATTTTACCTCTCCCTATGGCTATTAACAATAAATATAAAAATAAATATATTTATTATTGTAATTTTAACTTTATATATATATATATATATATATAAACTTACTCTAGAGATTTTCATGGGCTAGGTCAAGTTCATGTAAGTATTTAGATCAAAATTTCAAATTCGAGTTTAGTCTGGTCCGAAAAATGGACTTAACTTTTTTTTAAGTCCGACTAATTTAAGAAAAAGTAAACTTGAGTCCGATCCAGTATGCTCATATTTGATTTTTTTATTAGTATTTATTTAAAAATAATTTATTTAAAAAATATAATACACAAAATGTACTAAAAAACACAAATAAATATAATAAATATTTTATTATGTTAAATATAATTTTTATATTTTGGGTTGAGTTATTTAGTTGGATAAATTATTTTTTTAGGTTTTAGGTAATGAGTTTAATTGGTATCGGGTTAGTGATCTAGTATAAATATAAATATATATAATGATATTATTTAACATATATAATTACTATAATTATTTTTATAACATGATATAATCAGGTCAGACCGAGCTCAAGCAAAAATAATATTACCCAAAATTCGACCCATATCGAAAGTGAGCCTTAAATTTTACTCAACTCTATTTTTTGAGCCTTATATTTTTATCTAAATCTTTTCATTTTTTAAGCGGGCTTTCGAGCCTAAATGTTCAACCCAATTCATAAATAGGTCTACTTTTAACACCTATAACAACTTACTAAAATATTATTTTAAAAAATGATAGCACACCTAAAAGGGTATATTTATACTATATTGAGATATTTATATAATATTTTACTATTTTTATATGTATGATATTATCTAGCTAAACTTAAAATAGAACAGGCCAGCTTGGGCAATACTTGGTTGTATTTATGGCTTTGGGTTAACTTGGGCTCAACTTCGAGCCCTAATTCAGATCCCCTTCAATTTTTTTTAGGATTATGGGTTGAATTATCAATTTTTATCTTGATTTTTTTTATTATCTTTTATCAAATGCTTGTCCCATTTCTAATTATACATTATCCATGGAATCATTGGTTTTCGGTTAAGTGGATCTAGACCTAATCATAAACCAGATCATCTGGCTCGACCTGAATGTTTGCCCAAAATTAAGAGGGTATAGATAAAAATATAGGCCTAAAAATAGAGTTGAATAAAAAAAAATAAGCCTCATTTAGAAAATGGGTTGGGCCTCGTGTAAGTTTTTTTGCCCGAACTTGATATGAATTTGCAAAAAAAAAAAAATGATGTTGTTTTGCCACTATTTTCATACTTTTTTGCTACTATTTTGTTGTTATTATTTAGATATTGCATAACTCTTATTTTATTGTTAATTTTGCTATTATTTTATAGGCATTTGCCTGTTAAGTTGCACCTATATTAATGTTATTTAAGTATAATCTTTTTTATTTTTTAAAAATTTTTAGTGTATTTAATGCATTATATTTTTAAATTTATTTTTATATAAAAAAATAATATAATTGTTTTTAATATGCGTGGGTCGGGCCGAACCCAAACTTAAAAAATAAACTTAAATTTTTCCTTTGACTCGATCTATTTAAATTCATTTTTATCTTGACCGAACTTGGAGCAAAAATTTAAATCCATTTTTCGAACTAGGCCAAACTCAAACTTAAAAAACGAACTTAGGTTTCTGCATTGACCCGATCCGGCCATGATCAGCTCCAAATGAATCTTATCCAACTATAGGTTAGGGTCAAAGTTTAGATTGTGAAAAAAAAAGCTTAATGATAAATTTGGTCACTAATGTTTGTATGTTTTGTCAAAATGACCCTAATTGTATTTTTGAGCATTTTTTGGCCATTATCTTTTTTTTAATCTGCTTTTTCTAATAAAGGTAATAAATAAATTCAAGGTTATAATTTTTTCTTTCAAAATGTTTCAATCTTTCATACGTTTGTTTACTGAGAAGTTTTTCTACTGAGTTAACTTTTTTTAGATAATTACGTCTATTTTCTTTAAATAAAGAGTTTTTTATATTTATTGTAATATTTATTTTTTATTATGTTCCACATGTAATTATCTTATTAGGTTATCTAAGTAATAAATTACATCTCATTAAAAATATTTCATGTATGAAATTCCACATCATCCTCGTTAACCTTTTTTAGCGGCACTTTCATTAAATTTGTTAGAAAAAGCATATTGAAAAAAGAACAAAGGTTGATGGCCAAAAAAGACTAAAAAATACAATTAAGGTTATTTTGACAAAACATGCAAAAGTTAGTGGACAATTTTGTTATTAAGCATATATTTTAACCTAACAAAAATTATATTTTAGTTAAAATTTGAAATAAGTTGTTGTACTTTTGAAAATTTAGAATTAAGTTCATATACTTTCATTTTTAGGAATTTAGTACACTTACTTTTCAGATTTTAGATTTCAAAATTCAAATTTAATAGTTAACATTGTTTTTTTTTGCTAAATTCAAGTTCATTACAATATCAATTTTTTTAATTACTTGGATATTAAGTGAGTTTTTTTATTTAAAAAATAAATAATGTTAATAATTAGACTTAAATTTTAAAATTTTAAAATTAGAAGGACTAAATTCATAAAAATAAAAGTATAAGAATTAAATCGGCATATTTTAACATTTATGTCTTTCACGTAATGTTGGCAAAATTATGAAATATTCATAACTATCTGTACAAACCTCTGCAATTTTCATACCCTTTCTTCCATAGAAGCAAAAGAAAAATAAAAACATGGCGAAAGCACAAAGACCTCATATAGCAATCCTACCGAGTCCAGGATGGGTCACCTCATTCCACTCGTTGAGCTCGCCAAACGTCTCGTTCACCAGCACACCTTCGTCATCCCCACCGACGGTTCCCCTTCCAAAGCTCTAAAATCAACTCTCGATTCCCTTCCAACATTCATTGATTCCGTTTTCCTCCCGCCCGTCGACTTGAGTGATCTCCCTCCGGATTCGAAGATTGAAACGAGGATCTCTTTAATGGTGTCTCGCTCCCTTTCTTCCCTCCACGACGCTTTCGTGTCGATGGTGGCCGGCACAAAGCTCGTTGGATTGGTCGTTGATATGTTCGGGACCGACGCGTTCGATGTTGCTTATGAATTCAACATCCCATCGTATATATATTTCCCGTCGACGGCCATGATGTTGTTGTTTTTCCTTTACCTACAAGAACTCGATCGAACAGTTTCATGCGAGTACAAGGACATGGTCGAACCGGTGAGATTACCCAGGTGAATACTGATTCACGGAAATGAATTACTAGACCCGACACAAGACCGGAAAAACGATGCGTATAAATGGCTTCTCCATCATGCAAACCGGTTTAGATCAGTTAAAGGGATAATGGTAAACGGTTTCCAGGACTTAGAAAGTGGACCAAAGGCCTTGCAAGCGAAACAATCCGGTAAGCCATCGGTTTACCCCGTTGGACCACTCATTAACGTCGATTCGAGTGACAAACCCGATCCATCAGGTTGCATCAGGTGGCTCGATATTCAACCGGTCGGTTCGGTTTTATTTGTCTCCTTCGGCAGCGGTGATACCCTTTCACGTAACCAAGTAAATGAGTTAGCAATGGGATTAGAAATGAGTGATGAGCAACGTTTTTTATGGGTCATTAGGACCCCTAACGATACCATTGCTAATGCCACATATTTCAATGTTGATACCCAAAAGGACGATGACCCATTTATGTTTTTGCCCAAAGGGTTCGTAGAAAGAACTAAAGGGTGTGGTCTAATGGTGGGATCATGGGCAGCACAGACTCGAGTGTTGAACCATGGGTCCACTGATGGGTTCTTGACCCATTGTGGGTGGAATTCAGTTGAAAGTGTGGTTAATGGGATACCTTTAATTGCATGGGCACTTTATGCTGAACAAAAGATGAATGCCTTGATGTTAAGTGAGGATGCTAAGGTTTCTTTGAGGCCTAAACCTAATCAAAATGGGTTGATATGTAGGGACGAGATTGCAAAAGTTGTAAAATGTTTGATGGGAAGTGAAGAAGGGAAAAGTGTTCGAAATAGGATGCTGGAGTTGAAAGAAGCAGCTAAAAGAGTACTTTGTGAAAATGGGTCTTCTACCATAGCACTCTCTGAGGTGGCTGATAGCATTAACATGCATTGTTATCTACAAATTAGAAACCTTCTCTCTTTTTTTCAAATATTCTTATTTTCCTTTTACCTTTCCATGTTTGATTACTATTTTCATGCACATGATCTAAGGTTCAGGTTTTAAGTTATGGTCACAAATGCATCTTTTATAAAGTTTACAACCGTGTTTTTTTTCCTAATTATATAAACAATTTTAACATAATCAATCAATACTCACTTGACAGCCATGTAACTAAAAAATAACATTGTAATGAACCTGAATTTAATAAAAATAAATTTAAGAGTGTTTACAAATGAACCTGAATTTTCATTTCCTTGAATATCTCGCCTTTTTTTAATCCGAACAACATAAATGCATTGTACAACCCATCAGAACCCATCAAGCACATCAAAATTGAAATACATCATGAAGGATTGAAGCTCAACAATCATCCTTGATCCTACCCTCTAATTCTAATTGACTGCCTAGGTTCCAAGACATAGTAATGCTAAATTAAGACTGTAGTCTATTCAAAAGTTAATTTTACAAATGGCACATACAAACAGTCGATTAAAGTTCAAGATCTTACCACGGTTGCCCCATCCCACCAAGTTGCCGTGCCAACTGAATATCCTTCTTCACTGAGGGCAACAAAAGAAAATGAAATTAACTTTGCTCCTTTTGAAATGAAACTGGAATGAAGTCATTGTTAAACAATGAACCAATAGAAGGAAATACTTCACTCTTTGAAACCGAGAAATCATGTTTCTCAATGAGCATGAAACAATACGGTGACACTAACAGGGATATAAACTTAGATCACACAAATGACAATCACTAAAGAGTTCTCTTATGAAGGTTTCCTATCTATTAACTTCCCCGTGCTATAGATGCAGAATAAACTTTACACATCGTAAGCAATCCATAAACTTCTCCGTGTTCCCATTATTTTTGAGAGATTCAACATTAGAACAAACTCATAGGCCAAGAGGCAAACTTTCAATACGCCCCACAGCATCAGCCAGCTTGCATGATCTCCCATCAAATACACAATATGGAAAGTGTCGGATTTGCATAATGTTAGAATATTATTACGGCTACCTTTAGATTGCTACAACTATTAAACACTTAGAAATACCCTGAAATGTAGAACAAATGTCCCCGATATAAACTAGTTCAAACAAAAACAACAGTTTCTCCATCCCTTAACTTAGTGTAACACGCTTTGCATGAATTGCAGAGAGCGTTGCATCTCCAAACAATTGAATCAAATAATCCTCTGCTGCCTACAAAACCATCCAAAGTTATATGCTTTTCGAAGTAGAAAGTAGCAAAAGTATTGACATCACAAATTGCATTGTTATTTCTTATTGTGAAATAAAATATAACTGAACAAACTACAGTTCTTCACAATCATACAGTTAATTAGCAAGTGAAAATTTGCATACTCATATCATACTCAAATTCAAGTATTTTTGGACACTTATAAGTGCATAATGAACATATTATAACAGTGAATACATATGCAAGTTAATGTTGGCAATCTAACCTATGGCAGCATGACAGTATGGAGACTGGGAAGCATTATATTTTCCAGATCAACGATATATCTGGAATCACATGCAAAAAAATTAGCATGCACATTGTAGTCTATGTGTCTATTTATTTTTTATGGCTTGTCATCTTCTTTATAGTAGAAGGTAGGGTAAGTTACTGAACCTCTTGAATTGCTACTAAAGCTTCAGCTTGTCAACGACTTATTCCTGGTGCAAGTTGGTAGCTAATAGCTCTTACCTATAAAAAATCATATAAAAAACGATTACCTTCTCATTAACCTCATAAGTTATAATAATGGTTAGCAGAAAGATACAGCATAATGTAATCTTGAGGGGATCCCCCGCCCCCCCCCCCCCACCTTGGAAAATTCACAATGGCGATGTTAATGTCAGCTAATTGTGAAATTTCAGAGTCAAAGCTAGAGATTTAAAACACCTTTTTTTTCAATTCAACTGTAACTCATGTACTGAGAATTAATAGATTTTATTTCAATCCCAATTATTTTAAAATTGTAACATGGTAGTAAATATACCAGATTGCATTCAATCAGTAATGCAGACAATAAACTAGTTTAGAGAGAGATAGAGCTGACTTCTCTGATGAAGCTGGCAGCAGGGATGATTCAATTCGTAGTCTTCTGGTATTTGCGAATCTCTTGAAGAGTCCTAGTTCTCAGTTTAAAACGATGAGGCTTCTTTAGTGTTCCTTGAGCTTCGACAAAATTAAAAAAGGGAAAGAAAAAAAATATCAATCTTTGATGCAGCATGCATTTGGGTACCTATAGGAGGGATATCATGCCTGAGAAAGAACTCACATGATGTGGCCACTACACCAAAACAGACCTTTAGCGGCACCTTTTGTGGCGTTTGGATTAAAAACGCCCTAAAAATCGAGAATTAGCGGCGCAAATCATAAAACGCCGCTGAAGATGTATCAATAGCGGCGATTCTAATAAAACGCCGGTAAAAGTCAGACATACAGTGTCGTTTTTTGAATAAACGCCGTAAAAGAACATCTTTAGCGACGTTTACTACCAAGCGCCGCAAAAGCTCTTATCCAAAACGCAGCGCTTTGGTCTTGATGTATAGTAGCCTTAGTGGCGCTTATATTCAAACGCCGCTAAAGTATAGTATTAGCGGCGAGTACTGAAAAGCGCCGCAATATTTCTTAACCAAAACGCAGAGTTTGGTCTTGAGGTACATTAGGATTAGTGGCGCTTATTTAAAAACGCCGCTAACGCATAGTAGTAGCGGCGCTTATTGTAAAGCGTCGCAAAATATTAACCAAAACGCAGCGCTTTGGTCTTGATGTATACTACCAGTAGTGGCACTTATATTAAAACGCTACTAAAGAATAGTATTAGCAGCGAGTAGTGAAAAGCGCCGCAAGATTTCTTAACCAAAACGCAGAGTTTGGTCTTGCGGTATATTAGGATTAGTGGCGCTTATTGGAAAACGCCGCAAAATATTAACCAAAACGCAGCGCTTTGGTCTTGATGTATACTAGCAGTAGTGGCGCTTATATTAAAACGCTGCTAAAGAATAGTATTAGCGGCGAGTAGTGAAAAGCGCCGCAATATTTCTTAACCAAAACGCAGAGTTTGGTCTTGAGGTACATTACGATTAGTGGCGCTTATTTGAAAACGCCGCTAAAGCATAGTATTAGCGGCGCTTATTGTAAAGCACCGCAAAATATTAACCAAAACGCAGCGCTTTGGTCTTGATGTATACTACCAGTTGTGGCGCTTATGGTAAAACGCCGGTAAAACATATTATTAGCGGCGCGTTGTGGGAAGCGCCGCTAGATTATTATATATGTAGTTTATTATATAATGTAGGTTATTATATAATGTAGGAAATAGGATATTATATAATGTTTATTATTTTTGAATTCTAGTTTAGGGTTTAGAGTTTAGGGTTTAGGGTTTACGATGTAGGTTTAGTGTTTTTGGTTTAGGGTTTGAGAGTTTAGTGATTAAGGTTCAGTGATTATTATAAGTTAAAAAGTTTAATATTGTATATAGTTTAGGGTTTTAGGTTTAATCATTATATAATGTTTATTATTTTGTGAATATTAGAGTTTTGAGTTTAGGATTTATGATGTAGGTTTTGGTGTTTAGGGTTTAGAAGTTTAGAGTTTACGGTTTGAGGTTTAGGCCGCTTTAGTCATGTTAAGAGGTTAATTAGTGTTTTAGGGCTTGATGCTTGTGGTTAACGGTTTGTAGTTTATAATTTAAGGTTAAAATATATGTTTTGTACTACACACTAACATTAGCAACACGAATTCTTGAAAATATGGTTTAGGATTAATTATGGTTAATTTAGGGTTTAGGGTTTAATTTAAGTTTTTTATATTTTCTGAATCTAAAAAAGATATATATAAATTATCAATTTAAAAAATATAAATATATACCAAAATGGGTTAAATCCCAAAACCGTACATGAATAATGATTAAATGTTCAATTGTTTACATGAAGTTTAATTTGATACAGAGGTTTGTAAAATGTTAACACATGTTATTGATACAATTAACATCAATTTTTTATTTAATATGACATATATACATAAATATTTATGTTTATTAAAAATAAAATAATAAAAATATAAAAAAATATTGATATAATTAACTTATTTTTAAAAAATTTCCATGCTCTTAGTGGCGTTTTACGAAAAACACCGCAAAATTATCCTAATTACCAGGGAAACGACTGCGTTTCGTTTTTTTTTTCGTTGCAAACGACGTCGTTTTGGTGGTTACTTAGTGGCGAAAGGTTGTAAACGCCGCAAATAGGTTCATTTAGTCATGAATACGTCGTCGTTTTTCGATGTTCTTAGTGGCGTTTTGTGGCAAAACGCCAGAAACTTGTCCTACTTTTTTTAAAAATGACATCGTTTGGACGGTTAATTTAGTGGCGCTTTTGTGTAAACGCCGCAACGTTAGTCGTTTAGTCACTGTTAATTGAGTGGCGCTTATGCCTAAACGCCACAAATTTGACTAACTGGCTGAGGAACGACATCGTTTGTAATTTTATTTTGTGGCGCTTTGTAATAAACGCCGCAAATGGGTTAATTTTGTCATAACTGTTTGGGAAACGTCATCGTTTTTGGGTTTGTTTAGTGGCGCTTATTTAGAAATGCCGCAAATTTGTTAGTTTAGTCATTGAAAACGTCGTCGTTTTTTAATGTTGTGAGTGGCGTTTTATGCCAAAACGCCAGAAATTTGACTGTCTGTTCCTGAAACGACTTCGTTTATGTGGACATTTTGTGGCGCTTATTTACAAACGCCGCTATCAGTGGGTTCATTTATCTACCGAAACGACGTCGTTTTCTTTCCAGCCCTTTTAACCAGGCAAAACCCGATTCTTCTTCATCAGCTTCCCCCAATTGTTTAGCCGAAATCCCTAGCTTCCTTAGTCCCTAATCTCCCCAAACCCGACCAGCTTCGCCGTGACCGTGACCGTCGCCTGCTTCATCACCATCGCCGTCTCATCTACTGCATCACCGTCACTGTCACCGTCTCTCTCTGCTCCCGCAACCACCGGTAAGTTATATTTTTAGTGTGGGAAAAAATTATAATTTTTTTTCTTTCTGCCTCGTCTGCTTGGTTGTAATACAAAACATTGATGTTGTCTTCTTTTGCGACCGTCCCCAAACAATGCAGAAGTAATTGGGTGTTGTTAGTTTGCAGCATCAGTAACCCTTTCAAACCGGTACATTACTATTTTCTGGTTTGCTATTCTTTCTATTTTCTTTATTTAGTACACTGCTCTTTTCTATTTTCTTAATTTACTTGAGAATCATTTAGCCAACTAATCCATTATCATATTAGTTTCTCCAAAATAGGGAAATCCTACAAATGCATTATCATCTCATATATTAGTTAATTCTATATTCAGATTTTGATGGTCAGGTATTTTGCCAAATTAGATTGCATTTGTAAAATATGAAGAGTTGGATATGTGTAGAATAATTTCCTTACTTTTATCAAGGTATTTTAGCTTCTTTTAGAATTTGATTTGTAATTGTGAAGGCAATGGTTCAGATGTTATTTTATTTCAAGTGGTTTTGGGGTTTTCTCTCTTTCAATTTCCATGATTGGAGATGAGGGGGGATTCCAACTATATTGTCTTTTATCAAGGTAGTTAATTCTATTTTGGTATCATTCCTATTGATCGAAATATTTCCTATTGATAGTAAATTGAAATAATTGTAGATCTCGATCGGTATTAGTTCTACCATTGCGTACTGGTAATATTGATATAATAAGGAAATCAGACATGAATTTACCATTATATAAAGATGCTTCAATAATGTCTTTCAAAAGAAAAATAATAATAACAACAACAATAACAATTTGGTCTCGATAGAAAAAAGTAATGCAATAATAATTGAGCTCGGTCCTCACTCATTATCTTAAAAGAAATATTAATATTTAAAATAAACTTGAATGATTTGATATTATTCTCAATAATAATTTAAATTATTTTTTATTATATATTTTTAAAAATTGGTTGGTAGGGTTAAGTTTGGACAAAAAAATCTTGTCGACATAATACATTTAACTTACATTACTTACATAATACATAATAACTTACAACTTACATAATACATTTAACTTACAACTTACATAATACATTTGACTGACATAATACATTTAACTTACAACTTACACAATACATAATAACTTACAACTTACATAATACATAATAACTTACAACTTACACAATACATAATAACTTACAACTTACATAATACATAATAACTTACAACTTACATAATACATTTAACTTGCAACTTACACAATACATAATAACTTACAACTTACATAATACATAATAACTTACAACTTACATAATACATTTAACTTACAACTTACACAATACATTTAACTTACAACTTACATAATACATAATAACTTACAACTTACATTTAACTTACATAATACATTTAACTTACATAACTTACATAACTTACCATTGCAATTTCTGGTGAAAATCAGACTTCAAGATCTAAGAAATGGACCGGTCTTGGATGAATTTGTTAAGGGTAAGCGACGGTTATCGAAATGGAGTACAGACTTTTCTAAATTTTGCATTTCAATATGCAAGCCAAGAGAACATGATTCTTTGCCCGTGTAAGAAGTGTGTCAACATAAACTGGCATTATCGTGAAGTTGTATACGAGCATCTAATTGTTGATGGGTTTGTTCGGGGTTATAAACAATGGTTATTTCATGGAGAATGCCCGCCTAGTACTTCCTCTTCAAGTATGGATGTAACTTATCCTGATACTGCTTACCATCAGTCTGGTAGAGGGGATGACATGGAAGGTATGTTGCGGGATGCATTTAATATGCACAATCATGGTGTCGAATCATTCCCAGCGGACTTTATGGCCTCTGATGATTGTAATATTGGTGGAAATACTTTTACCGAACCGGGAAGTAGTGTACGTCATGAAAAGCCGAATGGAGAAGCGGCGAAGTTCTACGCGCTACTTAATGACATGAACGAAGAACTGTATGAGGGATCAAAATTTTCAAAGATGTCCTTCTGTGTTCGTCTTTTTCAATTAAAGTGTTTGGGAGGGTGGACGGGAAACTCGTTGACAATGCTGTTAGAGTTTTTGAGAGAAATGTTCCCATTTGCAAAAATCCCTCGGTCCTGCAAAGATATGAAGAAGATGATAAAAGATTTAGGCCTTGGGTATAACAAAATCCATAGTTGCCCAAATGACTGCATGTTGTATTGGGGCGATCGGAGAAACCAACAGTGCTGTCATGTATGCGGCCACTCTCGTTGGACAAGTAGAAACACAGAAGATGGGAACGACGATGAAAATGATGCACAGTCACGGAAGAAGCCAGCCAAGATTTTACGGTATTTTCCGTTGATACCAAGGCTTCAAAGGCTTTTTTTATCGTCGAAGACAGCGGAGTCAATGACATGGCACCATGATGGACGAACTGTTGATGGATTACTAAGGCATCCGGCAGATTCTTTAGCTTGGAAATCATTTGACAATAAATTTACAAGCTTCGCAAGCGATCCTAGGAGTGTGAGGCTTGGGCTAGCATCTGATGGATTTAATCCTTTCAAGATCATGAGCACTGCCTACAGTACTTGGCCAGTAGTGCTTGTTCCTTACAATCTGCCTCCATGGATTTGCATGAAGCAATCTTCCCTAATCTTATCTATGATTATCCCTGGAGAGAAAGGGCCCGGGAATGATATCGACATTTATTTGCAGCCACTTATTGAAGAGTTAAAACAATTGTGGGTTGGTGTTGAGACATACGATGTGCTGAGAAAGGAGAACTTTAATTTACGTGCAGCTTTAATGTGGACCATTAATGACTTTCCCGCTTATGCCAATTTATCCGGTTGGAGTACCAAGGGTCGTTATGCGTGTCCTTGTTGTGCTGCACAAACATGTTCGCAATGGTTATACAATGGGAAGAAGTTCTCTTACATGGGGCATCGTCGGTGGTTACCGGAAAATCATAGATTTAGATTTCAGAGTTCTGTATTTGACGGTACTGAAGAGTTCAGAGAAGCTCCTTCGCAGACCAGTGGCTCTGAAATCTTGTTCATGTTGGAAGATATGAATTTTATTTATGGGAAGATGAACCAACCGCCAAACACGCAAAGAAATAGAAGATCCAATGATGAAGCTGATGATGACTCTGATGAAGAGGACGATCCTAATGAGGCGGAGTTGTGGAAAAAAAGAAGTATTTTTTTTCAGTTACCTTATTGGGAGCATCACCTTCTACGACACAATCTTGATGTTATGCACATTGAGAAAAATGTCTGCGAGAACATTGTGGGTACAGTTTTGAATGTCGACGGAAAATCAAAAGACAATCTTCAGAGTCGACTTGATTTAGTCCAAATGGGAATCCGACCTGATCTTCATCCCAATCCACTTCCGAATGGGAAATATCAGTTGCCGCCTTCTATTTTTTCAATGTCAAAGACGGAAAAAGAATTGTTCTGCACGGTGTTGAAGGATATAAAGGTTCCAGATGCGTATGCATCAAATATATCTCGATGTGTTAGTGTTAAAGATAGAAGATTATATTCGCTAAAATCACATGACTATCACATCTTGATGCAAGATTTACTGCCAGTGGCTCTACGATGTTGTATGTCCAAGAAGGTGACGTCTTGTATAATTGAACTATCCAACATAATGAAAGCCATTTGTGGCAAAGTTTTGGACGTTCAAGAACTTCAGAAGGTACAGGATCGAACCGCTTTAATTTTATGCAACATGGAGAAAATCTTCCCACCTTCCTTCTTCACCATTATGGTTCACTTGATAATCCATCTCCCGCACGAAGTAATTCTTGGCGGACCTGTTTTCTATCGATGGATGTATCCCATAGAAAGGTGTTAATTAAAAGTTTTAAAGTTTTCCTTCATTCACCTTTATGCCTTTAGTTTCAATAATTAAGAAATGTTGTATATTATATTTAGGTTTCTATCCAAATTAAAGTCTTACTGCCGCAACAAGCGATATCCAGAAGGATCGATTGCTGAAGGCTACTTGGCAGAAGAATGTATGACCTTCTGCTCAAGATATTTGGAAGATGTTGAAATAAGGTTAAACAGACCAAATAGGAATGCTGGACTCACGGACCATAACTTAGCCGATACTTATTTGTTCTAAAGTTTTGGAGAACCAATCGGAAAAGTTGAAATTACAGAATTAGATCATTTATCGTGGGTACAAGCACATCGATATGTTCTGTTTCACCACGATTTATTGGAACCTTTACGGAAGTAAGTTCTACAAATTTGATAAATATTTATCAAACTAATAATTGTTTATCTTCTAACAAAGATCACATTTTTTTAACACAGTGAGTACAAACAAATATTGAGATCTCGTTTGCGCTCCCGAAGAACACAACATCGAGATATCAATAAGTTGTTTACAGAATCATTTTATGAATGGTTAAGCCAAACGGTATGCAGTTCGAGCTTCCGCTTACAAATAATAATGTTTTCTCATAACAAATGAATTACTCAGTTTACTTTCCATTCAATAGGTTTGGAGCGGGAAGAACGTAAACGACGATGTTAAATGGCTCTCCCAAGGTCCAAATCGAGTGGTTAAAAGATATAGTGCGTTCCTCATCAACGGATTCAGATTTCATACAAAATATCGCGAGAGGTTGAGGAGAACGCAAAATTGTGGAATTGTTGTCAATTCTGCAATTACGAGTTATGCTAGTGCTAGGGACAATAATCCTGTCGAGGGAAATGTGGAATATTTCGGACAACTTACTGACATAATTGAGTTGGATTACTACGGCAAATGGAAAGTTGTCTTATTTCGTGGTGATTGGGCCGATGTTAATACAGCTCGTGGAATTAAGCAAGATCAATTTGGTTTTACAATGGTGAACTTTGACCGATTGATTCACACAGGACAACAACTGATAGATGAGCCGTATGTATTCTCATCTCAAGTCAAACAAGTTTTTTACTCAAAAGATCCAACTGATGAGGGTTGGTACGTTGTACTCCGTAACATCCCTAGAGACTTGTTTGATATGGGCAGTGGAAGTAGAGATAACATCGAAGATAGATCAGTAACTTTACCCTTTCCAGAACTAAACTTAAACGATAATATCCCTAGTACTAGTGCACAATTTGGATGGGTTCGTCAGGATACCGATGAAGATATTTACGAATAATGATGTAGTAAGATTTTACGATTGTTTAATTATATATAATATCATAATTTAAATCTTCGTCTTATTATATGTTTCAACTGTTTTATATGTGCTGTTATTGTTGTAATTAGCTATTAAGTTATTAACTATTTTATGTGTATTGTAGATAAAATGCCTAGAAGAAAAATTCTAAGGGGAAGCATTGTTCAAAATAATCCAAACTCGACAGAAACTTACAGTACTGAACAACAGACAGCAGTTGGATCTTCAAATGTTCCGATTACAGCTGAGGATCCTACAGAAGTTCAAAGTAATTTTTCATTTAATTTACATGCGTGTTTCTGTTATAGTTGATTTATTTTTCAAATTCTTATATTATAATATACCATTTGTAGCTGAAAATGGTGGGACGTGCAGAGGTCGAGGACGTACGCTACTTAGAGAGTTGTACGAGTTAGATTCAGTCGAGCGTGTCAAAGTTGGACGAAACAGTTTTGGTCAGCCTGTTGGATCAGAAGCTCGACTTTTAGCTGGATATATGGGCATTTTAGCACGAAATCCGAATATGTTACCTATAAACTACGAGTCATGGCATCAAATGCCCGATAGCAACAAAAACCAAGCCCTCGATAATATTAAGGTAACAAAATGTTAATGTCATCTATAATGCTTGGGAAATAGTTTCATTTATATTTACTTTATTAACTTGTGTTTTTTGTTTTTTGCAGGCGAGGTTTGCTTTAGAGGTCTCGGATGCTTATGTAAAGAAGGCATTGGGAAAAAGATGGAGAGACAACAAAAGTACTTTGAAGAAAAATTATTATAAGACAAAAACAACCCTCGATGAGAAATTGCAAAATGTCCCGCCGGGTATGTTGAGGTACCAATGGGAAGATGCGGTTAGATTTTGGCATTCGAATAAAGGCGAGGTCTGACGTCCTTCTAAACTATTGTAATTATTTTGGTTTATAGTATTTTCTATTTACGTACTAAAAAATTTCATAACGTAGGATCGTGAACAAGTTGGAATAAGCAGCAGGCAGAAACAAAAATTCACCCACACAGCCGGGTCGAGAAGTTTCGCATGTGTAGCTGAGGCGGAGGTATTTTTAAATTTTTTAATATTGTCGAATATGTATAACTTTCTATTAAATAATATTTATACTACTATATTGTAGGAACGGTCGTCCGGTCAAAAAGTTGGACGCCTTCAACTTTTTGAAATTACACATAGGAAGAAAGATGGATCTCCCATGACTCCTGAAGCTGCTGAAATAATGGTACGTTTACTTAATACGATTTGACTTATTTTAGTTATTTATAGTGTTTATTTTCTAATGGTTTAATTCATTGCAGTTAATGCGACTATTGTTATGTTGCATATGTTTTTCAATATATAATATTGTGTTCCTAACTATGTGATATATTTATTAGGAAAAACTAAATGATAAAAAGGCGGAGTACGAAGCAATTGCTTCTAGTGATAGTTCGGTTCATCTTGAAGATATTGATAATCGGATTATTACTGAAGTTTTGGGTCCTGAAAGGTATGGTCGGGTTCGATTTCAAGGATCTTTTGTTAGCCCAACCCAATATTTTGGATCCAGCTCCCACCAATACATGGCTTCGGGGAGTCAGGCTCAAGCTGAAGTTCAGAGGTTAAAAGACCAAATGGCTCAGATGCAAGCGACTACAATTGAGGTTCAAAGGAAATATGAAGAACTCCAGCTACAACTTAAAGCAGAGGCAGAAGCGAGGGAAGCAGCGACTGCAGCGAGGGAAGCGGAGGCTGCAGCAAGAGAAGCAGAACAGAGCAAAAAGTACGACGAACTTCAGCAGCAGCTTCAGATTATGATGAAGATGTTTAAGTCGCAACTTCCACCTTCATAGTGTATGACATAAATATTTTTATCATTTTAACATTTAACATTTAACATTTTTTGCAAAAACAATATGAATTCACTTTTATTTATTGATATTAATATTATTGCTATTGGTTGCTTTTGAAATGTTGCTTTTGAAATTTTGCTACAAGAGGGCAGAAAAAATGAAAAATTTAATAAAAAAATCCCAAAAATAGTGGCGTTTTTGTATAAAAGCGCCACTAAAGAACATGTTCTTTTGCGGCGTTTGTAAAAAATGCCACTAAAGAACATGTTCTTTAGCGGCGATTAGAAAAAAAAAAAGGTAGCAAAAAACGGTTCTTATTTCTTACCCAAACCTCGTATTTATATTTTTACTCAAACCCTCACTTTTTGGGTCGAGTCGGGTGACCAAACCATGAACGGGTCTAATTGATACTATTTTAAAATCCATATATAGCATACTCAAATTTAAAACTCCCATGTTGCAAATACATATATTAAGACTTGAATTTGAGTGATCAAAGGCTCGGGTCACTGTCTTAACTAACAATGGCAAGATCTTATTTGCTAATATTATTTTATTTTTAAAGGAATTAAAATACAATTTTACCACTAAAATTTATTATTGATTCTGATGATTTGAAAACAAAATTTAACAAGAAGGCATTACAATTATATTCATTAACAATAACAACCAATTGTATTAGATGCGAATACAATATCATTGTACATTTTCATCGACTGTTCAATCTATTTCTTATCACATTCAAGTAAGGTTCATTCTGTAACATGTTACACATATAACCTAAGCGACTAATAATTTTGTTCAAAAATTTAATACAACATACATCTTAAAATATCATATACAAATATATTTTTACCTTCTATTAATAGACAATTTTCACGACATCTGTATCCATGCTCGTTTTTACAAAAGCAAGCAATAATAATTTATTTTGTTGATATTTTTTGAGTCACACTGCAGAGTACTCTATACAGATATACTAGAGTCGTTGAACCTCAATTGAATGTATAAGTATTGGAAATCATCCATATTTATGGAAAGTCAAAGATATGGGTATCAAATAAAGTCAAAGATATGGGTATCAAATATTGGAAAGTCAAAGATATGAGTATCGAGATATTGGCATAAGAAATCTAAGATATTTGCAATATTTGGTCCCTAATTGTAAAGTGACTTTGCAAGTTGATCCCTGAACCTCAACTATAAATATGCATAAACATCTCTCATTCTGTATCTCATATTTGTCATTCTCTACTTAAGGCATTGTTCTCTCTCTTTGTAAATTCTCACTTGTATTTTGGAGTGAAATATATTTGGTAGTGTCCGAGGACGTAGGCAAAATTTGCTGAACCTCGTTAAATTCTTGTGTTCTTTATTGTATTATTCTGCATGAATTGTGAGTGTGATTGTAATGATTTATTGTGCTATTAAATTACGATTGAAGAATATTCTGGCTAGGAAAGACTTGGTACTTAAGCGATTCTTGTGATCCACCTCTCTTTCCTGGGAATTGAACTTAGTGTGATTTTTTAGTACAATAATTTTACTCTTTTACACGCTTCCGCACAACAATAAGTTATACCAAAATATATCGGTAGAAGAAGATACATGATAAGGACTTTGTTGCTGGATTTGTACGGTAACAACATTCTTTCTACTATCCAAAGCATACAAAGCTTTGACATATCAATTCATTTTATCCTCAGTTTCATGTGTTGGATGGATTGGTTTTAGAAGTATCTTCAACCACGTACATTAATTATAATCATTTCTTCATGTGAAAAATGGAATGCATGATACTTCTATATTTCCAATAAGGTGGAAAACAACTTCAGTATTTTATTAAACTTTGTCGTCATAGATGCCACATATAACCCAACACTCTTCAAGCGGTTTACGATACATTCATTAAGCTTCGAAAAATTTAAATTATATCTAGCATGAACAACTTGATCTTGCTTCTATTTTAAATAACACAAAAATATTTAATTTCACAAAATCTTAGATTTATTTTTGCAAAAAGTTACAAAATAAAAATATATATTGAGTTGCAATTTTTTACCATATTAACGACATGTGTTCTTCAACCTTCAAGTGATCAGTTTTCTCTTAAAGAATAAAATAAATTCAAATTGTAGTAGAGTTGACAGTATTATTTTTTTCAGTTGCAATTGCATTTCGAACAAAAGTTTTCATTTACAAAACCATAACAACTTTAAAAATATTAGTTTTATTAAACAATAAATGTTAAACGTGTTTCAATTTGGCTGTATTTGATTCTTTCTAATAGTATATGGACTAAATTGATCCATTTAATAATATAGAGACTAATTTGATAGAAATATAAAATGATAGAAACCAAATCTTTGCCTTTTGCATTAGCTATTTCGTAACGCTTCCACCTTTGTTTTTTTCTTCAATTCGAGGGCACTTCCCAATTTCCAGGATTGCTGTAGTTTCTATTTAGGGTTTTTATTTTGATAATATTATCGCCCTATTATTTCCCATTTCTTTCACCCTCTAAGGTTTCCTTCTCCCTTATTCTTCTTTTCAATTCCCAATTTTTTTTTTAATTTTAGGGCTTCTTATCCAGGTTTTGTATATTTTCTCAGTCGTCTGGGAAAAGAAAGGGAAAAGCTTACCTTTTTTTTGATCAATTTACTTTGGGAATTTATTGGAAATAGCCCCTTCATTTTGCCAGTTTTTACTGCACTCGGCGTTTTAATTACTTCATAAACGTTAATACCATCTAGGATTCTTACCTGATTAATTAAAAAAAAGAAGCCAAAGTAAAACTAATTTCGAAGTTTGATTTTCTGAAGAAATAATCATTGATTCACCAGAAAATCGTACATATTGTAAAACTACCCATTTTCTGCCCATTTTTTAAAATTGAAAATTGATTATTTGTTTTTGGTTGCATTGTGGCGATTGAGAGGGTTTTAGAAAGTTGTTGGGGGGGGGGAGGAAAAGTGGTTTAAGATTGCATGGGAGAGCATGAAGGGTGGACGGCGCAGCAGGCACCGAGCGGGCTATTGCCGAACGGTTTGTTACCCAATGAAGCCACCTCTATGATTAGGATGCTTGACTCGGAACGATGGACGAAGGCTGAGGAAAGAACTGCTGAACTCATTGCCTGCATACAGCCCAATGCACCCTCGGAAGGTCGCCGTAATGCTGTTGCTGACTATGTTCAGCGCCTCATCTCCAAATGCTTCCCTTGTCAGGTTCTATAAAATGCAACTCCATGAGAATCCCTTTTTCTTTTAGAAATGCCATTATATGAAATTTGAAATTTAGAAAAGTTTCTATGTTATGATTGAATGGATACGTTTGAGTAGAGAGATGAATGAATTATAGAAAAGGTACATTCATATCAAGGATACTTTGAGTAGAGAGATGAATGAATTATATGCAGTTTTAGCTTTTCTGGGATAGGGTGTTGGGTCCATCAATTGGTTTTAATTCGGAGTTGCTTGCTTTCTGTTGGCAGGTCTTTACTTTTGGGTCTGTGCCCCTCAAGACATATTTGCCAGATGGGGATATCGACTTAACAGCTTTCAGCAAGGATCAAAATTTGAAAGATTCTTGGGCTCATCAGGTTCGTGATATGCTGCAAAATGAAGAAAAACACGAGAATGCTGAATTCCGAGTGAAAGAAGTTCAATACATTCAGGCTGAGGTAAGGTTTTAATGAGATGCCTTTTGTTCGTAATGTCTATGGGATCTTGGATTTTGGTTTTCTCCTTAGGATCTCTTGTTTATTTCTGTCAAGGTTTTACTATCTTTTTCTTTCCCAGATTTCTTCAATTAATTTGCACATTTGTTGACCCTTGCTACTCTGCTGGGATCTCCTTATTTCAGTGTTATTCTCCCTACACATTTTGAGCAATTTCTTGCATAGAACTAGTTGTAGAATTCTTGAACACATTTGCTCAATGTTGTCATCTTAAATTCTTAATACCTCAATTCATTTGGATATTATCTTTTCCTTCTTATGCACTTTCAGGTGAAGATAATAAAGTGTCTCGTAGAAAATATTGTGGTAGACATTTCATTTAATCAGCTTGGTGGATTATGTACGCTTTGTTTCCTTGAAGAGGTTAGGTGATGCAAAACCTGCCACTGCATGTCTGCAGGTTTATTTTTGGAATGATAGACCATTTAGGAATTTGTGTAAGCTTTAACCTAACTTAATGCCCATGTGTGTAGGTTGATCTTTTGATAAATCAGAACCATTTGTTCAAACGTAGTATCATATTGATAAAGGCATGGTGTTATTATGAGAGCCGTATACTGGGTGCTCATCATGGACTTATCTCAACCTACGCCCTGGAAACCTTAGTTCTTTACATATTCCATGTTTTCAATAATTCCTTTTCTGGACCACTCGAGGTGCATATTTTTTTTTACCTTTATATATATTTTATGTTTTTTTGCATTTGTCTGCATGTCTGTCTGATATCCTTTTCATGTGTAGGTCCTATATCGTTTTCTTGAGTTCTTTAGCAAGTTTGATTGGGAAAATTTTTGTGTTAGCCTCTGGGGTCCTGTCCCAATTCGTTCGCTGCCAGACATAACAGGTACTGCAATTTCTGGGACATCTAATACTAAGCTTTGGCCAAGAATCTTCTACTTACAGAATTTTGGCCTGTTTTGTAGTCTTAATTATATTTTTTTAAATGCTATTTTGCAGCCGAACCTCCTCGAAGAGATGGTGGAGACTTGTTACTTAGCAAATATTTTCTTGATACTTGTAGTTCAAGATATGCTGTTTGCCAGGAAAACCAGGGCCAACCATTTGTTTCTAAATATTTCAATGTAATTGATCCTTTGCGTTTAAATAACAATCTTGGACGTAGTGTTAGTAAAGGTAGTTACATCTACAACTTTGTACTGATTATTCGTTGTAACTTTTTTTATTTGTTTCTCTTGATTTTTGTGACTTTTGTCGTCTATCATTTGGCAATCTCTGTTTCCAACACTATGTTGCATGCTTTATTGGTTATAAGTTTCTATACGTGGCATAAATATTTGATAAATAAAATGTCCTTTTAACTGTCTTAATTCTGTATGGTCCTATAGAATCCATTTGAAGGTAGATAACAATGAACTTCTAAGAGAGTCACATGATAGAGAACTAATGAAAATAGTGAACTTAAGTTGGTGAAAAGCAAGGCGAGTAGACTTTTAATGGAGGGAAGGAAGTTGGTAGCAGACTATGTTACATGAACTCAGGAGTGAGTGTTGTATATGAGCATGTGTTTGACACAAATACACTCTTTTTTCAAAAAGATTTTCATATATTCGAGTTTGTACCCTATACTCATGTCTGAATGTGTGTTAGACATAAGTGTCAGGTGCGGTATTTAGGAAAAAATGAAGAGTGCACGTAACATGGCTAGCAAGCAGTAAGGATCTTAATTTTGTTTACTTCTACGTAGTTCTGGCGCGTACTGGAAACTCATATGATTAGGCATATCACGAATCAAAGGTGGATACCATAAATACTGGAAACTCATATGATTAGGCATATCACGAATCAAAGGTGGATACCATAAATTCTACATGTACAACTAAGTAAATCTTTTTGTTAGTTTTAATGCTTTCAAGACAGCTGAGTTGTCAATTTTGTGTGCTACTGATAGGTTTTGATGTGCATGATGTTAATTTTCTATTCTCCAGGTAATTTCTTTAGGATACGCAGTGCGTTTTCATTTGGAGCTAAAAAGTTGGCAAGACTACTTGATTGTCCCAAAGGGGACCTGTATTATGAAGTAAATCAATTCTTTATGAATACATGGGAAAGGCATGGCTGTGGCCAACGTCCTGATGCACCAAGGAATGATTTGTGGCCTTTGAGATTTTCAAATTCAGATCACACTCGTGGATCTAAGAATGTCAGAAACAATTCAAGCAGCAAGGGAAATCATATTTCCTCTGGGCATGAAACTGAAGCTGAAGAAGTTCAAGTATCTTGTGGTGTTCCCTCACATAATCATCCATCGGAAAGCACAATTAGTGATTTATCTACTGTTTTTCATAGCCAAAGGAGCTATGGTAGCATGAGCAACTCAAAGACCTCCGATCAGGTTAGACGGAATTGTAATTCCAATCAGAATGTTCATAATGATACTGGCCAGAGGAATTCTAAAGCGGAGAATTTGGTGACTGATGTTCAAGGAAGATGTATTTTTGCAAGGACATGTTCGAGTCCTGAGCTTACTGAAACTTATGAGGAAGCTACTTCTCGAGGAAGGCGGAACAGAATGCAAGAGAGTGGGGAAAAAACACAGATTGGTTCTATGCGATCAGATACTAACAGGAGGAATAATATGGGATCTGTTATGGTGGCAAGCTATAACATTAAATCATGTGATGATCCTTCATCTACAAGGCAAACGTCAACCCGTCAAAGCATTGCTGCTGCTTCTGATCCAAACAGTCTTCTTAATGGTAACCAAGTTGATTTAGGCTTGGGAACCATGGCTCAGGACTTCTCTTCGATTCAAGGTTCACAAGGAATGCATCAAGAAGAGCAGGATTTAGTGAACATGATCGCATCTTCTACAACTCATGGCTTTAATGGTCAGGTTCCTATTCCGCTAAATTTAGCTGCAGGTCACTTACCTTTTTCTCTCCAATCTCTATCAACTGGCTACAATCGGAGAAATTTGGGAGGGATTGTTCCCGCTAATATTCAAATGTTTCCCCATGGATTGGTTTCTCCTCCTTTGGCCCTTTATATTTCTGGCATTGAATTACCCTCAAATGCAGAGAATTCCGTTGAGCCCAGTAGTGGTAATTTTGGTTCTTCAGAAATGAACCCAGGGGAAGTGGAACATGAGTTACATCATGAACACGACAGAGGCTCTGTTGGTGGTTTTGATCTTGATAATGAAAATTTTGAAATCCGTCCATCAGATGATAACCAACTTTCAACTTCAGCTGGCTATGAGGCTGGCAGCTCTGGACAGAAGTTTACAAAAGAAACTCGAGGGTCAAATAGGGAACATCATCTAGATGTTTGCCAATTTCAAGATAATAGAGCTAGTGATGTTTATTTTGATGAAAGAACTGCAAGTTCTATATCCATGCTTGCTTCGCATACTAGTTCACTCAGAAGTAAAACCTTAACAGAAAGTTCTTGGGAAGGGTCTTCAGCAAGGGCCTCTAAGTCAGCTAGGGAGAAGCGAGGTAGGAAAACTGCTGCTTCTGTGCTTCATTTTGCCGCATGTGGGAAAGGTAAGAGTGTATCTGAACGTTCCTCTCAGGCAGATGATGATGGCAGAGATTGGAATCCACCGTCAATAGGGGGCACTGAAATGGTGGAAAGAACTGTTGGACCTCAGCCGGTTGGTTCTTTTCCTGTTCCAAAGCATCAAATGCCTGGTGAGGAAGCTCAAACAAGTGGACCAGATTCATCGATACCTATTGCTCCATTCCTCTTAGGTCCAGGTTCAGGCCAAAGAACTATGGATAATTCTGGAGTCCCTCCATTGGCCTTCACGATAACAGGGCCACCAGTTCCATTTTTGTTCTGTCCTGTGTACAACATTCCAGCAGAAACGGGAACTCCAGAAGCATCAGCAGGCCATTTTAGTTGGGATGAAGGTTTGGATAACAATGATTCTGGTAAAACGTTTGAATCATCTGAGGGACTTGATCAATCTGAGGTGCTAAGTACTTCTATGAGAAAGGTTTCATCTCTTGACCCATCAGAGCATAAGTCTGACATTCTTAACAGTGACATTGCTAGCCATTGGCAGAACTTGCTGTATGGACGGTTTTGCCAAAATTCACGATATCCTCCGAATTCGCTTTATCCTTCACCCGTCGTGGTGCCACCCATCTATTTACAAGGTCATTTCCCTTGGGATGGTCCTGGGAGACCTCTTTCTTACGACATGAATCTCTTTTCTCAACTTATGAATTATGGGCCTCATGTTCTTCCTGTTGCTCCCCTCCAATCTGTTTCAAACAGACCTGCCACATTCCAAAGATATGTTGATGAAATGCCAAGATATCACAGTGGTACCGGGACATACCTGCCAAATCCTGTAAGTGACTTAAAACAATCTTTTATGAGCCTTTATTACTTTCACTTTCAATATCTGCCTTTGGACTTGGCAAAGTTTTCAGGAGTAAGGTTGGTTACACAGTCCTGTTTTTCCCATTCCCCATTAATTGGAGATGCACAGTTATAGGGGACAATAATTTGAAATGCAATTATATGTTGGTCATAAGACAATGCTACATTTGTCTGTTTCATCAGTTTTTGAAGTGATCTTAATATTGTTTAGCTCCCATTTTCGCATCAGTCTACCTTGAGAACTATAGCCTTCAATAATTTTGTATATGAACTTTTCTCCACTCTAGAAAGTTTCAATGAGAGAACGCTCTTCTGCAAATACAAGGAGAGGAAAATATAATCCTGATAGAAATGACCACCATGGCGATAAAGAAGGGAACTTGAATGCCAATACAAAGTCACGAGCTGCTGGGCACAACCATGGTCGCAACCAAAATGATAAATCAAGGTTCACATTTGACCAATTTGCTGGTGAGAGCAGAGCTGAGAGGCCCTGGGGTTCACATAGACATGATTCATTTACTTCATACCAGTCTTGGAACAGAACAGTCCGCTCAAACTCTTCACAAAGTAGCCCTGCCAGTATGCCATATGGCATGTACCCACTTGCAGCCATGAACCCCAATGGGGTGTCATCTAATGGACCTACCATTCCATCTGTGGTCATGCTGTATCCATACGATCATAATTCCCCTACTGAACAGCTTGAATTTGGCTCTCTTGGACCATTTAGTTTCTCAGGCATGAATGAAGTATCACAGCCAAGTGATGGAAGTAGCTCCACTGGAGTATTTGATGATCAAAGGTTTTATGGTACCTCTGCTCAACGGTCATTGCCAGACCAGCCTTCTTCACCCACACCCACCACCAAAGGTATTTTGTCTTGTTTTTCTGAGATATAGTTTCTTTAGTAGACATGGCAAAAGCAGTCAGCTTGAAAACCACTCGGACTGCCTGTCTTGAATATTCTGGTTGTTTTTTGATGCTCTCATTTATTTCTTAACAGGGGACTTTGATTTTATTGCCAGATCCATGTCCTAGAAGAATCACAATTGAAAGATGAGGAATTCCCAAATCTTTGCTTTTCCATATGATGGAAGAAATGACGGTAGGAGTACCGATAATGAGAAAACCACCACGTTACCAGGTTTTTGTTCTCATCTCACTCCTAAAACCAAGAAGTGGATTTTCTGATTCAATGACTCCTAGTGAATTTCTCACAAGATGGTGTCATCCATGCTTCTTGGCTTTGTGCTTGTATGTACACTATGACTGACTGAAAATCATTTTTGAAAGTGCTCGGTTTTTTCGAGGTTAATGACAAAGTAATGGTGAAAAAGGAATGCAGGATTCAGTAACAGAGGTTAGTGTTTAAATTTAGGGTTCTACACATTGTAACTGAACTAGATTCTCTTCAGATTTACAACTGAGTTCTATACATCATTTTATAAACCTCTAGTGATTAGGATGTTATTTCCCACATTGTAATAGGTTTTTCTTTTCTTTTTTCTTTTTTTTCTTTCTTAGTTTCAGTCTAACTAGCTCTCACTTTTGTTGACTTCCTTGTTGAAACTTGAAAGTTACCAGTGTACTAATAACAATTCCATGTTAAAAGAACAGAGTTGATAACAGAAAAAAAATAGAGGTGGTCATGTTTGTTGCATGGAATGTTGTGTTCTTGCCTTGTAATAATATCTTTGTTCAAATTTATTTTATTTTATTTTATTTTTTATAGGGTTTTTCATTCATAGCAAATATATTTGCTTAATTTCTCCCTAAACCCCTCTCATGCAATTAAACAAAAATTCAGAAAAGAAAAAGAGAACAATTACTGGAAAGGAACAATTTTGCAACCTCTATGCTACCGTCTTCCCTATGTTATTATTTGTTTTAAGGTCTAATTATGCTTTCGGTCCTTGTATTTTTTTGTACATCTGAAATTTAGTTTCTCTACTTTTAATCTTAAGAATTTAATTTCTTTATTCTTTTGATTTAATGATTAAAGTGTAATTGATAATATTGTCAAAGGAATTCGGTTAAATTGGTGCTCCCGTGGTAAATATTACACCCGTGAAAAGGCCAAATAAATAAATACTAAATTTAGGGTTGTAAGGTTTTTAATTCTAATTAAGGAAAAGTTGAGTGAAAGTGTGTTTTTCTTCTTAAATGTCTTTCCCACCACTTTAAATTAGTCACGGGGAGGGGCAGAGTTAGAAAAAAATTTTGGGGGCTGAAATGAAATTTTAATTTTTAATAGTCATTTTAAAGGATTAAATTAAATTTTCATAATTTTAGGGAGGTTAAAGTGCAATTTTATCTTTATTAAATTAAAATTTTAAATTTTTTTAAAGAATCAAAATGATAATTTTTTTATTTTAGGGGGCTGGCAAAGGATTCGCCTCCAGGTAGTTTTTTATTTATTTTTATTTTTTAAGAATGCCCAAAGTATTTTTAGTTTGCGGAATTTATATGATGTTATCAATATGAATTGAATTTTAAATGTGTGAAGAGTATAGATTCGGAACATAAACCTATTTTATAGGTTATCGTCTAAAATATAATATACAATATAAATATAAAATGATACGAATACGGTATAACTATGCTTGTCATAAATATGGATTGATATGAACATAGATGAAGCTAGAAATTTATTTTAAGGTCAAAATTAAATTATAAAATTTTAAGAGATTCAATTGTAATATTAACAGTTTATTAATTTATTATTTCATATTTTTAAAGGATTAAACTGGAAATTTGTCAACTTAAAGGGTTGGAGTGTAATTTTACCACTTAGGGTCACTTGCTTCCACGATGTCATCTCTGGATATATAAAATAATTTCATATATAAGGTTCTAAATGAATAGAAGTTCTGTTGTAAATGAATAGAAGTTGAAACAATGGATTGCAACAATCTTATTACAATCGGACTGGATGGTTGGATCGGGAATTAGTTGAGGTATCGGTTCGGAAAAAAATATTAGATTAGTTAATTCGGAATCTGCTATGAATCAGTTAAACTAAATAAATGATGGATTAACCCAACAAATTAGATCAATTGAACCGATTAAATTAAACAACCAGTGACTTGAACAGTTCAACCACAGGTTTATTTCTGAAAACCTTTAGATTACTATCGTGTATGTTTCTTATTTTTTAGCTTATTTATTTTCGATTTATAAAATTAAGTTACTTAGATTAAAAATTAAATTTTTTATTTATGATGATTATACCAACATTTACGAACAAACATGATTATAAATAATTAAAAATTTATTTTATAAAAAATAAATTTAAAACAACTAAGCGTAGTCTTTTACTTTTATTTATAAAATAATGAAACATAAATATATTAATTATAAATGAAATAAAACTCGAACAATAAATTACTTTTCGAATAATTTATTAAATTAGCTTGATACAATTTATAAATATATTTATTGATGAACCCCTTATATACATTATTTTCTTAATTCAATGTATTTAATAAATAACCTCAAATTTTGTTAAGAATTGAATGTTTTCCCTTTACTTTTAAAAAATTTAGAAGTTAGTCCTCTTACTTCAATTTATTAGAATTTGATTCTTATACTTAATGAAATTGAGAAGTTAGTCCAGTTGTTGCTAAATAGGGATGAAGCCAGAAATTTTTTTTAAGAGGGGCCCGAAATGAAATTTTAATTTTTAATAGTTTATATCTTGATAATATTTAAAGGATTAAATCAAATTTTTATAATTTTAGGGGGCTAAAGTATAATTTTACCTTTACTAATTTAAATTTTTAAAATTTTTTAAATGGCCTAAATAATAATTTTTTATTTTAGGAGGGCCGGGCCCTACTAGCCTCCCTAGATTTGCCTCTGTTGCTAAACACAAGAACTTAAAATCACCAATTTTTGCTAGTTTGTTGCATACAAAAGATTGAATTGTCATTTTTTTTCTAATTTATTGCATATAAATTGTTGAACTATTGGCTTTTACGTCAGACAATTTGTTCAAGGTTTATAATGTTATCCAATTGGACTAATTTTTTACTTTCATAAATAAAAAGACCAAATTCTAACAAATTTAAGTAGAAAGATTAACTTCTCGGGTTTTTGTAAATTAGAGGGATATAATCTATAAGGGTAAGCAAATGTTCTTAAAATTTTAGTAAGTTTACGTTTTGGTCACTCAACTTCAAAAAGTTAGAAAATGGTCACTAAACTACTCGAAAGTTTTCATTTAAATTATTGAACTATTTGAAATTCTATTTAAATTTTTTTATTTAAGTCATTGAGTTATTAAGTTTTTCTTTTAAAAAGTCCATTTAGCGAGCTTTATGCAATGATTCAACCACGGGCGTAGCCAGGGGGTTAGTAGAGGGCCCGATCTCCCCTAAAATAGAAAATTTTCTATTTAGGCGCTTTAATTTTTTTAATTTTTAAATTAGTAAAAGTAAAATTACACTTTACCCCCTAAAAATGATAAAAATTTGATTTAATTATTTAAAAATTATAAAGATATAGGCTATTCAAATGGTGAAATTTTATTTTTACTATCGTAAAAATTAAAATTAAATTTTATCCCCCCTAAAATTTTTTTTGCCTTCGCTATTGGATTATGATGAAGCAGCACCCATCAACAAGTAGAAAATCATATCTTAGATCCAAGTCGATTTGATAGTCAGTGTTGAAAATCAGAGATGAAAGTTGTTTGAATTTTAGTTCGTAGGTTTTCGATGTTCAGAGTTGTTCACAAAAAAAAATTGTAGAAGAGAAGGGGAAGGAAAACTTTTGATTGGTGCAAGCGGTGCAAATAGAGAAACTCATACAAAGGTGATTTTAACAACCCACTGACTTGAAATGAAAATTTTTGAATAGTTTAATGACCATTTTGTAACTTTTTGAAGTTGAGTGACCAAAACTCAAATTTACTAATAGTTTAGTGACTTTAACCAAATTATTAAAAGGACTAGAAAATTAATTATTAATCACTCCATTGGTTGATTGCTTTCAACAGTCATTTTCTGCCCCCAATGAGGAATCCTTTTTAATTTATTACCAGAAAAATTAAAACTACAATAAAATGCCAAAGAAAATCTCAGCCTGAGATTTTTTCTCTCTGAGCTTTTAACGATAATAAATTTATTTATTAAAATTAATTAATGTCATTATAAACCCTAAAAAAACCCCTCAAAATCTTCCATAAATTTCACTACAGCTCTGACATTCAGTGCTTTTTTTTCCCCTATAAATTAAAAAAATATTTTTATTTTTGTTCCTCGTTATAGTAAAAATATCTCTGCAAAGGCATTTCTAGAAATCATTTCTCAAGTCCCCAAGAGCTTGAATTTCTAGTTTCAATCGGGAAATTTCCGTACCGTTTGAACTTGTATCTGTTTGGTACAGTAGAATTTTCCTAAGCATTTATTTAAAATTATTATGTGTTTTTTTTTTGAATTCTTAAGTTTGGATCTCTAATTCGTCGAAGTAAAAAATATTCGATATTTTAGTTTTTTCATGCTTTCGAGAGTCGGCAATTTTGTTTGTTTATTTCTTTAAATTATTATTATTTTTTTTTAGAATTGCTTAATTTAAAATTCTGGTTCACTTTCTTTATTGTTTACTTGTTTATTATAGCTAAATGCAATTCTTTTTGGGTTCCTTTTTAGAATCTTCGTTTTATTTACTGAAATTGACTGTAGCTGGTTATGATTATTGCGAATTTTATTTCATTATTTTTAGATCTGTTTGATTAGATTCAAAAGCTGGAATTCTTTTTCTGCTTTATTATTTTTTTCTTTTTTGAGTGTAAAATGCGTGACGCGTAACTTGCCTTTGAAAATTGAGTAGTACCAGAAATGAAACACTGTAGTTCTTTTCGTTGATGCTTGCCTCGAAAATTTCTATTTATTAGGACATGTTTTGTAATTTTGTTGGGAGTTAATGAATTTGACCTAACGGTCGATTTTGAGCAATGCGGTTGCGTTGGAGTTAATGATGAATAAACGTCCTTAATTTTGGGAAATTAATTGGTGAATTTGAGAATAGCTAAGCATGGTGTATTTCTTTGTTTTTGGTTCTAACCCTAGTAAGTGGCATATGGGGTGCATTCTTGTTTCATTATGAACAGGGTTTTGTTTTTATCTGTCTAAATTTATAGCTTTTAGTCAGGAACAGTTCCCTTCATGGTGCTATTGGCTCACAACATTGTGATTGTAAATTTCTTCACAGGTTGGATATGGTTACTCAGATGCAGACATTCTTAGATGGGGAGTGTCTGAGCTGAGCAAAGAGATGCTGGATATCGGCTTTCAGTTGGAATGAAGAACTTGCAGGTTTTTCTCTTTTAATAAGTAATTTTACATACAAGTGATTGCTCGCTTCCGTGTTAGCTAAGTAGTTATTGCAGGGAGTTGTAGGTGGTCGTAAGAACTGTTTACAGATTTCTTATTGCTGCATTAATCTGCTTGTCAGTTCTTTGACACTAACTTTAAGATAAATTTTATTCAAATTATAGAGCGCAGAAGATAAAAAACCTTCTACTGAAGATTCACATGAACCAAAAACGGAACAGCAGAACAATCAAACTGCAAATGGCTCCTTAGCAGACACTGGCTCTTTGTCTGCTTCAAGCAACAATGGCGGAAAAGTTTCATGCCAAGATATTGAACTGGTAAGAAACCAGTTCCTTATTTTGTTTTATTTATCTCGTTTTTTTTCTTTCCTTCCTGATGCTTCATGCTAGGTGGAGTTCTATTTATCTTTTCCTATTAGTTATATACAATTTAATGATTTATGTGAACTGATTGCTGCAGGTCCAGAATTTAATTGAACGATGTTTACAACTCTACATGAATAGAGATGAGGTTGTCAAAACCCTCTTGAATCGAGCAAGGATAGACCCTGGATTCACAACTTTAGGTGCTCTTGCTGAAATATCTTTACGACTCTGCACATATATATTTTAAATTTGGAAATTTCAATAAAATGCATTAAATGTGCATGCATAAACCGCAATAGCAAAATGAAAACCAATCTACTGCAATCATATCTTGAATAAAATATATTTCTTGTTCAAAAGTGATTGATTTGGGCACTAACTCTGTTATTCTCTTTACTGTTCATGTTTATTCAGTATGGCAGAAGCTGGAAGAGGAAAATGCTGAATTTTTCAGGGCCTATTACATAAGGCTGAAGTTGAAGAAGCAAATCCTTTTATTTAACCATTTGCTTGAGCATCAATATCATATGATGAAATATTCAGTGCCTCCAAAGGTTCCCCTGGCTCCAATACAAAATGGAATTCATCCCATGCCTGGTAGGTTCTGACTAAATAAATGCTAAACACAAGCTTGTATTATTTTAGTTATCTTATAAAGTGATAATGATTTTTGGCATTGAATAGCCACAAGTTTTAAGAAACTTTTTGAGTAGAAACATTGCTATAGTATTGTTTTTTGAACACGATAAATATTTCTGACTACCTCTTGATATAATAATTTCAAAGTTAGATATCAAATCCTCCTTTCAAATTCACAACGTAAGGAAAAGGAAACTTGGGTTCCGAAGATTTCTAGAGAATGGTTTTTTATTTTAAAATTTAAACTCAATATGGTGTCTATTAGCTGTTTGTTTGATTATTTCTAATTCAGGAAGTTTGCAGTTATATTCTCTATTAGAGGATCTAGTGAGAAGGATGGGGCATTGAAACAAAATCACTACTTTCTTTTTGGATCAGTATTTGTGAAATATACTTAAGAGGCAGAGGATTTATTGTAGGAGTTCTGAGTATTTGGTTTGCATGTTTATGTCACTATTGTGGTTATTTAACTGCACTTCTTTGCAGTGCAGTCAACAACTTACCGATGGGATACCCGGTGCTACAACCTCCAATTCCGGCTGCAGGGCAACCTCATCTTGACTCTATGGGCATATCAAGCTGTCATGTGGTCAATGGAGTCCCTGCACCCAGCAATTTTCAACCTATGCGTATGAATTCTGAAAAAGAGTAAGAAGTTAACGATCTCCTTTTTTTTTTATATATGTATATATCATTAGTTGCCTATTAAAGCTTGCAAAATATTTGCTAACATGCATGCATGGAGATGCTTTTCCTCTTTATTTTAATATTCTCATGCTATAAGTTATGCTATTTCTCCCAAGATAGCTTGCCTAATTAACAATTTGAGTACTTGCCATCTAGTTATGTTCCGCTGATTTCTTTCTGCTTTCTTTTGGTTGAAATATTCAGGAGCTGCTTGGTCAGATTTGCGAAACATGCATGATTGCATTAATGTTTATATCATATTGTTCATTAGCAACTTTGTTCAATTAAGCTGTAATTATAATGATTTTGCTTAGCTACATGAATAATTTTTGCCACCACGTTCTTAAAGAATGTTTAGATATTAATTTCTTGTCAAACTATCTCCAGCTTTATCCCTCTTGTGCCTTGCTTTTTGGCTATAAATTTTTTTCCTGGCTAAGTACAAGAAGTTTATGGAAGCTTCTCTTCTAACTCTAGCATGTTGATGGACAGCAATGCCACTGATGTAACACCTGCAGCTCCTCCAACCACTACCGTATCATCTATGTCAGAGATGCCCGTGAGCCCTACATCAGTGGCGTCGAGTGGGAATTTTCCCTTCACTGCATCAGACATGTCAGGGATAGGAGTAGACACATCAGCACTTGATTCAGCCTTCACAACAGATGTGGCAAGTTCAGTAGGATTGCAGCTGGGACCTGAAAATGGAGCCGGGAATTCTAGAGATTCCCTTAGATCATTGGATCAGATTCAGTGGAATTTCAGTCTTACAGATCTGACAGCAGACTTGTCAAACTTGGGAGGTGTGTTATCTCTCTCACACTCACACATACATTTGAATATTCATGCTTTTGTATTTGTTTTTCAATTTTCTGCTCTTAATACATTGTGCATTGCTTTCATTGTTGGTCTTAGTGACCGTCTAGGAAGCCAACATTTTTTTATTGTTTTTCTTTATGGAGCTTGTTGTCATAAAGTGCGGCTCACCGAATTTTTACAGATTTAGGAGCCCTTGGGAACTATCCTGGTTCTCCTTTCCTTGCCTCTGATTCAGAAATTTTGCTTGATTCTTCAGAGCAAGAGGATATAGGTAAGGTTGCAGAATGCTATTTACTTTGATGCCCACTCGATACTTTGTGATATCTATTATGTTAACGAATAATATTTCAAGCCTATGTTGCTTTTGACTCTTCATTTACCTTAAAATACTTGTATTCGTCACATATTTAGATATAAGTACGAAGATATTACCCTCCAGATACATGGAAAATGAAAAAAAATGAACATATCCATGTCAGACACATTCTCGTACACTTGAATTTATTGCAATGTGCAATTAAGATCTCCGCATGGTCTTGTGAGTTATAGTAGTGAGTAGGCAAGTGGTATCAATGTGCCATTTTGAAATACGAAGTTCGTTGACATTTACACCATTCGAGATACACTCTGCATTCCCATGTTCTTTTACCATACACTAATAAGTCTTAACTTGTTACAGTGGAGGAATTTTTTGTTGATTCCGTACCTGACCAGCCAAACTCTCCATCTGAGGAAGAGAAACCATAGACCAAGGTGAGTGTTTACCTTCTCATCTTAAAATTGTTACCGGTAGGATAGATTTAGATCAATAAGAACAACATTTGACATCTATTCAGTAGGCATTTCGAGTCTTTAGCTAATTTGAAGCTTTAAGCTGTATAATTTTATATCTCGATCGATCGAATAGCAGTCAGCAAACACCAAACCAGCCATGTTCCCCGGTTGTAATTTTTCACGCATTGTTGAAACGAGACTTTATTTAATTATTATTGTCCGATATTTGAGGTTGCCGGGGTTCGGTCCCTGGTCCTACACTCTTGCCAACAGACTGCATGACTATTTGGCAATATGAGATTTTTTTATTTGGTTCCTACATCTAGGAAATTATAATTGCAATACTTCCCTGAGGTATATCGAAATAGTCTGTTAGCGATCTGTTGGTAGCCCGTCAGGTTTTTAGTTCCGATCACCTGATTATCGAAAACGAAATTTAAGATTACTAAGAATTAAAATGAGGATATGTTCTCGAATTTATAGTTTCAAACATAACACATCTCATTTGATATAATACTCAATCAGGGGCGAAGTTAGGAAACTGGGCCGGAATTAAACTGTAATTTTTAATGGCCTATATTTTTTTTATCATTTTTAAAGTATTAAATTAAATTTTTTTATCAGTTTTAAGGGGCTAAAGTGTAATTTTATCTTTATTAATTTAAAATTTCTAAAATGCCTAAATGCACAAATTTTTATTTTAGGAGCCGGACTCTACGACCCCCTTAGATACACCACTGTACTCAATTGGTAATACCATTTGATTGATTTGCTTTTATTTTCTACTTTGTAAATAATAAATAAAATTTTGAATTTTATAATTTTGTTTATTTCTTTTATACTTTTAATAAACTAAACTAATTTTTAACTTTTAATTTGCACTGACTAAAATTATACATTTAATTTATATTTAAATAAAATTGTAATAAATGTTTTTCGTATTTTAATAAAAATTGGTAAATGTGAAAATAATTAATATTGGATAATTGTCCACTTAAAACATATAAGTAAATTCTATATTATTAAAAAGCTTAAAAATATATAATATATGTTAAATTTATTTATTGAAAGAGTTAAAAAACGTACACGACAGCTAATAAGTTTAAATTAAGTTGTAAAAAATTAGATTAAAATTAATTGTAATTATTATTTAATTAATCATAACTTAAGTGCAATACAAGGGGTTGATTACAGATCAATTTATGAAAAGTTCTGCCCATTTTTTTATTCATTTGGCATGCTCTTCATTTTCACATTCCCCCCACTTCACTCTTCACACCCTGCAACCAAAATAAAATAAAATCAATAGTAAATATCTTTAAAATAATAGTAAAAATAATAATAAAATAAAAGTTATATAATATTCAAATAATAACAATAAAATAGTAGCAATATAATAATGAAATGGTGTCAAAATAGCAGCAAAACAACTTATTCAAAAATTTTATCGAGGCTTGGTCCATTTAAAAAGTAGGTTTTGTTTTTTGTTCGTATCTATTTTTCGGGTTTATATTTTTATTCAAATTTTTTTATTTTTCTGACAGATTTTCAAGCTTAAACGGATAATTTGACCCATAATCAAGTCTAATTATGTTGAGATAAATGACATTTAGGATGTTATTCAAAATAATAATTGAATAGCTTGAATTTCTTTGATAAGCTCGATGATGCTAATTAAAAATATATATATATTAAAGATAGGAAAAAAGCTTGGTTAAGCTTATTAACTACTTAAAACAAGTGTTAACATGAGTTGAGATTAATCAGATTAAATTTAAGGTTTTTTTTTCTATACTAGAGTTGATTGAGGGTGGATTTGAATGAGCGGTGCGTTTATTTAAGGTTAATATAAAAACATCAGTAGCGGCGAAATTAGATACTGTAGCGATATTGTAGCATGAGACAAAAAATAACTAAACACACTGCACTGCCTATCTAAACCCACCCTAAGTATATTAATAAAGGGTGCCCCAGGAACATGTAGGGTTTTAAATTTTCCCTGATTTTGTAAAATTAACTTTTAAAATCTTAAAATTTGTAGTTAATAAAATGATAAAATTTATATTTTAACATTCTAAAATTTATAATTCAATTTCGATCTCATTATAAAATTTTCGATTTTGCTTTTGCAGTGTCTCATTGTCACGTAGAGGTATGGGAGGGTTTGGGTAAAAATATAGGCCCGAAATATGGGCTTGGGCAAAAAAATGAGGCCCGATTAAAAAATGGGCCGGGCCTCGGGCACCACTTTTTTTTTGCCCGGGCCCGGCCCGGCCCGAATATAATAAATATTTTTATTTTTTATTTTTTAATTTTAAAATACTTTTTTTTTAAATTTTTTTAATTTTAAAATATTTTTAAAATACTTTTTTAATTTTTTTTAAATTTTAAAATATTTTTAAAATAATTTTTTTTATTTTTAAAATAAATTTTTGGTATTTATTTAAAAAACGGGCCGGGCCGGGTCGGGATCGGGCCCGGGCTTATGAATTTTTTCCCGGGTCGGGCTTGGGCAAATTCTAGGCCCATATTTCGGGCCGGGCCGAAATTTTTTTTGGGACCCGGACCGGCCCATGAGCAGCTCTATTGTCACGTAATCAATGAGATGCATATAATTCATATAAAATGAAAAATAGGAAGAGAGTGTGGGTTTACTTGGTGCAATCAGTAGTGGCAGAAATTGGAGGAATTAAAGTATTGATACCACATTTCTGGGCAATAAGAGGGAATCTTTTAGGGTCATATGGTCCTATTTTTGGCAATACACCTTTAAGGCACTCGCATATTCCTTGCCTATCTAGTTTGGTGTTAGCTTGCTTAGCAAGCCCTTTAGCACCCGAACAACATCCTGGTGCCGGATCGGGTTGGCCTTTTATGAAGCTCAAGCAAGGGGTAATCGACACGATAACCTCCTGGCACGGAGGTGCGGCATCTGCAATTTCCGAACTAAATGTAAGTAGCACAAGGATGGTTAGGATGTTGATTAATTTAAACATGGTGGTCAATTGGGTGTTTTTTGGGCTTGATCTTATTGTGGTTTCCTTTGAAGCTTATGCACATATATATAGTTGAAGAGTATTTGGTATTTGTTGGTAAAAGTACCATAGAGGTTCTTATATTAAGAGTTGGATTGCATTTTGTCCACTCTATTTAAAAAATGGGCTAATTGATCCCTACACATTAGATCAAAGAGCAAATTGGTCATTCTGTTAAAAATTTTATCCAATTCTATTGTTAAAAATCGGTCCATGTACGTCAGCATGAGGTAACATGGCACGCCACATGTGTCTGATTATTTTGTTAGCTACGCCAATTTTTAACAATAGAATTGGATGAAATATTCAACAGAAAAGATCAGTTTGCTCTTTGATCTAACATACAAAGTTTAATTTACTCATTTTTTGAGTTAAGAGAGGTAAGATGCAATCTGACTTTTAGTATAGGGGCCTCTATGATACTTTTATGCTGCTTTAGTTAATACAATACAATGATAAAATTGGGAATATTATTATTGAGGAGAAAGTACTTGCGAAATCCCTTGGTTAACGACTAGATCAAATTAGTCCTTCTACTATTAAATGAATTAATTTGATCACATCACTATTAAAAAGAATTAAAAAAGGTCACGTTGGAACAAAGTTAACATTTACCATATGAAATTAATTTTTCCATTTACATATCAACTCAAAACAAAACATCGCATCGGAAAAATCATAAAAAACTTTCAAAATGTAATTTTGTTTAACAATAAATAACATTTTTAAACCGTAAATGCTAACTTTTAAAAATTTTATCTCATTTGATTCTTTTTTATTGGTACAAGAATTAAATTAATCCAATAATAGAAGAATTAATTTGATCCGACCCGACCTGATACATACCGAAAAGATTAAGAATTTTGAGGTAGTTGCAATGCAAGTCTCGTGATTGCATGTATCTTAGCATATTAGAGTACTAAAATGACAAAATTCAGGATTAAAGTTACGTGAATGTAACTTAGCACCATAAGTTGCGTGAATATAGTGGCCAAGCACTTAATTGCCTTCCCACATTTTAGGGGCAAATTCGAAAAGTAATTTTAAAACGGGTCAAAATTAAATTACAAATTTTTAAAAGATTAAAATGTAATTTTATTATTGTATTAATTTATAATTTTAAATTTTAAAGGGATTAAATGATAATTTTATTATTCTTAGGACCAAACCTACCTCATGTGCTATCATAAAATTAAAATATTGGTTCTTATAGTATTTTTTTTATTTTGATTTATAGCCAATATTTATTTATTTATTTGTTTTAGTGTTGTTATACCTATATCTCGCGAGCCTACTAATAAATCATCCTCAACTGTACTCTCTTCCACTATGTATTAACAAGCATGTTTCTTCAAGTTTGCACTAACAGGGCACATCATTGGTTCAATCCGTTCAACAAATTGAATAGGCCTACTATATTAAAAAGAATGTAAATAATTTTATTCAATAATTTGTCTGATAAAATTATTGACTAAAATCTAAATTACCCTTACATCAACTAATATTTGTAACTCAATATTAAACCTACATGGTTACAAATCATTCTCCTCCCGCTAATCTTCACCTACAACCAATTAAACTCTCCAAACCCTTCTAAAAAAATTGTCATAAAACAAACCAATAAAATAGCAAAATACAAAAATCAAACACACTCGCAAAATCAATAGTTGACGCCTACCAACTAAGGGTAAGTTTGGATGGACGATTAGGTGCGGTGCGATGCATTTAGCTTACTTTTTGTCTCATGCAATAGTATCGTTACAGTATCTAATCTCACCGCCACCACTGTTTTTACACTAACCGCAGGGAAACGCACCACCCATCCAAACTCACCCTAAGTATTTATAACTCTTCTTCTTCATTAATTAGTAGCTAAGAGATAAAATTTTATCATAAATTTAAATGTGGAGTTTTTTGAATAATATAATCCTATAAATTATCAGTAAACTACAAAAATAGTCACTTTTATTTGCCTCAGATTATATTTTAGTCACTTATGTTTGAAATTTTACGCTTTAGTCACTTACGTTATCGTTTTGTTACGAAGTGATCACTCTACTGTTAAGCTCCGTTACCTCCCTAATGATGGTCCTATATAGCAATCCAAATGGGTTTTAAGTCTAACTTGGATATCCAATTGATGCAAATAGGTTTTTAATTAAATAAATTCCAGTTGTTGGGATGAAAATAAGTTTTTAATTAAATAAATTTAATTTGGACTGCCAGATAGGACATTCAAGTTGGCATTTAAAATCCATTTGGACTGCCACGTAAGACTTCCGTTAGGGAGGTAACAGAGTTTAAGGATAGAGTGACCACTTCGTAACAAAACAATAACATAAGTGACTAAAATGTAACATTTCAAACATAAATGACTAAAATGTAATATGAGACAAACAAAATTGACTATTTTTATAATTTTCTCAAAAATAACTTTATCATTAGGTATCCTACAACTTATTTCAAATAGATAAGGATTGACTTTAACAACACAAAAATACTTTGACTCCATCAAACAACTCGAGCAGGTGCTGATTATCTTAGTGTGCTAGGCTTCAACAATTAATTTTCTTTTTGACAGTTGGTGAAAATTTGAAATAAAGTTGGTATTAATAGATATCTCATGATCAGAGGTGAAGCCAACTTTTAGGGGCGAATGAAATTTTAATTTTTTATAGTCTATATATTTATAATTTTTAAAGGATTAAATTGAATTTTTAAAATTTTAGAAGGTCAAAATATAATTTTACCTTTACTAATTTAAAATTTTTAAAAAAAATTAATGACCTAAATAGAAAATTTCCATTTTAGGGGGGCCGGCATTCGCCTCTGCTCATGATGAAGTAATTTGTTTGATATTTGATTGATACATTGATTTTGTGTTTGGGATAATTGACAATTGAGAATAATTTGAGTGAGAATTTCTCAATTAATTTTATAGTCTTTGTTATATTGTCAGTATGATTAAACTCATAAGCTCACGACAATAGAAAGATGAGTCAGCCATTGATTACATTCACCAAATATATAAACATTAACATCAAGATTAATTGTTTTTAGTCGTTCATTTTCGGAATCGACAAGATTAAATTACTTCAATCTTTTTTAAGAAGAGAGTGATTTATTTAGTATCAAAATTGAAGAATATAATTTCCAGATGTGAAAGTTAAAAATAAGTTGATATTTTATTTAGTGGAATCAAATTACAAGGGGTTGATTTATACATAATTTTATGAAATCCATCATTAGGGGTTTTTTATTCATTCTCCATACTCTTGCTTTTCACATTTCCCAGCTCTCTCTTCATATCCTGCAAGAAAAATGAAAAAGAAAAAAAATTCAATGTAATTGAGATCAGCATTCTATATATGATCTGTTTTGTCAATCTTTCAAACTATCGATAATACTTCTCCAATATATAAATAGAAAGATATTGCGTTTCAATGTACTTCACATCTTCCTATGTTGACAATAATGTCCATACAAATTGAGCTAAAATTCAATCAATGATGAATTTATATATTTTAATAATTGATAACCAATTGATTTAATTATGTTAGTCAATATCATAACTTACTAAATCAATAAATCAACATAGACTTAACTGAATGGGTTGGTTAAAGCCATTACATAGGTCATAACTCAAATTCAATTTAAATTCGAATTTTAGAAATGACATTGTTGAGAAAGACAATTCTAAACTCCGAATATAAACCGTATAATAGGCATAAAAAATACTTAAAAAAAAAAGAAAAAAGAAGGAAGAGAAAAGTTACTTGGAACAATCAGTAGCGGGGGTGATGGGAGGAAAGAAATTCTTGATACCACATTTCTGGCCAAGAAGAGGCACTCGATTAGGGTCAAATGGCCCAAGTAGTGGCAATATTGCTTTCAAGCACAGGCATAGTTCTATCCTATCTTCTTTGGCCTTTAGTTCGTTAATAAGACGTTTAGCACCAACACAACATTCCGGTGCCGGATCGGCTCCGCCTTTTATGAAGCCCTCGCAGGGGCTTAAGTAAAAGATAACCACATCGCACAATGGTGATGCTGCTGCAGTTTCTGTAATATCCCGACTAAAATTAAGGAACACCAGCATGGCTATAAAGTTGATTGAGCGAAACATGGTGGCCAATCACTTTTTCTTTTCGTTTCCTTTTTGTTGATTTTATTGTGGTTTCTTTTGAAGCTTATGCATGCTTATTATAATATAGGTTGAAAGTATTTGGTGTCTCCTTATGGGGGAAGATGGGGTAAAAGCATCATAGAGAACCCTATATCAAGAGTTAGATTACATTTTGATCCCTTTACTTAAAAAATGGTTAAATTAATCCTTGTACTTTTTATCAAAATGCAAACTGGTTCTTCTGTTAAAAATTTCATTTATTTTTACTGTTAAAAATTGATCCATATATGTCAATATAAGGTATATGCGACCCACCATGTGTCACTATCTGGTGATTTTGTCAGCCATGTTAGTTCTTAAGAGTATAAATGGATGAAATTTTTAACAAAAAGAACTAATTTGCTCTTTGATCTAAATGTGCAGGGATTAATTTGTTTATTTTTTTAGTAGAGGGGACAAAATGTATTTTAACTCTTAGTACAGAAATCTCCATGGTACTTCTATTGGGAAGATAGTTGTGTAAAACTAATATGGTTTTACAATATTTTATAATTTTTTTGCGATTGATATTTCAACGATATAATTAAATTGGTCTTCCATACAAAATTTTGAGATTCGATATTTCTATCTTATCGATCTAAAATATTGTCTATATTATTATATATTAACAGTTGAAAGTTTTTGCTTAATAAAACAAATAGTTAAAAAGAATTTAGTCAAAACTTGACATGCATGAATAGAACATAAAATATGACAGTTGAATTGTTAAAATATCAATAGTAGAAAATTTAATGAAATGGTATAAATTCATATTTGTTTTACACTCGTGTAAATATTTCCTTCATTATAAATTTACATTTTATTAAAAAAAGAAGAAGCTAATTTACCTTTTGTATATTTATAGAATTGAGAAATCTTACACTCTTTGGTAAGATAAAAATGTGCCACATAGAAGGTTAATTTTTTTAAAAAAATAATTCTAGTTGAATCCATGACAGAGAAAAATAAAATTATGTAATAAGATTTTAACAGAAACGAGCTAAAAAGATATACCATTTACGAGGATATACGTTAAGAAATGCTTCTTAGTTATAAAATTCAATAATCAAATTATTTAATTTAAGTTTGATTTTGATGTTTAATTTTAATTTTGATTATTTGTATTAGAATATAAGTTCAAGTTTAAATTTAAAATTATAATATTAATTAAAATGATTATTCTCGTAAATTACTCAAAGGAATGAATACAAAAATTTTGAAATCAAATTCAATTAACTTGCTATCTACCGTAGTGTTAGTAATCGTAGGTTAACACCTTATACTATAGTTAAAGTTTTGTATTTTTATGTTCACTTTACAATTTATATTTGAAATTCATGATTATAAATTTCACAATATTTTCTGTAAAATTTAAAAGTAAAATTAATGATGATATAAATGAAACAATATTTAAATATTGACGAATTTCAAAAATCTGAAAGAAAAAATATATTAGTGCAAATTATTACATCTCTTAATACAACATGTTACGACATCACACTGTAATATTAAAATAGTATGGGTAACTTTTTAAGTTTTGGAAATTTTAACTTGTAATTATTTGAGTAATATGCATATTATAAAAGTTTAACAGATACATTTATAAAAAATATATATATATTTAAGGCACTTTAGATGCATAGGTCTTATACACCATCAATTAATAATAAAATGACATATTATTATTGGTGTAAAATAAAAAAATATTGAAGAACTCAAAAATAAATAATATTAACTTTGTTAAACATAATTAAATATTGATTATAATTTTTTTCGGGTTCAAGGTTTCAAGTTTTAAAATTTAGGTTTAGGTTTTTGGGTTTTAAAATTCAAATTTCGTATTTAATTTTTTGCATTTTTATATTTAATGATTATAATTAATATTTATTTTAAAAAAAGATAATTTTATTAATTTTATTTTTAAACCCTTTAATATTTTTTATTTTACATAAGGGATGATGTATTATCTTATTATTAAATGATGGTACATAAAATCTATGCACTATAGTGCATCAAATATTCACTCATAAAATAAACATTTAAGAATTTATAATATAAATAATATTATATTATATTGAGTAGTTCTATATATAATACAAAATTTTCTAATGTTTATTAAAATACTTAATTTTAGTACATTTTTGTGGGGAGCGTAACGTAAAATTTTCCAAGAGATTCGTTTGTTTGGATGGGAAACAAAGTTTTTTTTTTTTAAGGTTGTTGCAATGCAAATCTCGTGATTGCATGTTTATTGGCATATTAGAATATGAAGATGAGAAAATTCATGGTCGATGTTACGTGAATATATGGTCCAAGCACGCAACTGCCATTACCAAATTAGCAAATTCTCAAAGTTCCTTTTCAAGCTTCAAATATGCTAAGGCCGAATAAAATTATTATTAAATAGGTGTAAAATCCTAAAAAAAAAAAGAAATAAAAAAATTGTACTTGTCCTCACAAATTTCGACGTTTTTCTATAGCTATATTTTAATAAAAGGATAAAATGGTACAATTTTTTTTAAAAGATTATATAATAAATAAGTAATTATAAAATAAATTACTTTAGAAGAGATAAAAGAGTTATAATAATAAGAACATAAATTACTACTTGCCTAACCTACTAAAGCTTCCTTAAACCATAGGTTAAACTTGGATTGATTTTTTTTTAATTTGAAATAATCCAAGTCAAATTACATTCTTTTAATAAAATTATCTTCATTTAAATTTAATTATAAATATAATAATAAAATGAATTTTCATATCCTATTTCGAGCTTGGTGAGGCAAAAAATAGACCAACAAAAATGAAAATGCTCTAGACTCGATGAGCATCGTACTATTGAACCATTTTATATACTCTAAATATCTCAAATTTGTAGACAAGTTTATGAGTATTGCTGACTATGGTCTGTATTTATAAAGGGCTTATGTTTATAGTAATCTATGAGGACAGTAAAAACAAGGGTACGTGTGGTAAGTCCAAAATCAATCTGAAAGTAAATCTTATGGTTTGAGCTGTTTTTAACTATTATAAAAAGAAGGGTTAGAGGAAAGAACAAACCAATTTGAATGATGAGAAAACCGAATATCTGCGATTCTGGTTCAGGTTCAAGCAACATGTCAAAGGAGTTGTTGAGAGATTCTGATTGAAACAATTTCCCCTTCAGCTCCAGCTCTCATGGTATGGTACTTTATTAAGACGCCTGCTTCTTGGAAAAAAACAAAACAAAACAAAAAAAAAACCCGAGCAATCACAATAAATTAAGTAATATCCGTACAACTAATTTGAACGTTTAGTATATATATTGAATTTTAATTCGATTGGCATGGGTATTATTGTTAATGCAGGAAGATGTGGGTAGAAAAAGAGCTATCAGTCTCTTAAGTGGATATGGTAAAAAATATATATATTGTAGATTGTGGAGTTTGTTACCTTGATTTTCTTGTAAATTGGTGTTGACTGCGACTGCATGAAGAGCAATGATTGCTTTTGGTTGAAAGTCATTGGGTTGTCCTATCCATGACTTATAATCGAAGATCCCTGTAAGTTTCATTGGCAAAGCTAAATCAGATCCTATAGCATCTTTTGAATGTCTTAAAGTTCAATATATATACCGAACAGAATGAGCAAATTTTAGGTGGAGAATAAGGTTTTACCCGCAGTGGACTTGCTTGTGAGGTACTTGAAGTCAAAAATGGCTCCATAAGCTCCTCGTACTTTCTTTTTGATTTCATGAGATCCAACGAGTTCATAGTCCCAACTCCCATCCTGGAACCCTTGGTTAAGGAACAGCTCAATATGCCTTGCATCTAACATCTGCATTGTTCCTACATAAACAATCAAATCTTCTTTACTCCAGGCTCTGCTGCTTCCTTTTAAAAAGAGCAGAAGCTTTTATGAATGCGACACAATTGAAAGTCTAAACTCATGCTCAGCAGATACCAGAAATTTCCCTAAGATAAATTTGGCACCATATAAATCAAAGCAGTAATCTATATTTCAACAGGAAAAAAAATGATATGATGCTTTTATGATTCTGTTAGTGTTACATTTCCATCTCAAAGTCATCAAATGCCAAGCATGATCCTGCCAAATACAACGATTTCCTGTCTAAAGATTCATTTAAAGTGTTTGTATCTGACGCGCATGCATGTTTGAACATTAGGGTATGAACCTTCAAGAACCTTCCAAATACAACAGAAACTTAAAAAACAAATTAAAACATATCAATGTCGTACATATATTTGTATCTGACACTCATTCCAAGAAAGTAGTTGAGAACAGAACAGAGATCAGCAGAGATGGAATGTAATTCTTGAATACCATAGGCTTTAAACCTTTATTTTCATGTTCATAGCATTACATAAAGAATCTCATACTTTGCATTTTCATGGGCAGTAAGACATTTTCATTGCTCACCTTCACATTTTTCTTGGTCACATACTGGGCATCGAACAAGTTGTAAATCTAAAAAAAAAATCAACCATGTTGAATCGAGAACTTAGATGGAATATCGATCACAACTTAAATAAAGAACATGCATACATCTTACAAGAGATAAAAATGCGAGGCAATAATTTATAGGATTTGAACTGTACCAGCTATCCAGATTCCGGTCTTGATTTTCCTTAGCAGACATGAGCCGCAAGACTGCAACATATCACCTATATTTTCTTGTTTTGGGATTTTCACAGATGCACTCATCCTTTGGCTCAGAAATGCTACTTCTGAATCGAATGAAAACGCCCCAATCCGCATCCAATCTGATTTATTCCCCAACAAAATCAAAATACAGTCGCTAGTAAATTGTCCTTGTACTAAGCTCAACATCTGATAATCTCGCTATAAATTGATAATCAATTCAAATGCATCAAACAAAATCTACACCCCAACAAGATTTGAGTACGACAGATATCTAAACATGAACATATGAAGATATGATCATCTAAAAACCCTCGAAATAATTTAAAGAACTGATAAATTCTCATAAATTTACTCCCAAACTTCGAGTAAAATTGGCAACTAACCAATATGTTTCTCCTGCTGGCGGAAAATGAAAGAGTGACTTCCATCTGTAGAAGCCATTGGAACTTCAATATAAAAAACAGTTAATGCGCATACAGGTCTAAGATATCTAAAGAGATTTGATGTTTACCAACAACTGAAGCATAGAGCTTGGACCAACTGAATGATACGTGACCAGGATCAGGAACCTGAAGATCCCTCAAGCATGTGAACTTCCATATACAATCTTGCATGATAACACTGTTGAACCATTTATTAGTAGCTCCCAGCATCACCAATGATCGTCCATCCAAAAACCTGGCTATGTATGTCCATAGATCCTGCTCATACCTTTTTGAGTATATATGTGAATGAGAGATGATTAATTTTAAGCAACTCAATATGGTAAAATTTTTACAATTAATAACTGTTTGGTTTCTGAGAAAATAAAAACAAATCCATATATAAAATTGATTTGGAGCAATCATTTTCTCGAAAATTAGTATGTGAGAATTGAACATTAAGAGTTCTGTTCTCTGTTTTGAGCGAAAATCTACAAGTACAAACTACAAATGTTGCAACATTTAACCTCCGGTATAAGAAATGAGTAACAGAATTAATGAAAGGAGATTAATGTCAAGGACGTGTTTGCTAACTAAGAAAATTTAACGGATAATAGAAACTAAACCTTCTACTTCCCGAGAAAAAAAGGAAGGAATATGAAAAACATTATAAAATTTGAAAATTACGAACGAAGATTTTAAAAAATCTGTTAATGTTTAAGATCCCGCCATTTCTAAGCTACCATGCAGATCTTCGAATTAAACAAGCGCACAAGATTGATCATAATGAAAATTAGTGCAGCTAATTCAAAATCAGAGACAAGAATCCACTGGAAGGAAAACATGCATTTAGTGCCGAAACTTAATGAAACAACACTCTCTAGAACTGAACCGTCTTTGAATAGCAGAGACTCGTTTTAAACTTCCAGATCAGTGGTTCATGGAGACCTTTTTTATAGGAAAAAAACAACAGAAATGATTTTTCTTCCTTTTTAACACATCATCGATGCATGATGAAGAGCGAAACTTCGAAAAAATCAGAACTAGTGTCATAAACGAAAAAAAATTCATTACAAATTGTTTTAGTTGAATCAGCTAAAACTCGAGTAGGCGAGTAGCTCAAATTCCTTTTGATCATTGTTTGTTTCTTCAGATTCAACTTTTTTATAGTTAAATGACATTATCAAGCTTAAATTCGAACTGATATCAGATCAAAATAAACTACACCAGCTCAAAATCTCAAAGGAAACAAAGAAAAGATTTGAGAAAATCAATTTGATGAAGCTCCAAATCAAAGAGAGATTTGAGAGATTACCAATTGAAGGTAGAGTGATTGATGCAACGAGGAGAAGAGCAACTGCAAATTCCCTTCGTTCTCTTCAATCTCTTCCTCATTCTTTCAATTGATTTTGAAAGAAGTACATTGGAAATCTCTTGGTATATATAGGAAGCGACGCGCCAAATCATCAGTATTCAAAAGTAATTCAGAAAAAAAAAAGGGGAAAAAAATGGAACGGATCTGAAATTTGAATCGTGGATTGGGCTTAAATTAATGGATCCTTTTATTGGGCCTACTTAAAGCATTTTGGACCAATTGGGCAGGGAAATAATACACATAATTCTATTCAAAGTATATTGTAATTGGAAGTTGTTGTAGACAATTATTATGGATGATGAAATTACTATGATAACAAAGTGTAACAAACTTATCTTGAATTTGAAGTTGTTGGAGGACGTGGGTTTGAGTGCACTAAAGCGCATTATCTTTCTATTTATGAGTTGGGAAAATGCTATGAGTAGTTCTAGGCATTGCGTTAAAAGAAAATATACCTAATTTTGAAATCTCGAATTGGCAATGTTAGTTTGAGTCTAATGTACATGTATTGTTAAATGTATATATGGGATTGATATAAGTAGTTGAAATGGTTGGAATTTGTAAATGGTGACATGTGTTGAATTGGATTTTAAGTTTGAATTGTCGGATAGGTAATTTTGGACAGAAATGTTGTTTGAATGGTAGCATATGAGATGTTGAGAGTATGTATGATGTTTAAATGGTATAGGTATGAATTTGGTTATTTGTTTAGTTGTTGTAAATTGGTTACTTTGAAAATAGTAGGTGATGTCGCAACGACAAATCCTCAACATCGCGACGTGAAATCGATGGAGAGTGGTGTCGTGACCACGAACCCCTAATGTTGTGACAACACTCACTGTTTGTTCGAGGTCGCGGCGTGATACCCTCGACATCGCGGTGCCAATCTAATAGTTTTGAAAATGTTGCATTTCAATCATTAACCAACCTTGGTTTATCGAAAGAGCTTTCATAAGCTCGGTTAAAACCTAAATTCGATTATATAACATGTTGTAACTATATAATGAGCTTAACAATATGTATTAATTGCTGAATTGAATCGCAATTGGAATCGTAGTTACTTTGGCAACGAATGTGACATCTTATAACTCAGACCCAGCGGTCGAGTCGGGTATGTGGCGTTACAAATTTAACATAAGAGAAGTAAGATTATCCAATGGTAGTTACATTAATGGATACAACACTTAATCATGCCTCCATAGGCTCTAATACATCCTCAATTAAGCTTTTAAACTCTATTTTATCATTTTCCATATCTAAAAATATAATCCAAAAATTAATATAAATTCATCCTAAACTTAATCATGATAAGTCATAGATAATATCAAACTATTGTAAGTGTAGGAAACCATTTCTTACCTTATTAGAGCTCCCTCTCACAAACCATGAATTTTCTCAATAAAACCCATGAAACCCTAAGTTGTCATGGCTGAAAAGAAGGAAATGGACTTAGGAGGTTGATTTCGTGAAGATTTCAACATTATCTTAAAAAGTTGAATATTTTGAAATGAAGTAAAGAAAAATGCAAGAAAAGGGAAAGGATGAAGATGAACAACCATGGGGAACAGGGATGGCAAAACAAAAAAAAACTTGAATTCGATAGATTCTAGCCTGAACCGATCCATTACGGTTAAATTTCTTTTCAAAAACTGGGTTTGGGGTGGGTCAGGTGAAATTATAAAAATAGTTAGGTTAGGACAGAGTCGAGTTTGAGGTAAATCCGCCTTGCCTCGCCTCGAGAAATTTATAAAAATGCCCTTGATATATATAAATTTATGTATATAATGTTTTTGCCTTCACTAAATAAATATATAAATAAATCTCTCTCTCTCTCTATATATATATTAAGTTTTAAGTTTAAACTAAAAATAATAATCTTATTTGCTTTCAAATAAAAATAAAAAAATTAAAAAAATGTAACATTGTTTGCTTCAAATTAAAAAATAAAATAATTAAATTAAATTCAAGCCGTGTCGGGTTGGGTCGGGTCGGGTCGGGTCTGGTCTGGTTGGAGTTGGGTTTCCTATTAAATTTTAGGTTTGGATTTGGGGCGGATTTTTTCTCTTAACAGTCAAGGTTGGGTCGATGCTGGAGCAGATTGGTCAAGTTTTGGGTTAGGTTCGGGGTAGGTAAATATCCGTCATGCCTTGCCCCATTTGTAACACCCCTTACCTAACCCAATGGTCAGGTGTAAACTACAGAATGCTACATTAGTTATTAGAGTAACCACAATCAAATAAACATACAATTCATGTATAATACTTTTAAATGCATGATGTCCCCAGCAACGGCGCCAAAAACTTGATGTCCACGAAACCAACTAAAAATACCACAAAGGCAAGTGCACTTATCGATAAATAGTATAGCTATGGTGAGCAAAGATATCGTTCCCCCACGATGACTAAAAGTACTAGTAATTACCGTATTTATATTATTTAACTGACAAATTGAATTGATTGAATTAAACTAAAATTAATTAACTAAGAACTCGACAAAAAATAAATCAGGAAAATAATCGAATAATGACAAACAAGTGAAACAATACCCAGGAAAGAATCTACCTAGATTGCATATGTCGTTATCAATCTCAATTAAAAAATTTATTCACTTAATATCTTGATCTGTAGAAATTCCTAAATTATGCTAATATCTCTCTTTAAAACTAAAAGTAACTGACTGTAGGTTGATGAATTGAAATTTCTTTCTAATTAAAACCCCTATTATCGCATTAACTCCATCTATGAATTCCCCTATTATATTTAACTCTAATCCAGTAGATTTATGTCGTCCTATTTCTAGGATTGCATGTAACTCCACTCAATTATGCTAGATCTACTCTTAAATAGGGTCTATTCCTCCTCTAAATTAAGCACATCAAACATGAATTAATAATCAGGAAATATTAAATAAAGAACTAAACACACATAACTGAGAACAAGATTCAAGTATTTATTGCGTAAAATAGAAATCAAAAGACATAATTCATCATAGGATTCATCTCCTCTAGGCATTTAGAAAATTAGTTCATAATCACGAATAAAAGCATCCCAAAGTCAGTATAACCACCAGAAATAAAGAAACTCATAATAAAATTCAAAGAAATTAAAAGGTGATCTTCAATCTTGATGGAAATATGCTTTAGAGTCGACTTCAATGGTGTTTTCTGAGTTATTTTCTTCAATGCTCTCTAACGACCCCCTTTCCTATTCTTATATTTGGTATTTATATGTCTTAAAATGCCTGAAAAACCTAAAAATTGTGTTTTTTCGCGTATTTAGAATGCGAATCGCGAAATCCACACGGTTTGACACATGGCCGTATGGCTCACACGACCGTGTGTCCAACCCGTGTAGCTCCTGTAATCTAATCCAATTGTTCGATTTTCGTTTCGTTTTCGCTCCCATATGCTCTCCTAATTATAGAAACATGACTTTAAAGTATTAGGAGCATAAAATTCACCATTTTACACTGATTAATCATCCAAAAATGCATTAAGAACGAGATTAAAACATGTTACTTTTGACACTTATCAATGCAAACAAGACATGCATATGGTATGATATTCAATCAATTCCGAGACTTACACAGGCTTGAGAAAACTCTTATACTATTCCACACTTGAATTAGGGCCAAATCGTAAAATTTTAAAAATTCCTTGACTGACGTCGCGACGGCATGCATATACTCATCGCGACGTCACTCTCTGAGATGATGACGTTACGATGTCAAGAAGCCCGCAGTCGAGATGTTGCCCCTGTTTTGGAAAAATCCACCTTTGGTACCTAATTCAATGAACTTCAAACCATTCCTAAGTTATTCATTCAACCTTACACAAAAATATAGTCATCAAACCAAGATCATGACAAACAATTCATATATTTAACCATTCAACAATAAAACATATCCAAGTCCTTATTCAGCTATCCATGTCAAAGTTGTTTTCACTACAATCACAAACATATTCATCATGATAATTGTAACTAACAACTTCAATGAATGGTCATGCATCACTTAAAACATACACAAAACTATCAAACACACACTTAACATATATAGCTTATCGTATCCAAATCAACTTTATTTTCATAAGAATTATTTTATCTAATAAATTTCTCAAATTTCTTGCAAATTCACTATTCCATTACTAGAATATAAACAAAAAATTTTGGGGTGTTACAACTTGAACCCTAAGTTGTGACTTATTGGTTGGGTGTTCACCTTCCCCGAAAAAACCCCGGGTTGGAATCATAGTTGTAAAAAAAAAGTACAAACTCACCCAACATAAGAAAGAGAAAAACGCATCGCAAAAGAAAAAAAAACTCATTCCAGTAAATTTAAAATTTAGTCTCTATACTTTTATTTTTAGGACCTAAATTTTGAAATCTGAAAAGTAGATAGAGACTAAATTACTAAAAAATGTATAAGGACTAAAATTAAAATTGATAAAGAATACAAGGACCAATGACCTATTTTAACCTAAATTAAATTACAATACCGTGCAAAACACATGAATTTATACAAATTGTGGACGACTTATCCTGTTTCAAGCTTGAGAATCTGTTTGGGACGACTTTCATTGGTAGTATGGATTCTGTGCACGTTACAAATTAAATAAAACAAATTGTGGACATAATCATATATATATATATACATACATATACATATATATTAGTTTGGTAGAAGGCAAGCACGTGAAACTAAGATTCAACTTATATTTTATCGGCTACGGGTAATTATTTGGTAGAAATTTTTTTAATTTTACATGTAGGTTGACATTTTACCTTATGTTTTTATTTAATTTTTAAATATAATTTAACAACAAATGATAAAATTTCAATTTTATTGGTGGAGTTCAAAATTTTCACTGTGTATTTAGGGGCGAAACTAGAAATTATCTTTAGAGGGGTCGAAATTAAATTATAATTTTACAGTAGAGAAAATACAGGGCAAATTACATATAAAAGCTCAATTTTTAAAATATTTACCGAAAGCGCGTCCACGTTAGCGCAATGTCAGGGGATGTGGCAGGAAAACGCGTCCCTAAGGAAGCGTTTTGCCTACTTGGACAAAAATCGCTCCATTAGCGCGATGTCAGGGACGTGGCAGGAAAACGCGTTCCTAAGGAAGCGTTTTGCCTACGTGGACAAAAATCGCTCCATTAAGGACGCGTTTTATGTCCAAGTAGGCAAAACGCTTCCTCAAGGACGTGTTTTGCCCATGTCTCCTGGTAGGGCTTTGGGTTATTGGTTTAGGGTTAGGGTTAGGGTTTTGGTATTTTTAAGTTTAGGGTTTTAGAGAAAAAATTAAATAAATAAAGGATTAGGGTTTAGGGTCTGTCAATTAAATTAATTAAAAAATTTTCAAAATTAGATTAGTTTTCGTGTTTATTATTTTTTAAGAAAAAATTAATTAAATTAGGGTTTAGGGTTACTTGAGTAATATAATTAAAAACAATTAAAAATCAGATTAGGATTTAGAGTTAAGGGTTTTTAAGGAAAAATTAAATAAATTAGGGTTTAGGGTTTTTTATTACCGGGCCCATTTCAGTAAATTTTTAAAAAATTAAGCTTTTTTTAGTGTTTTGCCCGGTTACTTGAGTAAATTAATTATAAATTTATAATAAATTAGTTTAGGGTTTAGTGTTTAGGGTTTTTAAGTAAAAACTCAAATAAATTAGGGTTTGGGGTTTACGGTTACATAATTAAATTATTTGTTAATTTAAAGAAGCTCCCACGTGGACGCGCTTTTACTACAGTGGCTCCTAAGAAAATAATTTTGAGTAGACATTTCTGAGCAAACAGTGTCAAAAACGCTTTAAGCAGGATGCTTTGTCAGCAGAAGTACTAAAAAAGATTTCACGTGGACGCGTTTTTGCTACAGTAGCTCCTAAAAAAATAATTTCAAATAGACGTTTCTGAGCAAACAGTGTCAAAAATGCTTTAAGAAGGATGCTTTGTCAGCAGAAGTACTGAAAGAAGCTTCCACATGGACGCGCTTTTGCTACAGTAGCTCCTAAAAACAGCTCCCACGTGGACGCGGTTTTGCTACAGTGGCGCATGGCCTGAGGCTATAAATAAGGCAAAATTTTCCCTCAAATTGCATAAGTTACTTACAAAAAAAAAAAATTAGAGAGGCTAAGAAGAAAGAAATTGAAGATGAGTGGGCGTATTAGTGCTGTTATTTACTATGATGATGAGGTTTGCCACACCGAGAACGGTGTTTTTTTGTCAGAGAATACAGTGCGACTGGTTTTTAACCAGAACATAGATTTGACAGAACTTCGTAAAATAATTAGGCGTAAAGTATTCGAAACGACGCAAATGAAAGTTCTATCTATTATGTATCGATTTTGTTCTTCTGTTGATCCGGTGACATATGACTCGTTCGACATAAAAATGTGCTCATAGTTTGGAGGCAATGGTGCAGACTCATCTCGCTAGTGGAGCACCGTAAATTGAGTTATATGTACAATTTATATCGCCAAATGATGCACTGGCGAGTGGTGTTCAAGAGGTATACGCGACTCTTGCTCGACACTCGGTTAGTGGGTTACAAAACACGGAGCAGCCTATGTTTGGTAGCAGTGTGGAATACACAACCCCTGCACGACACTCTGTCGGTGGATGGGACATGTACCTCAGTGGGTCGATGTTTGATGCTGGAAATACGTACTGCGGAACAAAATCAACTTCTACTGGTTGGTAATCTACATCTAATTGGGGACGTTATGAAACGCCTAGAAGAAGGGTAATGTACTCCCTACGACGTCTACCGGTGAGGGGACCTCGCACGTTGTAGATGATGATGGGTTAGAAGATGACTCTGATGTGGATCCACCTTGAGAGTCCGGTCCCGATGGTGCAAAAGTTAGATTATTTTTTGAACCGGAGCCTATTCTAACCGAAGCTGAAGATGTTGAAGGGGGTTCAGATGAAGAAGAAGATCCACGATTCAGGGCATACTCACCTCCAGCCCACATGCATAATATCGATCTGTCTGCAGATGATAAGTTGGAGTTTCAAGACCTACCACATTGATTGCGTGATCGTACAAGTTCGGTACAGGATTTGGGTGAACTTGAAGTTGGTAATCAGTTTTCCATCAAGGATAGTTTTATTGGTGCTTTAAAACAACATAGCATTAATAACGGCATTAACTACCACGTCGTTAAGTCCAAAACTGATAAGTTTGAGGCAAAGTGTGCAGTGTAAGATGGTACATGTTCATGGAAAATCTACGCCTCGTTAAGGAAAAGGACAAGGTTGTGGGAGATTAAAAAGTACAAAGGTCCACATATATGTGCTGAAGGTACAGTATTTAGGGTTTCTGAATAATACTGTTATTATGTAATGTTGTATTATTTAATGTACTCTGTTTATAAGTATTTCACAATATCATCCCAAGATGGATTCAGCTATGTTAGCTAGCTTGATACTGCCCACGGTGAAGGCAGATCCTAGGACTTCAGTGCCGGTGTTAATTGCCAATATTCGTAGCCAAATGGGGTATACGCCCTCTTACCGCAAGGCTTAGATAGCTAAGCAAAAGGCGTTGGAGAAGATGCATAGTGGATGGAACGCTTCATATAATGAAATATGACAGTAGTGTCAAGTGTTAGAGAGATACGTTCCAGGTTGCATAACGGACCTTCAAACCGGACATGAGTGCTACAACGACCGATTGCTACGTGGATGAAAAGTGTTCAAACGCCTGTTTTGGACATTTAAGCAATGCCGAGACGCATTTTCATACTGTAAACTATTGGTACAAATTGACGGTACCTTTATGTTCGGTAGATATACCCATCGACTATTGGTAGCAGTGGCACAGTATGGCAGTGGGAGAATTCTTCCACTTGCGTTTGCAATAACACCGGGAAAGTCAGCTGATGACTGAGATTTCTTTCTATCTAGGTTAATGAGGCATGTGTGCCCCCAACCTGACATCTGTGTTATTTCGGATCGGGGCAGCGGCATACTAGCTGTAATTGATCGACAAGGAAGCTTATGGCAGCGCAAACACCATTGGTATTGCCTAAGGCACGTTGCTTCTAACTACTATAGGCAATATCCATCTAAAAGTGAACGACGACAAGTGACTAACATGGGTATTTAGTCTTAATTAATATAATTTCGTTTGTCATTTTTAATTTATTCTAATTGAAAAAGTGGTATGTAATGTTCGCTATGAACTTATATTGGCAGGGTATGAAATAAATAAAGATCATTTTCATAAGATGTTGGAAATTTTGTGTTCAATTAACGGCAATGGCGCAGATTACCTTTGTAACATACCTTTCAAACAGTGGGCACAAGCATATGACGGCGACCTACGATATGGTCATATGACCTCAAACCTGGCTGAATGCATAAATTTTGTTCTAAAAGGAATGTGCCATCTACTGATAACATTGGTTGTGCGAGAGGCATATTTTCGTTTAGCGGCGCTATTTCCCAAGTGAGCATAGAGTTATGCAGGCCAGATGCAAGGAGGCCATGTGTGGTGCAATAAGGTAACGCAAGAAATTAACAAGGCCAAGGTGCGGGCAAACACCATGCACACAGTCTGTCACGACCGAGACAACTTATGGTTTCACGTGACAGAGTTTGACAGACCGCACCAAGGTGTTATTGGCGGGCAATATTGGGTACACTTGCGAAATAGGACTTGTGACTGTAGGATGTTTAACGCACTTCGTTATCCATGCGCTCATGTAATTGCAACTTGTCAGAATCTTCTTATGGATCCGATGAGCTATGTTGACAAAGTCTACAAATTAGAAAACATGTACAACGTCTGAAGACACGTATTCCCACCGGTCCCAGATGAACGTAAGTGGCCGTCTGTATCGCTTGCTCCCTTTAAGCTGTTACCGGATAGAGATTTATGTCGCAAGTCAAAGGGTCGACCTTGCTCGACTAGAATACGTAACAATATGAATATCTGAGAAACAACTAGTCAACATAAGTTGTGCGGATAGTGTAGGAACCCAGGCCATATAAGCCGATCATGCTCAAATCGCAATAGTTGAACATTATTATAAAGAATTTTGATTATATTAAAAATATTAAAGTAAATTACAACTACTTTATTCAACATATTGCCTTATTTAAAATAATCTCTATTATATTAAAAATGTAAAAGTAAATTTCTATTTTAGTACATGAAATAATATAGAAGAGTTTCTATTTTATTACATCAAAAAATATCAAATTATTCAAAATATTTGTACAAATATATTAAAATAAAAATCAATCTCCGTGCTCGCTGGATTCAGTATCACATGGCGGTCGTCGATGGTTACGTGCTGGATTCCTCATTCGTCCAGCTTTCGGTGGGGGTTGTGGTTGCTCCAGCGGGGATCCTGGTTCCTCTGATAGGGTAACTTGTTGTCGGTGTTAGGACAATGAGCCACCTTGATAGAATAGTGACTGTGGAGGTGTTTGCATGACCAACGGCGAAGCTGTTTGAAACCCATACGGTGATGGCAATTGGTAAAAAGAAGAGCTCCCAGACGGCCCCTCTTGCGATCTCTCGTGCGACACTGGCATATACATCGGCGATCCACTTGGCGTAACAGAAAATAGAGATGAACCAGGCCATTGACTCCAACCTATTATAGGACTAGAAAAAGGAAACATATAAGGGTTAGGATACATAAAAGGGCTAGGATACGCACCTGGCATCATCTGAAAAGGTTGTGTCGTGGGTATCATCGGTTGAACTGCTGGGTCGAGTGACTGTGTCGGTGTTCTCGCTAGGCTTGGTTATTTAATGGCCGCTGATAATGGGCCGGGTGATTGTCTGGGCCTCGTTGACAGGCTTGCGTCGTCGTCCCTTCGTCTTGGATTTAAAGGGCCACGTCGTTCCCTTCGAACACGTAATTGTCGTTGCCTCTCCTCTGCTGATAGTAAATACGGCTTACCATGGATCGTAAACCATGGCCAGTATTTCGGCACGTACGCTAACTCAGGAATGATGATCGGTTCCTGGGTAGGTATATAATCATACAGATCTTCCTACATTTGGATGTAGTGTTACCAGAATCTCAGCCAATCTGTATACAATTACCGTAGGTTGATTTTGTGATGATCATCCAACACCTCAGGTGCTATGGGGATCGGTTGTCAGAATCTAAATTGTCGTAATACTCTGTCCGACTAGTGCATCTCAACGGTCGCATAGTTGACCAACACGACTTTCACGTGCCAAGCGTTTGGATTTTGCAAGTACTCATCCGGAATTACTACCGAATTGTCGGATCCTCGTATGGTGTCCATTCAAACTATATGAACATGATGAAAATATTAGTTATATACATAATACTAAATACTAAATACTAAATACCAATCGACTAGCTCATGATTGAAATATCAATTTTATTAAATACTAACTTGTGCTTCCGACTTTTGGTCTAATAGAAGCCGTATATCTTCAAGACAGCTAGGTAATCTAGCATAACTTGCCGGATGGTTCCACCTAATTAAATAAATTTTTAGCATTCTATTATATTTTAAATCTACGTAATAATTGTAAAATCGGTAGATAAAATTTACCTCGTTATGAGTGGGAATGTATATGGGTGGTCCACTCGATGACGTAAAAATGGAAAGTGAATCTGTGCCCATGACTGCAGTAGTGACAGACAACCTCTGATTTTCACTTTATTAGGTCGCGTCGCCCCGTACATCTCCCAGTACAGTGTTTCCAACACGGCCGACCCCCAACTCAATTCACTGGCTGCTCTAAAATCAACGAGTTTCTGTAGCCATCTTAGATGTACGAGGTTCCGTGACAAGTCCGGCATCAGATAACCTCCAATTATCTGAAGAATGTATGCTCGAGCATATCGGATTCTTTCTAGTTCGATTGAATCATCATCCGAATCCGGGAATGTGTCTCGTAACCAGCCCATCTCGATCTGAATTCCATTAATATTCTTCAGAATAACGCCCAAAAGCTCGTAGCATACGGCTCCCCAATAGCTAGATTGAACAGACCCGGTGACTGGGTACCCGTCCACCGGCAATCCCAATTGCAGATTCACATCTTCTAAAGTGATAATGCACTCTCCACATAAAAGATGGAATGTGTGCGTCTCGAGTCTCCACCTCTCAATCAACGCACTGATAAGTTTCGGGTCTAACTTGCATCCCCGGCCTACCGTCGCCACGTGCCAAAAACCCGTTTCCCGCAGGTAATTCTCTACCAACGATGATAGAGGACCATGCATATTACGGATATAGCATTACAATATCCGATCTACAAACTTTTATAACAAATAATAAATTAATAATTATTTAAAATTGCATAAATAAAAAAAATCTTAAATAATATTTAAAAATTAAATTTAACACTTACCATTTTCATTTGTTCGACGGATATGTGCTTGTCATCAAGACAAATCAATTCTCCGGCCATTGCTAAATTCGTACAAATTTTTACGATTTAAAAAAAATTTAAATTTTTTTTGAAATAATTAAAAAACTAAAGCTCTTTTAAATAGGGATTTGAGAGAAATTTGAGAGGAAATTAGAGAAAAGATTTATTTGTGAAAAAAAATGAAAGGGTGGGGGGTTTTATAGTTTTTTTTTTACCATTGGGGGGGTCACCAACAGTCAAAATTAGCCGTTGCTACTGTTCACGCGTGGCCAAAACGCGTCCTCAGGGGAGCGCTTACGTGGTAGGAAAATGTGTCCTTGAGGGCGCGCTTTGTTACCACGTAGGCAAATCGCTTCCTTGAGGAAGCGTTTTCTTGCCACGTCCTCTGACATCGCGCTGACGTGGACGCACTTTCGAGAAATTGGGTCATTTCGGTAATTAATTTTTTTCAGGCTCATTTCAGTAATTTTTAAAAAAATGGGCTTTTATTGTTATTTTGCTCGAAAATACAATTCTACCATTTTAATACACTATATCTTTATAATTTTTAAAAAATTAAATCAAATTTTTATATTCTTAAGAGGATGAGAGTTTATTTTTAACTTTACTAATTTAAAATTTAAAAAATTTAAAAAAAGTCATGTGAAAAAATTTTAGCCACCGCGTGTACTAAATAATTATCTTGTATAGCTTGCGTTACAATATTTTCTATATGATTAAAATATGCGTCAAGTTTCACTGCTTTTTGCACCGTTGAAATTCAGTTCGTTTGTTTTTATTTTTATGATTTTAGTTTTTATTTTTATTTTTTAATTTTAAAATTGATACTTTTAATTTTTTTTATTAAATTGATTGGTGTTATATTTTTTAAATAAAAAAATTCACTTAGTAGTCATGCAACAAAAAATGGTGTTACAATGAATACAAATTTAATGAAAGAAATTTGACGATATTGACAATTGGACTTACATTTTTAAATTTGAAAATTACGTGGACTAAATTTCTTGAAATAAAAGTACAAAGATAAAATTTCAAATATATAAAGAGCACATGGACTTTTATTTTCATACGACTAATGTATCTTTTATGTTGTTTTATAATCTATAAAAATTAATATTTTTAAAGTTTGCAGTTACCTTTCTCAATAATATTGTCTCGAATATGAATATTCTCCCAAAAAATGCAACGAACTTTTATTTATAATAATTTATACCTATATGTTAAAGGAATGTCCTTTGGACATACACGAGGCACACACCCACTGCTTTTTTTTTTCATTTTATGAAAAATAATTAATTTTTAATTTTAGTTTTCCTAATATACTTAAATTATTTAATTCTTATACTTTAATTTTTAATATAATTTAGTTTTTATATTTTTATAATTTTATTAATTAGTTTAAATAGTTAATAACGTTAAGTTTTCAATTAAAATATTACGTGGTTATCTATAATTTGAAAATAAATTTTCAAATCCATAAAATTGATAGATTAAATTTTATAAAATAAAAATTGGATGGCTAACTTTCAAATGTACGAAGTATAGAGACTTAGAGTCATGGTCACTTTGGAGTATCAGCCCGAAGAGAGGTATGAGAATAGTTGACCTGCGAATCAGTATAAGCTAAAAATTCCGATTGAACCGTTTTTGTTAAAAATATAATTTTATTTTTATATATTTAATGATTCATTTAATCGAACCATATGAACCAGTGATCTGACCAATTCGACCACCATTTCAATTTTAAGAACTTTACTTAAAATATATTTAACCTTTAAAATTTTACTTTATAATTTAATACAAATAAAACAAAATTTAGATATTTGTAAATCAAATCATAACAAACAAACAAAAAAATAGTTATTTTATTTAATGCGGTGATTTAATTTCAAATAAAAAGACAGCCAAAATAATACTAACCAAACAACACTATAATTATTTGATTTTGTGCGCATATAAAACGACAAATGGGTGAAAATGAAACCTAAGTTTGGAACTTGAGAGCATTTTTCTTACAATTAATTTTCTGTTTTTTAGTTTACCATCATGCAATTATATACTTATTATTTAAAGGAATAATGATATATTCAGTCCTCCAATTTTATAAAAAAATTTATTTTAATCATTTATTAAAAATTTTTTTTTGTCTTTTTTAGCCATTAAAGTTGCATTGGTTAAATTCATGTGACAATTGTATACCACGTTAGCAATTAATTAATTTTATAAATATTAAAAAAATATTTTTATACTTTTAAAATAATTTTAATATGGTTTAATTTTTTAAATATTTTTTTATTTTTTAAAAAAATTAATTAATTATTGACGTAGCAGCATCCACGTGCATGTCAAATCAGCAAAGTTAATAGACATTAATTTATTCATCCATCTTGGGGTGATTTGACGAACAACGCTAATTTAAAGGCTAAAAGAAATGAATTAAATGAAAGACTAAAATAACTTTGTATAAACTTTGAAGACCAAATAATCGTTACGCTATATTTGACAAAAGATTTCATCCTACCTATAAAAATATAATTATAGTAAGAATTTTTTATAATAAAAAAATAAGATTAATCAAAATATTTTCAACCCCTGAATCAAAATGAATATCGCTAAGACTTAAATTTATTATTTATCTTATCTCATTAAAATAAAAATTGTAATACAAACTTTTTTCCCTAATTCCGATATTTAAATTTTTTTAGGGTAAACTATAAAAATAGTCACTTTTGGTTGCCTCAAATTATATTTTAGTCATTTATGTTTGAAATGTTACGTTTTAGTCACTTACATTATTATTTTGTTACGAAGTGGTCACTCTACCGTTAAGCTCCGTTACCTCCCTAACGGCAATCCTACGTGGCAATCCAAATTAAATTTATTTAATTAAAACCTATTTTTATCCTAGCAACTAGACATCCAAGCTGATATCTAAAACCCATTTGGACTGCCACGTAGGACTGTCGTTAAGGAGGTAATAGAGTTTAACGGTAAAGTGACCACTTCGTAACAAAACGATAATGTAAGTGACTAAAACGTAACATTTCAAACATAAGTGACTAAAATATAATTTGAGGCAAACAAAAGTGACTATTTTTATAGTTTACCCGTTTTTTTATTATGCAAATACGAAGAAGAGGATATAAAAAAAAATCCAGAATTCTACTTTCAGATTAACCCAAACCATTTTTTATAGAAAGAAAAAAGTAATCCCAATATTGTTGGAAAGTCCCAATCAAATTGAGCATTGTTATTGATTTATTAAGACAATGGTCCTACTTCAAACATTATTGGGAGTAATTGAACACCGTCTAGAAATTGTTGAGATTAATTTAAAAATAGAATTATGGAGTCGGTTGAGTCTTAGTTCAGTTGGTATCAATATTGTTATCAGTGTAAGAGGACTTGAGTTTGAAGCGCGTTGAAGCGCGTTGAAGCGCGTTATTCTCTTATGTAAGAGGTGAGAATGGACTATAGATAATTTTATAATTTTAGGCATTATATAAAAAAAACAAAGAATAGTCCTACCAAAAAAAATACAACTACTCATTTGAATGAAGCGAAGAAAAAGAGGAAAATTCTTAATTATTTTAGGAAAAAGAAGTCTTAGACAAATCCAAGAATGAACCAATTCAAGTATGTTGGTAGAAGGTAAGCACGTGAAAGGCTGAAAGATGGGATTCAACTTTCAACCAAACTATTAGGACTAAATTTGGACCATAAAAACTATTTGACATGTTGTACACACAATAAAGAACATAGGACAGTTTTGTTTTTCCTCTTTTTCTTTTTCTTTTTCTTTTTCTTTTTCTATCAAATCAAATAATGGTCACTAAAATGGAAAAAAAAAACTTTGGGTAAATTATATCCGAGGCCACTAAACTATTACTAAATTTTCGTTTTGATTGTTCAATTTCAAAAAATTACAAAATAATATCATATTTTGTCCGCACTACCTACATCAATAGAAAGCTCTCCTTCCTGTTTTCTTTTACAGTTCAATTTTTTTATGAAACAACATTGGATTAAAGGTATATTTTTCTACTCGTTAATGGATATTGATTCACTATACCAATTATCGGATTGTGATTTGGAGCTCACTAGTTTGACTTTTTTAGAAGAAAAAACTTAAAAGCCCAGTGATTTCAATAAAAATTTCCGAAAACTTCAATGATTATTTTATAACTTTTTAGAAGTTTAGTGACCAAAATGTAAACTTATTAATAGTTTAAGTACCTTGAGTGGAATTTATACAATAATGTTTTTAGGGTAGCATACATGATCCAATAATTGCAGATAGCATGCTTGTGGACATGTTGGCATTTCAGAACGATAGAAGCGACGGATCCAACCAGCTGTCGACAGGACTGCACGTTTTCTCAACGTCGTGCGACCTTGGTTGTTGATGTCAATTTATTAATAATGTTATTTACTGTTTAAAGTTGAACTACAGAGAAAGAAAATTCATGTCGTTATTTCACCCACACATTCTATTCAAGAGTCATGTCAAAAATTTTGTACGGGGTAATATAAAAATTTTATATTAATAGGGGTTAAAATTGAAATCCTAAAATTTAGAAAGGAGCATAAACAATTTTCTCTTTTGTTTTAAGAAGTACTTATCTCAGTAGAAAAGATTGTATGAAACTGTGATCCTAAGCTATTTATATCTCTTTCTAGTAGGAGAATAATAAATTAGATTTTTTCTATACTAAAAATCAGGAAGAAAAATCTAATTTATTATTAAGAGATATGGACCACAGGCATCACTTTAGTAAAATTTGAATTTTATTCCAATGGAGAAAAAAAAATACACGGACGGTGGGAATTTTATTTTATTTTTTCAATTTATATAGAAGAGTTGATAGAAAAGGTAGGCACGTGAAAGCTTAAGATTCAAAAGTTGAACCAACTTTAACCGGTTGACATGCACGACATAAGACAGCAACGTACGGTGTTTCTCTGTTTCTTTCTTTGTCTCCCACACTTTGTCTAAAATCAGATCAATAATGATTGAGCAAAAGTATCCAATTGCATTTCGTCATCGTCGTTTTGGTTCAGAATCTGCAGATACTCTTCGTAAAGCTTCTCTAATGATGAGCTATCATCTTCACTTACCAACACAGTGGACTCGCACTCGAATTGAATATCAAGGTCATCGGCCAGAAACCCCCTCATGTTTTCACCACCATGGTCGGCGGCGTAGGCATAGTCCGACGAAGGGTTTCCTCCTGCTTGGGTATTCGCATTGCATTGGTGGTTGTCCAATTCGAAGCTTTGGTTTCTTGGGAAAGAAGATTTGGTAACCCTAATGGGTTTCGGGAGATGAATTTTGGGTCTCTCGGAAAATGTTTTGCTTGTGTCACTGATGTTCTTTCTCGTGTTCGTGGCTTGTTGTGATAGTTTCTTATGGGTGTTGGGGTCGGTTCCTTGGTTTAAAAGCCGTTTACTGAGATGGCAGTTCCAGTAGTTTTTTATCTCGTTATCGGTTCGACCGGGAAGTCTGCCGGCGATGAGTGACCATCGGTTGCCGAGAAGTGAATGTAATCGGATGATAAGGTCGTCTTCCTCGGTTGTTATGTTACCTCTCTTAATATCCGGTCTTAAATAGTTCATCCACCGAAGCCTACAACTCTTTCCACACCTAAGCAACCCTGTGAATCCGAATAACTAAAATCAAAATCAAAACATAAAATAGGTTGAATTCTGCCATTAGTCCTTCTATTTTGTAAAAGTTGTGGATTTAATCCTTGTACTTTAATTTGATCCTTTTTAGTCCTTGTACTTTTTAGATTTTAAAAATTCAGTCCTCACTTGATGATAATTGTTAAATGAATTAAGTTAAGCTCTACTATTTCTAATATCCAATGCGTCAAACATATCATCATACATGTAATGCCATGTCAGTGTCTTACTTTCACATATTACTCACTAAAAATACAATTAATCGGTTAATGACAGTCATTTGTGTTAAGACTAAAATTCTAAAATTCCAAAATTCCAAAACTATAGGGGCTTAGAATGATTCAGTTGGAGAAACAGACTAAATCTACAACTATACGCATAGTATAGGACCAATAATCAAATTTAACCAAACAGAATGTAACCCGAACTGAAAATCGAAATGTATTCCCAAACTTACCAGCTTTCTTAGGAAGTGATTTCCAGTTTCCTTCACCATGAGATTGAATGTGATTGACAAGCAATTTATCTTCTCTAGGGGACCATGGACCTCTATGCAACCCAACTTTAGAACAACAAGGAGCCCTTCCCATTTTCTTTTATAATCACTCAAAATACTTCAAAAAAATACATTGAAATCAACAACAAATATTGGAGGAGAGAGAATGTGTGGGACAAAGACCGATGCTCTAAGGAGCACAATTGCCCAAAACCTTTGCCTTCTTTTAAATAGACCATTGAAACTTGAAAGACATGAATATGTTTTTTTTTTACTTTAATTTTCAAAGAAAAAAATACCATGGGTTTGCATTTTGGCTGAGATTTGTGTGTTTGTAATGAAAGGGTTGCAGTCTATTATATAAATATATGGCACGTGAGAAAATTTGTTTTGTATGTATATGTATTTAATGGGCTGTCAGGAATCTCATGTGCTATTCTATTATCAATTAAAATAACAATGTAATGGCCAATTTTATCAGGCCCAAAATAAAATAATAATAAATAAAATAAAATATTAAAGTTCATTTACTATATCGACCCGAACCGATCCGACCCACCCCTGACCTAGCAGGATCCGCGTGTTTTTGCTTAAAAGGGATATCTCAAACTTTAGTCCTTTCCTCCTTTTGAGTTACTTTAATTTAATCCTAATTTCACTATTCTTTCTTTTTAGAAATTTCGCCATTCATATTTATCCTGTTTTCAGTTAAGTCCTCGATTCGCTGATTTTCTGGAGAAAGGACGCGTGTTCTGGAGGTTGAGATAATGTCTCATTTAGTCCCTGTGTGTTTTCGTGATTTTCATTTTAGTCTTTATTTACTTATTTTATCATAATTTATACTTTTAACTTCATTTTCATCCTGATTCAGTCATTGATTTATTTAATTTCAATTTTTCATGAAAGTTTTTTATTTATTTATTCATTGATTCCTTTTTTATGTATTTAAAGTTTATAGTGTTCTTTATATTTTTATTTTGCACATTTTGTTCTTATTATTATTACTCTCATTATTATGGTTATTATTTTATTTTTCATTATTTTTATTTTTATTTTTAAATTTTTTTATATTATTATTTAATTAGTATTAGAATTAGTAATTATAATATAATTATTGTCATTGTTAATTGGTGTTTTATTATTATAATTATATCATCGTCATTTACTAGTATGGTATTTTTATTTTTTTCATATATCATTGTTTCATTTTTATACGTTTCCCTTTTTATTTTATTTTGTTATAACAATGCCACGAGTTGTGTTTAAATGTACTTACTCGTTTTTATACTATGCCCGAATAAGCTAAATACACATTATTTTAAATATTGCATTCGTCTTTGCACGAGGCACAAAAAAAGAAATTTTTTAAATCAAAGTAATGTTCATTATTTTGGAATTATAAAGTCGTGTTCTTAACTTACGGAATATAACTTCTTTCTAAAACCGAGATAGTCAAATATTTACTTTAAAATAAAATAAAAGTGGGATTTAAGTGATGATTAAATGGCATTCATTTTTGTTCTTGATGATCTAAGGCATTGTGTCCTAATTTACGGGACATGATCCTTTCTTCTCAATTAACTTGAAATAGACCCATTTTGTGAAAATTAATTTAGTTAAATAATGTCTTAATAAAGGATCGTATTTTAAAATCTCTTCAAATTTTCAATTTTCGACACTAAAGACGTCAAGTAATCAATTAGGTACCAATTTTGGGCGTAACGAGTGTGCTAATCCTTCCTCATGCTTAACCGACTCCCAAACCCATATTTTGAATTTTTGTAGACCGAAAAACATTGTTTTAATAACTCAAACCTCTTATTAAAACGATCAAATTACGATGTGACCCGATCACACCTCCTAAAAGTGATTGGTGGCGACTCCCATTTTCATTTTAAAATAAAAAGTCGATTTCAAAAAAAAGGTTTCGACAAACAACATTCAATCGATTGAAGGTAGATTTGGATGGACGGTACGTTTACTTGGAGTTAATGTAAAAACTGCGGTGGTGGTGAGATTAGATACTGTGGCGTGAGACAAAAAGTAAGCTAAACGCACCGCACCGCACCCAATCGCCCATCCATACCCACCCTGAGTCTTAGTTCGATTGGCATCGATATTGTTTTCAGTACAAGAGGATATGAGTTCGAGTGCGCTGAAGCGTATTATCCTCCTATTTAAGGATTGATGAGGAGTTATGGGTAGTTCTAAGCATTATATAAAAAAGAACATATATATAAGAACATGAGATTAATGTTAAAAAAAACCAACAAAATTTATAAATATTAATCATAATTATCATAAATAAATAGTAATAATCTTCAGGTTTTAGGATTTATAGTCTCGAATTTAGAAGTTAGGGTTTTAGTATTTATTTATAATTAATTATTATTTAATTATGTTTAAAGAAAGTTATTAGTATTTGATTATAAAATTTTCACTATTTTTTTATTCAATGATGACGTGTCATGTTATTATACACTGATAGTGCATTAAATATTCTCCCTATATATACTAGATCTAGTCACACCTAAAAGGTGAGTGTACGGAAATATCTTATATTGAATATATATATATTTATAAAAATATATCAATAAATGTTTATTAGCGGAGTGGCAAGGGTGTTTATATGAATTTATTGATCTTATAATTGATTCCCAAGTAATACTTTTTAATTATTTTATTTGAAGATTATATAAAAATATGAAAAGATTAAAATACCCTTACAATAATATTGATTACCTTTTAATGTAAAGATATTTTAGTACTTTCACAACTGAATTGATGTTAAGTTGACTCGTAACACTAACTCAATGAATCAATTTATATAAATTGGTATCATATTAGACTCGAAACTGAGTTCTATCAAATCGTGAGCATTTTGAAGTAAAAATCCTCTCAAAAATATGTTTCGTGAGGTCCGAACCTGCGTTCTTTTTTCTTTTACGAGAACAAACCTGCTATCACTTCAATCAACAACTTTTTTATAATAATTGTATTTTTTTTTTATGTTCCATCACATGTATTTTTTCTTCTCAACGGCCCTTCTCCTATATCTGCCCTTCTCACGCTTCATGTTTCATTTTTCACTAAACAAGACTTCAAAATTGGTCTTTACATGGGTCGGTGGTCTATTATAATGGTGCGTTCAATCACGTTCATACGGTTTTTGTTGCATGTAAAATTATACATTATTGGCACCATTCGTCCAAATAGTCCCCACCTATTTATTAGATTTGTTAACTTCTTTGTCTTTGAAAATATTCATTTTTTTAATTTCGATTTAATCATCGATCCAACATAGTTGAATAAATATTTAAAATTTTAAATTGATTTAACTATCAATTTTTTGTATCAATTTCAAACGATTCGTATAAAGCTCAATTCAATTTATTTATCTAGACTAATATATAAAATTCCTAAAATCGTCTTTTTTTTTAAAGGTAAATTTATTAATTCATTTAATGAATGGAGCCATACAATTCAAAGAAAAAAATAGCAAACAGTCGTCGTAGATGGTGAATGACAAGCTCCATCAACACAACAAAGGCTTTAGCCTCAGCATCAATAGAACATTATGACACGTTGACAATTGGCTTTGTCACAACTCAAGCACAACATATGAACCCCGAATGGTCCAAAGCGGCAAGCAAAAATCGACGAAAGAATCGAGGCTTCACCAAACTAGAGAGGACGACAACAAAATCATCCCTAAAATCACTTGTAAAATTAAGATTACATGCATAAGCAAGACTAAAAAAACGTGCTACAAGAGTAGACAAAAGCTTCTAAATTTGAAGATTTATTAAACAATGGAAAAACATATAAAAATATATAAAAATTTAAGACAACATGGGTCCAAATCTACACGTGAAATCATTTATTATTCTAAAATACTCTCAAACCAAAAACAAATTAAAAAGTTGACGAAGAGCCATCCACTTTCCAAGAAAAACTATTGGTGGTTGGTGAAGTTTTAGGGAACGAAAAACACCGTCATATGTCCATCACAACTTGTGAAAACAACAAATATACTAACAAAATAGATATGCAAACTGAAAAGAGATAAGACATGTATAGTAAATGAGAAAAAGAAAAAAAATGATTGAGTGGAGAAGAAAAAGGCCGATATTAGTGAGGGTTGATTTTGGTGATGGAAATCTCCTTTCTGCCCCTCCCTAAAAAGAAAGATTGGCAGCTTCTTTAATTAGGAAATCAGCCCAAATGGGATATCAATTCCTGCATCTTAGGGCAATTTCTACTTCTTTCTTTTTTCAAGCCAAAGTTGAAAAACATATCACATCTCACTCATACAATTGTAATTAAAAATAATATAATCAAATAAATATTATTAAAATGTATAATTAATAATTATATTATATTAGAATTCACCTCAAGAAAAATCCTGACAAAGTCCACACATGATAGGACTTAAATGAAAATAAATATAGCAATAACTCACATAAGGTTTAATCAAAAAGAGAGTCTAATTTGAAATTTTATTCTACTAAATAGACTTGTCTATGATCCAAGCCAAGTTAAGCTACGACTTAGTTCCAAAAAGATTTTAAGTCCAAATTTATTTTCGGCTCGACTTGACCTATAGACTCATTTTACTAGCAAAATAGTATTAAAACATTAAATATATATATTTTTACGGGTAATTTACCAAAAAAATCTATTTTTTTTAAAATTTACCGAAATTAGCCGATTTTTTTATTATTTACCGGAATGAGCCATTTTTCGCGAAATCGCTTCCACGTCAGCTGTCAGGGTACGTGTCAGAACATCGCGTCCACGTCAACGCGATTTACTTACGTGGACACAAATCGCGCCTACGAGGACGCGATTTGCTGACGTGGATTAACAGTTTATGTTTTTAAGCTTGGAAAACTTTGAAAGGCCATAACTTTTCGCTCAGTTGTCCGATTGAGACGATTTTTTTTATTTCGAATAAATTTTCGAGATCTACGCACTGAAAAACCGCCAAACGCGGTTTGCCGCAGTTTTTGTCGAAAAAGATCCTTTTTTTGCCCCTAAATTTTGATTTTTTCGGTTTCAAATTGAATTTTGAAACATTCAAATCATTATTTTCGTTATTTATTTGAAGTAAACACCGGATATTTTTTTACAGAATTGTCTTATATCATCATGTTATAGGTATAAGTCAGCTCATTCCACTTTTGAGAAGTTCCCTAAAATTTTCCATTTTATTCAATTTAGTCCCTAAAACCTAAATAGTCATATTTTCAAATCTAAGCTTCGTTTTTCAATTCAAATTCAATTCCATCCTTCCATAACATTCAAATATTCTTAAATACAAAAATTTCATGCTAATTTTGAAATAATTACACTTTAGTCCCTATACTCGTAACTAACAAATTATAATTTACAAATTAGTCCCTATTCATCTCTAAACAGTTTGTCAGCGCGTAGATCTCAAAAATTTATTCGAAATAAAAAAAATCGTCTCAATCGGACAACCGAGCCAAAAGTTATGGCCTTTCAAAGTTTTCAAGCTAAAAAACATAAACTGTTCATGCCACGTCAGCAAATCGCGTCCTCTAGGGCGCGATTTCCATCCATGTCAGCAAGTCGCGCTGATGTGGACGCGATTTCCTGGCGCGTACCCTGACATCGCGCTGACGTAGACGCGATTTCGCGGAAAATGGACCATTCCGGTAAATAATTAAATAGTTGGCCCATTTCGGTAAATTTTGAAAAAAAAGGGCTTTTATTGGTAAAATACCCTATTTTTACAGTAATATTAATATATTTTATAATTAAATTAAAATTTTAAAATAATTTATATTATTTAAATCAAATTTGGGTTGAATTTACCAAAAATGAGTAAAATTTCGTGGAAGTCCTTATACTAAAAGTTAAATTGCATTTTATCTCTTTTACTCAAAAATGGGTAAATTAATTCTACTGCTAAAAATTAACTTCTATACGTCAGCATAAGGTACACAAGACACGCCATGGATGAAATTTTAATAGAAGGAACTAATTTCCTCTTCGAACTAATATATAAAAACTATTTTATTTATTATTTTAATAAAAAAAGATAAAATATAATCCGAATAAAAATGATTTTGAAAATTTTATTATATGGAAAAAGTTTTGTTTATAAAAGTTAAAATATTTAAAACTATAGCACATGTTTGTACTTAGAGCTATCGTAATCATAGCTATAACCGTACATAAACCCTAGCACATGAACTAGAATCCAAAAAAAAAACGTATCACTCGGAAAAATGGAAACTGGCAATGAGTGTTGACTGTTGAGTGTGGTCAAGAAGTTATTTCTGCAGCAGATGGTCCATTATTCAGTAGCACCACCCATTAAGGCATTATACGAAACAATGAAGCCCCACTTATTTTCATTTTTCTTTTAATTTTTTCCATACATAACTCTTAACCACGAGCTATTAGACTCTATCGAGACGAGAGATCTTTAGTGACTTAAATTTGATTTGCAAAAGGCTTTGAAGGCTAAGTGCATCTCCCACTTACATAGTTTGAGCTTTTTTTAAGTAATAATAAAATTAAGGTGATTGGTACTGTATCGATGGATGTATTGTTTTTTTTTATCGGAAATAGTGTATATTGTTATCGATCTATTTTAGTATATCATTTTGGGTTTATCGATATTTTTTATAAAAAATATATATATTTAATTATGTGATAGTTTCAAGTTTTCTGCTATTTTAGCCATATGATTTGTTGTTAGAAAATTTCGGTTTAGAAAAATGGTTTTTAGTCACAGTAAAAAATTAAAATTTTGAAAATCGAGTAAGTTTGTGATATTTATAGTAAATTTTTTTCCTGAAAAGTACATGTGCTTTGAGCGAGACGGATCCTACACATTCTCGATTTTCAATCGAACGACCTTCTCTACTATTCTCGTATCACAAATTATTTTGAGTGTGAGCTCAAGCAGTCATGAACCAAACACAGAACCAGAAACGATTTATTACTTTTAGTAGGAAAGTAATTATCTCTCAATAAAAATCGATAGAATTGTGATTCCCAGAAAATAGATTTTATACTTAGAAAATAAATTATCTCTAGTTTCTAGCAGAATATCAATATATCAAAGTTATGTGAAACTTATGTAAATGGTTCTACTAGTGTCATCTATTTATAGGGGGAGATAGAAGAATCTCGATTGAGTCCAATTATATGTGATTCCTAGACTTTTAACTCAACACTTTATAATTTCATCCAACCCAATACATGTTTTCTATTTCTCAAAATAAATATTATTTATTCAATTAGATAAATAAATTTTCTAATTAAATAATTTTCTCAACTCAATTCTAATTTCGTTAAAGTCGTGGCAACTTTACCGTAAAAAAACCTATGAGGAGATATTATACTTAGTGAGAAAACACATTCATTTGTGAATGTGACACGTTTCTCTAACTTTATCATTTCCATCCATTTTTGTTCATTTGATTCTACATACAATTCATTTCCAGTTTCAACGAGCTAGGGGAAGAACCGATTGGATATATGTAATTAGGACTCAAATAATTTATAATTAAGTTCCAACTTTTCGCCTATTAATTATCAACTTATTTAATTACGAAGTCATTCCACTGTAGTGTTGTGACTGAGCTCTCCTTTATTACATACCATTACGAAAGCTACTCAATCAGTACTCGTTTAATGACCTTATCATAAATGTGTTACCCTCATAGAATATCCTTAATCTCTTTAAGATAAATTTTTTCTCTCAGTATGATCTTGTTTAATCCCATGGAAACCATTACATCTTCCTTCATGACAACTCAATTGCTATCAAATAGTAATCAAGTCATTTATCACAAAGACAAACGACCCGTGGCCACGTTTTCTTTTCATGTAACAACCCGAGAGTCAGTGGTGTCGAAAAATGAGGTTTCAAAATCTTATTTTTTATGTTCGAGTCTATAAATATTATTATTTAATATTTACGAGGTTAGTATAAAGGTTAATTAAAGTTTGGTCCATTAATTTTGTCAAATGGATGGTTAATTAAGGTATAATAACTAAATTATCAAAGTGGTAAAAGTTTATCACTATGAATTTTTAATTAATTGAAGGACCAATTAAACAATTAGGCCTTTTTAATTATAACAAACGGGGGTGGAGATGAGCTAGTATCCACTAAATTAGTTAATTGTGCTTAATGATTAATTACTCTATGTTTAATTAAAATTAATCATAATTTACTAAGTTTAAATATGTATAAAAGCTAAAATAAAATAAAAATAAAACAATTTTCCTATTCATCATCTTCTTCAACCGTAGCAAAAGAAGAAAGAATAGGTTTGAGGGCTTTCGGCATAAAATTGGTATATTCAATTAAGTCATTTTCTTATAATTTTTATGTTTTTGAGGTCATGAGAGCTTAATTTAGCTAGCCCATGTGCCAATTTGCAAAATTGTTAAAGCTTCTAAAATTTACCGTTAATGAATGCTTGAAGAAGTTAATATGAAATTGTTATATTTTAAGTTTAGATATGAAAAAAGACTAGTTTGTAAAGTGAAAATTGCTAGTTTTTTTAACATAGATATTAAAGTGTAAATATTTCAAAATTGGTATAAAATTTCTATAATTATGGACAGTAGAGGATCTTGGAAGGATGTAATTGAGAATAGTTTCGAAATTGAAGCTCAAATTTGAAAGATATTGCAATTTCGGTTTTAGGGACTAAATTGAATAAAATGAAAAACTTCAAGGGACATTCAAAAATGAAATTGAACTGATGTATACATGCAATAGAATAATATAAGATTTTTGGAACTGATAAATTGAATTGAATTATTATATAGATAATAAATTGGACCACATTGAAAATAATCGGGAAAAAGATAAAATTATTGAATAGTCCTTGAAGTTCAACTTGTTTGTTGATTTAACCAGGTAAGTTCATACGGTATGATTTTTTTTATATTTGATTTATGAATTTATCTGTGTAGTAGTAGTTTGAAATGTTTACAATTTGGTACAAAAGGTGATATATGGACTAAATCATAAACAATTGAAAAATTGAATATGATGAATTGTAATTTGAGATATTAGATGAATTCATGGTTGATTATGATTGATTGAATCATATTGATATGGATTTGACCAGTTTTTGAGATAAATGATTAAATTGAATAAATTTGAAAATAGTACAACTTTGTGAAATCATGGAATTGGCTTGAAATTAAGATGATTTATGCTATTATATGAATTAAATGATTATTTTATTGATGAATTGAATATGATAAATGGTGATTTGACTATAATTGAAAATTGAATGGTTATTACCCTATTAATTGTTAGGGCAGAGTCGGATATAATTGACATGCCATAAGATAGATCGAATATGGGTTACTTTGACTATGAGTCAATGAGTTCAGGACACATTTGCATTTTGGTTATATCAATAAGCGTAGGGTACAACTGTTTTACTTCGAAATTGTTTGATGAGGCACTAAGTGTCATACTGGTGTGCTAGTTGGATCTGCATATCTATTCGAGTTTGAGTTAGGTTAATAAGGGTATAAAATCTAAATTAGATAAATGATAGTAGAATTGTTTGATATTGTGATTTGATGATACAAATACATACTGCGATAAACGAATATCGATAATAGGTAAAAGATCATGCGAACCCATTATATGAGCCTAGAGGGCCGATATGAAAATGTGACGAATCAATGAATTCAACCTGGAATTCGAATAATGAAATGATATAGTGATTAACATTAAATTGAAATTGGATGTATTATTGATAAATAGGCGGAATGATATGAATATGTTAGTGAATTGATTAAATGTTGTTTGAATAAGTGAATTAAAGGGTTATATGTTTGGATTGTTAAATGATATGATAAATGTTGAACTCACCTTGTTGATATGTGGTTGTCATGTTAGGCAAAAATAGAGAAGCTAGTAGTTTGCCATATTAAATCGTAAATTGAGGTAAGTTGTCGTTTAATGCCTATGAACTTACTAAGCATACAATATGCTTAATTTCGTTTACTTTCTCTTTTCCTTGTAGATCGCTTTGCGGAACGTGTCAAGCTGGATCAAGTTTTGAAGCTCACACTATCCCATACTAATTGGTAGATGTATGAACATTTTGAATCTTGGTTGTGGCATGTATTTCTAGGATGTTTCAATGTGAGTCTAATGTTTATAAGTGTTTTAGTATATGTAGAAAAAGGTATAAATGCCAATGTTGAGTTTTGGTAGCTTGTGATGATATTTGTATATGATGACTTGAATAAGGAGCTTGAAATTAGGTAAATGTATGAATTGAAATGTGTGGTAATTGGTTGAAATGATAATAGCATGAAAGTGATTATGGTTTAGTATTTTTGGGATTGAAACATGATTTTTGACCATGTTAATTGTCTTATTGAATAGGTATGCTTGACAAATAGTTTGAGATGTACATATGTGTTAACCTATGTGTGTTAATTTTGATGATAGTTTGATTTGAAACTTATTTAATGCTTGATTTTGGGATTTGTCAAATATTATATATATATAAGTGTATATGTTGGTATTAAGTTAAGCTATAGATGAAGCATATGAATGACAAATTTGGAAGTGAATTAGTTTGATTTAAATGATAGAAAGGAATGTTTATGCATGCTTAAATGGATAGTGAATTCATAGGTAGAAATGACATGATTAAGTGTCTAATTGATATTTAATGTTTGGTTGATTGATAAATTGTTGAATTGAGGTGTTTTGGTATGCCATTAATTGTTCCTGTGTAGGTTTATGGTGTGCTTTTAAGCACCAATTGAGTTTGTGTTGGTTTAGGCATGAAAAAGAGACCAAAATGTAAGATTTTGACATATTTGGTACTAATGTATCAATCCTTTGGTACAAGTATCGATACTTTGTACTTTCCCTCAATTTTTTCTGAAACATGAAACTTAAAAATAGTATCTGTAATAGGGCCCAATCGACCCAGGCCCAAACATAAAAAAACAGCCCAAAATAGTCCCTAGCCCAGCAACTAAAGAAAACCTAAGTGAAAAATAAACCCTAGCCGCATGTCTGCCCCGACGCCGCCAGCAAGCATCCAACCGCCGCACGCCTCAGGGCCACTCCTCCACTAACGCTCCGTGATACCTGCAAACACAGACTCAAAGAGTCCGAGAGAGAATAAAATAGCAAAATAGCAAATTATATTCGTTTTTTGCTTTTGTTTTCGGGCTATAAAAGGCCCTTCTGTAATCTGTAAAAGGGGACGGATATTGTATTAACGAAAATACACAGAGAAATACACAAGGAAATTGAAAGAAACACCTACGTTTTTAAGGTGAACCATTTTTTTAATATAGGCTTTTATTCTTTTTATTTCATTTTTTTTGAAGAAATAATACAAAAGAAGGGTGAGGGGTTTACCTTCAAAGCTTAGCCGATGAAGCCTAGCCGCGCTCGAATCGGAGGTCCGGCGGAGGGCCAAGGCTTGAGGCGAAGGTGTGTTGTGGCGGCCTGGGTTTAAAACCCTAGCAGAGGGGTTTTTTTAGTTTTTTCCTTTTATTTGATTTCAAATGATTTTTAAGGTAAAAATTTGTTTTAAATAACGGATCAAAACGGCGCCGTTTTAGCCAAGCTTGATCCGCGCGGTGACCCGACCAGAAGGGGAGGATCCGCGCGCTCTGACGTCAGATGGGAAATTTACGCGATTGGTCCCTCCCTTTTGCAACGCATATCAATTAAACCAGTTTTATTTTGTTTTAAATTGGGCCGCATATTTGGTGTCTGTTTCAATTTAGTCCCTCGTTGCGCAGCGTTTTGGAAGGAGGGGATAATTTCCCTTTTGGTCCTCCACTCTTGCGCGCGCATTCAACGTGGTCTTTTTTTTCCTCCGAATTTACCCATTTTTTTCCCTTTTAGTTCAGTTTAACCCTTTTTTTTAAAAAAAACTGTTTTATTATTATTTTTCCTAAATTATGTTATACTATTTTATCATGATTTTATTTTATTTTATAACATACATACGTTTTATAATACATATACATTTTTTTGTTTTATAATTCATACATTTTCTTTATATTATATACATACAGATTTTCACACACATATATATATATATATTTTCTCATAGTTTATTTATATATTATATTTATATATTTTGTTCTTTTCTTATAAATATGTACGCATATGCATACGCTCTCATTTTTTTTTCTCTACTTTTATAAACTCTATATTTTATATGTATATGCTAATACATTTTTCTTATTCTTTGAAAATGTATACACATCTGCATGTTTTTATACTCTTCTTTTATTGTCATTACATATATACCTGCATATTTTTGGAAATTATTATAAATTTGTTGTATGTATTTCTTCACTCACCCTTTTCATATGTACACTTATATTTGTATGCTAAGTACATGCCCGCTCGTATTTTCGAATTTGCTTGTATATTGTACTTGTATATATATTTTGTAAATATGTACTCATATGTGTTTTACATTAAAGTTTTGTATCATATCGTACATTATTTTTTTAACATACCCTTTTTGAAAATATATTTTGGTTTTTACCATTCATCAAAGTTATCGTCTTGACTTAAAGGTTTTTTGAATAAAAGCATTATTGGAAGTTTGGGATTTTCGAGGGAAATTGAGCCCTAACGTATTGGGTTCCGATTTTCTTTGTCAATCTTAAATGACCGAGAATATTTTTTATTCAAAATGCATAAAAATCATTTTTGAGAACTTAACTTGTTGTGCCCTAACGTATTGGGTGTGGCATATTACTTTCTTGAAATGAAGATTTTCGTATAAAATAAAAGTGATACTCAAGTTTGGGGAATTATGAGGAATTGTACCCTAACGTATTGGGCCTCGATTTCTTTACATGACTTGAACAATTGGTTATCCTTTTGCAAATTTCATCATTCAAGCTTATTTTAAAATCTTTTTAACTTTCGACAAAAAAACATCAAATAATCAATTTGGTACCGATTTTGGGCATTACGAGGGTGCTAACCCTTCCTCGTGCGTAACAGACTTCCGAACTCGTTTTCTCAAAATTCGTAGACTAACATAATTTTTAAGGTGAGCCGATCACACCTTAATAAAGGATCGGTGGCGACTCCAGTTTTATTTTTTTTTAAAAAGTCGACAACTAAATTTTTTGTTTTTCAAAAAAACAGTTTCGACAGTATCGATACAGAAATAAGGTATCAATACCTTGGTTTCTATCTGTTAACCAAGACTTCGGCACAAATTTTATAATGTAAGATTAATTGGCCTATAATCAGTTACTCTTATTGGTGTAGGTCCTTTAGGGATCAGCGTTATTAGTGTTCCATTCAATTCCATGAGTAGGAACCCTATATGTAGAAATCTTAGACAAGCTTGTGTTGTTTGATAACCAACAATATCCCAAAAGTGTTGATAGAAAAAATCCAATTTACCGTCCAGCCCAGGTGAATTATAAGCTTTTGATTTCCTCTTCCGAGAATGGACACTCCAAATTTTCTTTTTAATTGTGAGAGAGAGATGGCAAATTGATATCTTTGAGCATTGCATGGATGTCATTTCTATTAGTAACCTTCAGTGTATCATAAGTATTCTAAAAGTGTTGTGTCACTAATTCTCAAAGTTTATTTTGATCCTCACTCTAGTTACCCTGATGGTCTTGCAACTGAATTATCAAGTTAATTACACATCGTCTTAAGGCCACAGAATGTAAGGACTTTGTATTTCTCTCTCTATCAATAATCCAATTGGTTCGTGATTTTTGGAACCAATGGAGTTGCTCTTGTTCCTCTAAGATTTATAATTGCTTTCTTAGTCCAAGCTCAATATCACAACTCTTTGGAGAATCAATATTGTTCTAAGCTAATTAATTTTGCCTTTCAGTTCTTTACGTCCCGTTATCAAGAATATCCTTATTCCATTTCCTAAGTTTGTCCCTAGTGACCTTAAGTTTATTAACCAATGAAAAAGCAACATATTCGGCACTCTAACTTGACCAAGATGGTTCTACAAATTATCTACATTATAGATTAGTGGTCTACATAACCTCAAAGCGATAAGATCTTTTATGAAAAGGCATTTTATAATTTGTAAAGAACACCAAAAGATCATGATCAGAATGTAAAACAGATGGTTTAGAAACCTTACATTTTCAAGATACATAAATCTTAAATATGTTGTGGTTGTTGTTGTTGTTTTTCTATTTTCGCAATGAAAAAAACATTCCTTAAACCGATTTATAGTCAACAGTTAATTTTTATACCATGCTTGAAAATATTGATGCACAAATTAAATAAATTTTAATTTTATTGTTAAAGCATTATAAGTTATAGTAATTGAGTATTAAAAAAAGAAGAAGGAAAAAATAGGTCATAGACTATATATAATCTAATAATTAAACTTTTAAGGTACAATTTTAATCAATAAGTATTTTATTTATATTTAGAAAAATTATATAATTTTAACCCATCATATCTATAATTGATGGTTTTAGGGTGCCTTAAATAAACTTTTTAATTATGTACCCAAAAATCAACTTTTTTAAGTGTTGTAATTTATTCAATAAAAAAATATTAATTTATGATTATAATTTTAGAGAAATGATTGTATGAAATTGAGATTCTACGTATCTTTATTTCTTTTAATAGGAGAATGACAAATCAGGTTTTTTTTCTCTTTAAAATACTTAATTAAAAATATTTTTGGGTAAACTACACTTGAGGTCACCCAACTATGCTTAAGTTTCTTTTTTGGTCCAATTTCGTTAGCAGCAGTTAACCAACTAAAGGGTAAATCACATGGTGGTTTTAAAATTGACATAATAATAAATTTAACCCCCAATATGTATACATTATTGTCAATTTACTCTGAATTCAAAATAAATTATAAAATTCAAAAATCATCATCATCATGTGTCCTGGTTTCAATTATTGAATGCAAAAGCTGTGGTGGCCTAGTTATTGAGTTGGAGAGTGATTATCGACCGTAGATATTGGAGTGGGGCAACAACAAACTAAAATTTCTTAAGATATTCTTTATAACTAAAAAAAGATCCTAAAATATGTTTTAATGGTGCTGCTAAGCTCCTTCCCAGTAAATTTTAGCCTCCCATTACGATTTGCTTTCAAATTTCTTTCTCCTGCTAAATTTTGTTTTAAAGACCCATTTTTCTGATTTTATTTTTCAAACTATTTTTGGTGCTGTTGTTAGCCATTTCGAAACAAAAGAAAAGAAGGAAAATATGTAAAAACAAAGCAATGGCATCGCCCGGACTCGAACCGGAGACCTTCAGTGTGTTAGACTGACGTGATAACCAACTACACCACGACACCATTTCCGTTTGATTAGTCGCAGAAGCCGTATTCAAGTTTCAAAAATTTTATCAAATATTATAATTAAGGTAGTAACGTATGTGAATTGTCTCGAGAATGATTTATATAAAAATTTAATTTGAATGTATCCCTTAAAATAGCTTATTTTGTACAGGAAAATTCACATATTTGTATATATATCAACTTTTTTAACTTCAATGATATTTTCTCATAAAATAATAATTAAAAGATGCAGTTACACCATCCTAATAACTACAAAATCAGTGAGCAAACTAACAAACGCATTTCTAGTATTTTCTAAACTCATCGTTTCAATCAATATTTGGATCACATGTGATAATGTGTAATCCTGATTTGTATTATATTCCAACACTTCCAATATTTCTGTCCTGTCCTCTAATTTTTTTGCGTTATGTTAATGTTTAGCAAACATCAAAGGATTGAGCTTACAAATTGTTGCCGCTTCAACCATGCGAATATTCTATATATTAACAGGAATAAAAGATTCTAGAGTGCATACCAAGATATCATCATAAGCCCATGATTCCCAATTCAGACTGAAAATTACAACCACCGTATCCAATTGTACTTTTGACCTAACAAATCTCTCCAACTTATGAAAGAGTTCAATCAAGAAAAATGCTACTCATTCTTCTACTCAAACTGCAAACTCTAATAAGTGCATGTTTTTAACATATTCTTCTCCATCATTCCGACCGCCATTCATGTCCGGGACCTTCGAACAGGGGATCGGCTGCTAATTCAATGAACATTAAGAACTAATAAATCATTTGAAACATGTTATAAGTGGCTCGAACAACAAGAAACAATAAATAGGCTTTTAATAACTACCTGCGATATCTCCCATACTCGGGACTCTTGTGCCTGTCATAAGCAGAACCGTTATAGCGATCATAAACAGGACTCCGAGCCCTACCATAATCAGGACTTGGTCGCCTTCGATATGCAGGGCTTGGAGACCTCCGATATGGACTATCCCCATGTCTGCCATTACCTCCTCTTCTGGGACTATCGTATCTACCATCCCTCTCATCATCATCCCTTAAAGCATATTCAACTGACACAACTCGATCCAGTAACTTGCTGTAAAATGCATAACATTAGTAGCTTAGAACCAATACTGTCTCACCATGAAATTAATACAAAAATGAGTATACTTCTACCTTCTTTGTGTAGCCTCAAGGGCTTTGCTTGCATCCTCTTGTGTGGCAAATTGCACAAATGCAAAGTTCCGCCTAATGCGAACATTAAGAACCTTCCCATATGGCTCAAAGTGCTTCAGTATATCTCTTTCCCTGGTGCGAATCGGGTCAAAGTTGATAACAAACAAGGTTTTGGTGCGCCTTTGATTTGTTGTTGATCTAGATCCATCACGATGCCTACCACGTTCTCCCTGATAGTAAAACCATCCTTAAAATCATAAACCTTAAAATCAAAACCAGCAACTATCAAACATAACTCAGAAAGAGCAATAACATACCTTTGCCCACTCCACGGACAGTCGCCGCCGATCATATCCAAAAGCACTATTATCAAGTCCACGAATAGCATCTTCAGCATCACGTTCATCCTCAAAATAAACGAAAGCAAACCCTATAACATAAACCGAAATCAGAGGCAGAAATTACAGTTTTACAATTGGTGTTATACCCACACAATGACAGGTACATCAGCCAAATCAGAGAGAATTTCTTTTCCCTCCTAGAACTAAGAAAAATATACAGCACCTGCATATATGTGAAGGAATGGCTGATGCACATAAGGATGTAGAAGCGTTGCATGATGCACTAAATCAAGATGGTGGCATGTTAAAAGTTAAAATCCAAGTTTTCAGGGTCTGAAGACATTATTGCAAAGCATGTTTCGCCATTCAGACAGCAGGAGTTCAGAAATTGAAGGCATGGCATGACAGATTTCAGTTGTCCTCTATAGTCAGTGGTACAAGGCATGACATGATAGTTTGATTGGTCACCACCAGCCAGTCAGGATGGTGAGTAACATAATCGAGTGAAGAAAATGCAGGATGATGCCATCTGTGGGTGGCAGGAGAGTAGATAGGCAAGCAGACAAGATTTTTTTTGCAGAAAGTTGGCGAGCCCATATAGAAGCTCAATTTCCTTCAGAAGAAGTTCCTGCGCCAAAACAAACACTTAGGTGGCATTCTCCAGTAAACTGGAATCCTTCAGGTGTCATTTAATTTCTCCCAGATAGTGTGGTCAGATATACAGACCACTGTAGATGTATATCTGACATCCAATTCCAAAACAAAGTAAATGACAATTTTACAATTCCGATCAATCAAAAATCAATCCCGCATCCATTCTTGAGCCTGAATATAAGCAAGTCTAGAGCTCAAGAAATCACCGGACATTCCCCACATTATCATAGCTTTAGGTTAGTTAAGACATTATAGTGTTATCATTGTTTTCTTTTCTATCACTTATTTCATTAGATACACCTCCTTTAATTGTAGAAAGGGATAACATTAAACTCTATACTTCTCAATATTTCAGTATCCAACAACAAACACGGACCACAGGGAAATCATGTATATACCAAAAAGAAAATTGCATGTTTTGTAGATACAGATCAAGCTTTAGAGTTTATTATATATCTGATGCTATAAAGAGAGATGAATAGAAAAATGCACACACATATATACATTTTGCGCTTTACTTCATTCTTTGTTTGTGTTTTTTTTTTTTTTGCGCCCTGCGCCTGAGGCAATATAAGGGTTCTAGCACCTAGAGTGCACCTTACAGAATTGAAAACAAGGTCACAGAAGGCAAAGGTCATAACTAGCGTATGCATATTCTAATTTAAGATGAATAAAAAACGAGGGATACTGATGAAAAGTTAACCGAGAAAGAAAATTCCAAAATAGTAACTCCACAAGCGTATTCATTATGAGGTAAACTCCATTAGAGCTAAAGGGGAAACAAAATTTAAAGACGTCATCATTTGCAAATGTTCCAGATTCCAGAACAATAATAAGAAAAAACGATGACATTAAGTTCTCCTTGTCAATTGAAGTAAAGAAAATGTTCTACGATCAGCCAAACTATCAAGAAAATTAAATGAAAAGACGGATCAAACCACAAAAAAAGAGCATGCATTTTAAAGCAATAAAGGTTCACATTTCACTGTTTTAACAGTATTTTTACCAGATTTCATATCAACTCGGTCGATCCTCCCATACTTGGAAAACAAACGCTCCAGTTCTGACTGCCGAGTCTCGAACTCGAAATTCCCCACAAAAACAGGCCTCATTTTCCCCGAAAAAAAATATATCGTCACCTTATCCTCACCAGAAACCTAATCGTACAAGAAGAAAAAGAAAAGACAATTTTAAACCCTGCCTTAAAAAAAACTACCAGTACGAACATAAAATGGAGGACCGTGTTTACTGAAGATTTGCCTTTATTTTCCAGGGAAACAAACAAGCCAAATGAGATAATTGAAAAGAGAGAGAGAGTACCTTGCGATGTAGCGATTAAACCTCAAAAAAAAAAAAAACCCTAGATGACAGATAGAGAGAGAAAGCGTGTTTAGGATTTGGGTGCAAGGATAGCATAAATAAGAGAGTAGGGATTATATATAAGGGCGTAAATTCTGTACTTATTAACGCCAAACAAAGACCATACCGTTTGATTATTGTTCAGTCCAGCGTGGCACAATGATATCCGTTTGATTATCAAAGACGTAGGTTTCTAGTGAAAAGCTAAGGGCGGGTAAAAGTTTAAATTTTCCAAAGGTCCTTGTACTCTTTAGAAATTTTAAGTTTAGTTCCTATACTTTAATTTTGAAGCATTTAATCCCTATATATTTTTTGAGATTTAAAAACCTTGGTGTCACTGTCAATTTTGCTGCTAGAATTGGTGTTTGGGATGTTATAAATAGGTAAAATAACTCTTTTACCCCCATAATAATTACAACTTATAAAAACATACGAAAGAGTGTAAAACTATTTTTACATCAGTATAAATGGATCCCTCCCATTTATATAAATATATAGAATTATAGTATTTTTACACTGGTATAAGTTCCGAATTAGGCCCTCCCCAACTCATAAATAGGAGTATAATGCGCTTCAACATACTTGAACCCACATCCTCCTGCATTGGTAACAATGCCCATACCAGTCGAGCCAAAACTCAATTTTTTAATTAGTTGTTAAGTAATATATTTTAATTAACTTTACAAATTTATTACTCAAATGGTTAAACATAACTAAAATATAATAAATTCGTAATTAAAACATTTCTCCATGAATATAGTTAACCAAAATTATTTCATTTCAGTTGATTTATCCTAAATGAATTTTGGTTCATTAGACTGTTAATGATTTTAAAACTTCACGAACGGACTGGATTAAATCTGGGCTTTGAGATGACTTTAAAATAACATGGGCTTGACTGAACTTTTGGGCCTAAATCTACATTAATCCCATAAAAAATAAAGAGTAAACTCACTTTTGTTTGCCTCAGATTACATATTAGTCACTTATGTTTGAAATGTTACGTTTTAGTCACTCACGTTATTGTTTTGTTACGAAGTGGTCACTCTACTGTTAAACTCCGTTACCTCTCTAATGGCAGTCCTACGTGGCAGTCCAAATGTGTTTTAAATGTCAACTTGGATGTCCAGTTACTGGGATGAAAATAGGTTTTTAATTAAATAAATTTAATTTGGACTGCCATGTAGGACCGTCGTTAGGGAGGTAACGGAGCTTAACAGTAGAGTGACCAGTTCGTAACAAAACGATAACGTAAGTGATTTGACCTGTTCGTATTAAAAAAATTATATTACTATTTTTATATAAAAACAAATTTAAAAAAATATAATGCATCAAATACACTAAAAACAATAAGATAAATTATTCTCAACAAATTGAAAATAAATTAAAAAATTATTTATACTTAAATAACACTAAGATAGTTGCAACTTAGCAAGCAAAAACCTCTAAAATAGTAGCAAAATTAACAATAAAACAAAAGTTATACAATATCCAAATAATAACAACAAAATAGTAACAATGTGTAGCGAAACAACAACGTAAACAACGAAAACAACAGCAAAAAGTAATAATTTTTTTATATATACTTGGGCCTGGGCCGAAAAAACTTATTTGAGACCCGACCTATTTAAAAAATGGCCCTTATTTTTTACCAAAATCCAGACTTATATTTTTGTCCAAATCCTCTAACTTTTTAAATAAACATTCGAACAGGGCCATGCGTGATCTGGTCTACTAAATATCAACCCATGCCAAATTTCAAAAAATTAAATTAAGTTTAAAATTAGTTTCAAATTAATTGAAACAAAAAACCAATTACATTCTAACTTATTATTTAATTTTCAAAAATTATACATTATTTACAATTAAAAAAAAACAGGCTAAAATGTTGACCTCAAAAATTAGGGGGCAAAAAATCCTCCCCAGATGACCCAACCAACTTAATGGACCCTCTACATTAATGCTCACACTATCTAATCTGCACCCTGATCGTCTCGCATCAAATGGTCATAAAACCTTTTTGGTTGTTTTTGAGGTTCACAAGTTTACTATATATTTATTTTTGTAGTTAGCTAATGAAATCTAACCATCAAGATATTGGGTCCCATCAGCTATGATAAGTTAAGGATGGTTTTGGTCATTTACATTTGTCTAGTATTAGAGTATTACTACAAAATTCAATCTTACCGTGATCATAATTTTTACACTAATCGTAGTTAAACGTACCACCGCCCATCTAAATCTACCCTAAGAGATTTTAATGAGATAAGGTTGCAGCACGTTTTTAAAGTAGTTGTTTATGTGTTAGCATAAATGTCCACTTCGGTTATTATTGTACCATATACATATCTTGTCTTATTTGTTGACACGTTTGATCAAAATATTTTTGAGGATTTTGTGCAATCAATCTTGTGTTTATTACGGAGAAGAGATTGGATCAAACAATATTTATTTTTCAATGATTTTTATGTGATCTACTTACGTTATATACCGAGATATGCAATTTAGGAAGTTATGGATAAGTTTTATGATTTTTGTATCATTATGTTAAGGATAATTGATTTGGTAAGATTTGTGCATATAAAAATGGATGAAAGGTTACTTTTTGAATATAGCTTCGTACTCTAAATGTTGAAGGCTTGATCAACCTCAGTAGATATGTTTTATTATTGATACAATTTCTTTAAATGGTTTTCGAAATGCAATGAAGTGGTCACTTCGGCTAGCGCTTAACTTGTCACTTTTAGAGTTGGAAATCTTTTCAATCAAATCAGTAGGACAGTAACTTAAATATTTTTTGTAAATGTATGCTTACCTATATTTGAATATCCATCTTGTGGAGCAATACATTTTTTAAAGATTAGATCAGATCGAATCAAGTAATCAAATATCGTAAAATATGGAGATTGAATCATGAAATATTATGGTTAATGAGTTTACGGAGGGAAGGAGGAGAGATATTATTGGTTTCCTAATTTTGCTTGCCTCTCATGGAAGCATGAAATCGACAACATTATTTTGTATGGAACAAGCAATAGTACTATTAATAAATGTAAACGTTTATGGGTCCGACCAATATGAATTATTTTCGTACCATCAAGAATTGCCCTTTTTTTAAATTATTTTTTAACCATATTTAAATTTAAAAAAACACGAATTTTTATTAATTAATAACTTGGATCGAGTCGATTAATTTTTTCTGATCGAGTCTTAGCTCAATTGGCATGTATATTATTGTCAATGCAAGAAGACGTAGGTTCGAGTATATTGAAGCGTATTGTCTTCCTATTTATGAGTTGGGAAAGAGCAGATATGATCGAACCTATAATAAAATTGTTCAAAATGCATTTTTTTTATCTTAAAACTTATCTTATTTGAATAAAAAATATTGAACCGACCTAAGATTAATTAAATCACTTATAAATAATATATATAATATTAATAATTTAAATCTAAAATTTAGAAACTTTACTAATAATGAAAACTAAAATAATAAAAGAAAGAGAATAAAGAAAATAATCTAAAAATCTATGTAAAAAAATCTATCAAAGGAAATTTTGTAGAAAATTAAAGCCACACGATTTTATTTGTACGGATTTTTAGTTAATAAAATTATTTTTCTCGTATTTTTAGCTCAAAATATGAGTATACGTTTAGGCTCGCACATTTTAATTTTATTTTTTTATAAGATTTCTTAATATTTACTAATATTATTTATTTTTATTAAAATTTCAAACACGAACAACTTAATGTAATGTTAATAGAATTATGTATTTAATTAAAATTATAATATTATAAAATTGAAAAATAAATCGAAGTCGAGCTTAGAGGTGCTCATAGGTCAGGTCAGGTCTAAACATTATATTAACATACTTTATATTTGCTCAAGCCCAACTCGGTCCGAAATATGAACCTAAAATTTTGCTCAAATTTGCCCATATTTGAAAAAAAAAACTAACTCAAGTTTATTTTAAGCATGCCCATATTATTTTTTAATTATATTATATTATTTTATTATTTATTGAAAGTTTTTATATTTTCATCTTAACATTATTTTAATGTTTATATAATAGTATTATACTAATATATATTTAGTGTAGGTTTATTTTTTAATATGTTCCAAATTACATATATATAAAAATAACATAATATAAAATATTGTAAACTTAAAATGGGTTGAGTCAGGCTCGGGCTTTGAATGTTCAAGACCAAGCCGACCCATATTTTAAATTGGTCTAATTTATTTGCCTAAATTTATTTTCGAGCCTAACATTTTTACTCAAAAATTCTCAAATTTTAAATAAACTTTTGAACCTCGATAAATAGCCCGACCCATAAACAAATCTGGAATGACTTGAGCTTTATGTATTAAAATCCAAATCTGATCTATTTTTAAATGAATTTAAATTTTGATATAAAATTTAAAATTATATATAAACTTCGATGAAATTTACATTTTTATACATCCAACTTTAATTGTGATTAATATTTATTAATTATATATAATTTAAAGGAAAAAAATTCTATACGGAATTAAGAGAAAAAAGAAAACTGTACCTGTGGACATAAGTGGACATAAGAGCAGAAGCCGAGGAGACCAGACCACCTCAATTCAATGTGTACTTGACATGTTGGTGACCTGCCATTGGCCTTGTCTTCATTTCCTTTTATCATTCTTCTACTCTTAAACAACACTTCACTCCTTGTCGTCTGTCCTTCCTTGAAAACCACATCCCCCACTCCTCCTCCATCCACGTGTTTTTGTAAGTAAAAATATTATGGAGGTGATGGTATTAAAGTTAATTTGCATTTTATCTTATTTACTTAAAAATAGGTAAATTAATATTTTTTTAAAAAATTAATCATTTTGTATCATTTAAAATTGATGTGGTTAATAGAATAACCAGATTACAGGTGTTCAAATTTCGGTTAAAACTGAATTAATCGACCGAACCGAACTAAATTAGTTAATTGGTCAGTTAACTAATCTAATTCGGTCGGAGGTCAATTAATGATTTTTTGAAAATTCGATTATCGGTTAGTTTGGTTTGAAATCGGGTAATTAACCGAATTAACCGAACTTTCAAAAAACCAATATTATATATTACAAATTCAATTAATTTCGATTAATTTGATTAATTTTAATTTGGTTAATTTGGTTAAATGAACATTACCAATTTGTTTTTTTATATATATTTTATACTTGTTTTAACAAAAAAAAACAAAAACAAAAACATAAAAATTTTGGTTAACCGACCGATGTAACCGAAATAGTTCGGTTCGGTTAATTTGTTTTGAAAAAATTTTGATTCGGTTAACGGTTAAGGGTTTAAAAAGTTCGATTAATTTGGTTAATGCTAATTCGGATCAGTTAACCGATTGAACACCCCTAAACCAAATAGTGATACGTAGCATGCCATACGTACCTTATGCTTCCCTATAAGGACCAGTTTTTAACGATAGATACATATAAAATTTTGAACGAAAGGACCAATTTGTTCATTTTTTTTCAGTAAAGGGGACAAATAGATGTAATCTGACTCCTAATACAAGGGCCTCCATAACATTTTTACGGTTTTACACATTCTATTCTCACTCACACTTTTGCATTTCATTTTAAATCGGAAGATAATACATCCTTCTAATTGTTCCAACAATAACAATATCGACTAACCTACAACTCAATTGGCTTATATAGAATGTTAAAACATCAACACAATTATTTCTATTCTATTATTTTTATTTGTTAAAATATGCTCTAAATCTTTGTACATTTTGTACTTTTGAAATTTAGTCCCTCTAGGAATTTAGTCTCCCTATATTTTTCGTATTTCAAAATCCAAAACCAAATTTTTTTTGATAAGTGTTCAAAACCCAGAACCAATTGTTAACGATATCAAAATTTTTCTATTAAGTTCGCTAGTATGACATTTTGAAATTAATAAACTACTAACTTTGATAGCCATGTAATAAAAAAATATTGTAATGAACATGAATTTAATAAAAAAAATTTTAACGATATTAATGTTAGACTTGAATTTTGAAAATTAAAAAGTAGCATAACTAAATTCCTAAAAAACTAAAAGTAGAAGAACTAAATTACAAACGTTCTAATAGTTTAGGGACTTAGAGTAAATTTTAACTTTTTAATTTATATAATTTTATTAATATATATATATTTACCTTCACCATGGTATCATATAAACTAACCCTAAGATTAAAAGGGGCCTAATTTTTTTTTTTAGCTTTTAGTGTGGATTCATCTCCTACCTCCTAACAACTTTTGAGTTTTTATTATATTACATTTTATAAATTTTTTAAAAGGGGTCTAATTTATTATAAATTTTTTAAAAGGGGTCTAATTTATTATTTTGCCTAAGGTCCCAAAAATATTAAGAATGGGCATGCATCACGATTTCTAATCTTTGTTTTATGATATAATGCTTATAACTACTTATACTCCCTCCCCAACTTTTAAATAATAAGATAATACGCTTTGACGCACTCAAAATCATGTCCTCTTATACTAACAACAATACCTATCCAACAGAGTTAAAACCCAATGATCATATTCCATTTTAAATAAGCCCATCTAGAATCATCAACTTTTATAATCTAGTACTTTCCACACCATATAAAATCCCCATTCTTAACATCAAATTCCATCTTTCTTTTTCCCTTCTTTTTGGCAGCATCTCTCAATTTCTTCATCTTTATATAATATTATATATAATATTTATCTTCTCCAAATTTCTGGTCGGTAAGAGTTTTACGTATATTGGTGCAGATTATTATTTGTCAACCATGACCAACTCCCCCAACTCTCTCACTTACTCAATTCACTACCTCCCATTTCAACAATGAACCCTTCCCCTTCTTCTTCCCTCTAACTTCCTTTTTCTTCTTAAATTAGGGTTTTTTTTTTAAAGATCGGACCCAGATTGGTATCAACTGAAAACACGAACACAAGTTTTTTTTTTTTTTTTACGATGGGTAGTGGAGAGAAAAGCTTTAGGAACTTTCATATACACCTACCACACCTTCATCTTCACCATCATCAACATCAGCAAGGGAAGAAGCAAGGGAGTGATGTGCCGAAAGGATGTTTAGCCATCAAGGTCGGGTCCGAAGGAGAGGAGCAACAAAGATTCGTGGTGCCTGTCATTTACTTCAATCATCCTTTGTTCATGCAGTTGTTGAAAGAAGCTGAAGAAGAGTACGGGTTCGACCAAAAGGGTACCATTACTATCCCTTGTAACGTCCAAGAGTTTAGAAATGTAAGGGGTTTGATTGATAGGGAAAATTCTCTTCACCATCATCACCATCATTATGTTTGGTGTTTTAGGGTTTGATGTAATAATTTTAAAAAGAATTAATGGTTTGCAAGTGCTGAACAACGGTGGCGGCCGAAACCATTAACATCAATCATAGATTTTGATTATCTCTACACTAGTATTAGTCTAATTATTAATAAATTTCTATTATGGTCACTCAACTATTCAATTTTATCTTTTTATTTATTTTGAATTTTTGGGTGTCTCTACTTTTGCGTTAACTAGCTTGGGATTAAAAAAAATTAATTAATTGAGTGATAATTTTATAACGTTCTGTAATTAGATGATTAAAAAGAAATTTACTAATAGGTGAGTAACTATTATTGTAGTTTATCCTTTTTTCTCCCCAATTCTTATATAGGAGAATAATGTATTTCAACGCACTCAAACACATGTACTGCTGCACTAATAATAATACCGGTGCCAATCGAATTAAGACTTAATCGTTCCCAATAAATTAATTTGTTGTTGTTGGTAGAGGTTCGATGGGGTGGGTGGTGGTTAAAGAGGATCGATCCATGATGATTAAACAATGATGCCATAATGACGATATAAATGTTGCTTATAATATCAGTAACTTTTGTTTGTATTCTTTGGTAGGAGCCGTGATGGAAACGGAGCAAAATTCTTTTCTTTTCAATATTTTAAAGATATTGAAATTAATTTATAAATTTGTAAGGGATCAAAAATGTAATTTATTGTTAGATTGATTTATGATTTTATAAATTTTTAAGAGATTTGAATATAATTTTACTATTTTAAAGGTTAATAACTAAAAAGTTAAAATACGTTATAAGTTTACTTAATTTTCACCAATTTGTAATTTATTTTTTTTTTTAAGAATTTAATTATTTATTTTTAAAATTTTAAAACTCGGGTTTAATTATTAATATTATTATGATGTAATTATTTTGTGGTGTGTAGTATTTCCAAGTCTTAATGGTATTTTGGCATCATTAGATTAGACGAGGGATCGTGGTAGCGTCCTTGCTGTTGCTTTAAGTTGATACATTGGAAAAGACTTTTTAATCAATTACGGAATTAATCAATTACTTTATTTTTTTTCTCGGGAAAATTATATTCAAGCTCATTAAACTATTAGTAAGTTTATATTTTGATTACTTAACTACTCAAAAGTTTTTATTTAAGCCATTGGTCTATTAAGATTTTTTTTTAATATTCAGTTAGTGAGCTCCAAGCGATTATTCGACCATTGATACAATGAATATATTGGTATCTATCGACGAGTAGAAGAACATACCTTAGATCTAAGCCTATTTGACGGTCAATGTCAGAAATTAGAGAAAAAAGTTGTTTGAATTTTGTTTCGCAGATTTGTGGCATTCAAAGTTATTTCGTGAAAAAATAAATAAACTATAGAAGAGAAGCAGAAGAAGAGCTTTCGATTGGTACAGATGGTATGAACGGAGAAGGCCATACAACAACGATTTCAACAACCCAATGACTTAAATGAAAACTTTCGAATAGTTTAGTGATCATTTTATAACTTTTTAAAGTTTAGTAAGTACTAAAATATAAACTTACTAATAATTTAATGACATTAAGTGTAATTTATCTTTTGTTTTTCATTTAAACCGTGATATATAGTTTTGAAACATGATAGTTTGGTGGTCGGTGCCGTTTTGGTACTAGCTGTAACATATACTTTCTCAGTCTTAAATTAGTATCAAATAGTTTAAGTTTTGTTTCAGTCAAAATTTGGTATATGTGTTTTGATCTAATACTTGAATATCGGCTTGAGATTTTATTATTTAAATTAATTTTCAATATTTTTATCTTAATTTTTTTATTTTATATTTACATTTAAAAATAAATATAATCATTTAATTAAATTATTCAACTTAATTACTAAATTTAAATTTTATATTTGGACATATAAATATATTTATATGTATGAATTAGAAGTATATATTTTGCATGCACATCAAAATATACCAATATCAATAAAAAAATATAAATGATACGTTTACTAGTACAATATTAATTAATTTCCCATATTTTTTTATATCATTTATGTTTGAAAACAAAAAGAAAATGTAAAATATTTTAAGTCCGAAACAGATTTAACAACACTTTTAAAATTGACTTTTCTCATATATTATGTTTTTCAAAAGAGTCAACTCAGGGATCGACCCCTAACGGGTAGATTTTGCACCTAAAAGAAAATAAAATTTACGATTCTCAATATTTGTTTTTTGATACAATGCCTAAAATTATTTATAGTCTCTTCTCAACCCTTCAATAAGATAATAATGCGTTTCAGCGTACTCAAATCCACGTTCTCTTGCACTGGCAACAATACGAATATCAACTGAACTAAAACTTGGCTTTACTTAATTATTTTTTAACAACAACAATATGGTATAAATACCTGGATTACCTGTTGTAATTAATATTAAAGTTTGTGTGGTATTGTAGGGCACACAAGTGCAATTTGTACCATAATATTCTCTGCTAACAAACCTTGCTGTGCTTTCATTGCCATAGGTGTTGTTGGGGTTTGCCTATTTTGCACTAAATTTTATATCATACCAAAACACACATATATATATATATACTTGGGTATTGATAAGCCTAGAGATTGCTTAGATGCATGCATCTATTTAGGATGATGTAAGATTGGATCCCATATCCAATTTCATAACAAATAATTTAAGAATTACTTGCAGGTATGGTGTGTGTGTTTTTTATTACAATACTAAAAGAGGAAGAACATTTTGATGGCAGATGGAAACTTTGTTTTTGGGTAATAAAATAGAGTTCAATTACAAATATAAAACAGTTGTACTATAAATTAAATTCTCATCAATCCAAATTTATTCAATGATTTTTGATGGGATTTCCTTGATCCTGATAGAACTATCTGGGATCTTTTGCATTACACCAGCCAAGATGTGAGCTGTAACATTAGCTTCTCTTGGAACCTTCTGCAAAATCACCTCCCACTTCCTCCTACAAAGTTCCTGTATACTCCTCCATTTTCATTATTGTTCTAACCTCAATTTTCATTTGTAAGTTGCATCGAACAAGTAATATACTCGTTGATTGGTTATGAATTTTAAGGCTTTATTTGGTAGCGTGGAAAGAAAATTAAAAAGATGAAAATTTGAACGGGTAGAGGAAGACGAAAAATATAGTTTTTTTATTTTTTTCATACTTGGTAGAAAAGTAGAAGAATTGAAAGAAAAAGTAATTTCCTTTCCATCCATTACTTGGTAAAGTTGAAAAATAAAATAAAATATTTGAAAAATGTATAATTTTGAACTAACATACATATTTGTTTCATTTTCTCTCCCATGATCATTCTAATCTAAAAGGATTGATTTTTATGCATTAATATGAAAAATGATCATCTCTCTTATTTTCTTTCCTACCAAATACACTCAAAATTTATTTTATTTTTACTTTTTCACTCAACCAAACACAACTTGTTGACACCATTTTTTTGATAAAACGACCCGACTTGGATTTTAAAACGAAAACAAAAAAAGGGAGTCGCCACCAATCCTTTTTAATGATGTGTGATTGGATCACCTCAAAAAGTGGTTGTTTTTAATAAACGATTTGATTTTATTAAAACAACGATTTTAGTCCACGAAATTCAGAAAAACAGGTTCGGGAGTCGGTTACGTATGAGGAAGGATTAGCACCTTCGTAACACCCAAAAATTGGATTAAAATTTAAGAGGATATTTGGCTATTTGGTCCAACGAGAAATCGAAACCCAACATGTAATAGACCCAATTTGCCCGGGCCCAAAAGCAAAAAAAAAAACCAAAAATGAAATAAATAAAACCAATAGAAATTTAAAATTAAAAGTCCAATTAACAACAGTCCAATAGCTGTCCATTTACAATAGCCAATCGACCCAATAAGGCCCAAATAGTCACTAAACCCAAACATCAGCCCAATGCCCAACCCAAATCAGCCCAAAACACAAAACGACACATGGAAACCCTAACAGCGAGGGTTCCCAGCGCCGCATCAGTGACGTCCCTTCACTCTCCCTCCGTATGTGACAAGCCCCTATGCGCTTGCACCCCTACCTCCGTACCTCCACGTCGACCTCTGCCCTCGTACCTGCAAAATACACACGAAAACAAGCAGAGAAAGATAGCAGAATAGGGGCAACAGAGGGGATTTAGGGGGAGCATTTTTCTTTTCTTTTCTTTTCTTTTCTTTTCATTTTGTAATTCGGGCCATAAAAAGGTCATTCGAATATTGTAAGAAAAAAAAACACACACGCATATAGAAATACAAAAAAGAAGAGCAAAAGAAAATTTTTTGCAAAAGGTGATTCTTTTTTCTCTTTTCTGTTCGTTTACTGCAGTTGATAGTTCTAAAATAAAAGAGGGGAGGTTCTTACCTTCGTGTAGACGCCGCTGAAGCCTCGTTTGCTCCGCCCTAGTCTGAGTCTGATGAGGTTTCGGGTTCGAAGGCGACGGAGGACAACGAGAGGACCTAGTTAGTTTTTTTTGATGGTTTAAAAGAATAGTCTGAGTATAGGGATTTTAGGGTTGGGACTTGATTTTTACGGGGCATAAGGAACGGCACCGTTTAGGGCCTGTTTCAATGGCTCTAAAATGGTGCCGTATTGGCACCGACCCGATGACCCGACCCAAGAGCGGCTGAGATCCGCGCACTGTGGCTTCGGTAGGGTTATTTGCGCATCCGGTCCCCCTCCTTTGTGGCGTGTTCATATTAGTTCTTTTTCTTTATTTATGAATTTCGCACTTGATTTTGGTTTTGTTTCATTTTGGCCCAGGTTGTACGTCGCGTTTTGGAGGGACGGGATTATTTCCCATTTGGTCCCCTGAGTCATCCGCGTGCTACATTTGGCCCCTTCCCCCCTTTTTTGCTTTGTTTTATTTTATTTTTATTTTCATTTATTCCCTTCAATTCTGTCTTATTTTAATTTAATCCATATTTGTTTGATTTGATGCTTGATTTTCATTTTGTTTAAAATTTATTATTCTGTTTCAAATGTATATATGTGTATGTTTAATTTAAATCTAGCATTTATTTTAATATTTAAGCTTAAATATTGTTTTAAAGTTCATCATTAGAATCATAAAATATAACATATTTATTATTATTATTATTGCTATTATCTAAATTTATTATACATATATCATTATAAAATTTTCTTTCCGTTTTGTATGTATCGTTTATTTAAATTAGCACACGTATATATACTTTGAGTTTCTTTCCATGTGACATTTATTTGAAAATTCATTTATATATTATTATATTCCTTTCTAACCTTTTGATATATTTCAATATTCATTTTATTTATTCGAAAACTTGTCACATTTTATTTATGTTATTTCGCTTAGCTCTTCTTTCAAAATCGATGATTAATTCGTTTAGTTGTTGAATGTTGATATTTGTGTTCGCACGATATGTGATGGATATTATTGCCCGCATATTTATTATGTTATTTATTAGTGTTTGTTGTTTATTGATGATCGTTTGGTATATACTTTAGCTCATTAATTATAGTTTCGTGTTGTATATTAACATCCCATCGTTTTAATCTAAAATATTTAGTTTCATTAAAGCATTAAAACCCTTTTTTACAAAAGTTTTCAAAAATAACGCAATACTTGACATTTAGGATCTTCGAAAGGATTGGGCCCTAACGTATTGGGTTCCAATTCTCCTCGTTGAATCTAAATAATCGAGGATATGCTTCAATCAAAACAAAAAAACTCATTCTCGGGAATTTGATACGACGTGTCGTAATGTATTGGATGCGATATGTCATTTTCTCGAAATGAGGTTTAAAAAAATAAGGGTTGTGTTCAATGCTAGGAATTTTGAGGAATTGTACCCTAACGTATTGGGTTTCAATTTTTCATCTGACTTCAAGCAATTGAATATCCCTTTTCAACCTCAAGAATTTTGAAAATCGAAAGACAAGCTCGTTCTCGAGGACTAAAAATGTCATGTCCTAATGTATTGGGTATGACATTTTATTACTCTGAGATGAGATGGTTTTTAGCATTCACATCGATTTATCCAAGCATCTTTTGTAAAATTAATATAAATAAAAAAGAAAGGATCGTATTTAAATTTTTTTTAAAATTTCGACATTAAGACATTAAACAATCAATTCGGTACCAATTTTGGGCGTCACGAGGGTGCTAACCCTTCCTCGTACGTAACCGACTCCCGAACCTGTTTTCTCAAAATTCGCAGACCCAAAATTGTTTTCAAGGTGAGCCGATAACACCTCAATAAAGGATCGGTGGCGACTCCCAATTTTCATTTTTAAAAATCAATCCCCATTTTTTTTCGAACTTAAAAAGTGGTTTCGACACAGCACATTAGGGTACGTTTTCTCGAATTTCGAAACGCGAATTATTGCCTTATTTTGAATTTTTTTAAAAAGGATATTTGACTATTTGGTCGAACGAGAAAAAAATCGAAACCTAGCACGTTTTCTCGAATTTCCAAACGCAAAACATTGCCTTACTTTGAATTTTTTTTTAAAAGGATATTTGGCTATTTGGTCGAATGAGAAAATCGAGACCCAGCACATTAAGGCACGTTTTCTAGAATTTCCAAACGCAAAACATTGCCTTACTTTGAAATTTCTTTTGACGTATAGTATTAATATGCGTAACAAAATGCTAATGAATATAGTAATGTGAGCATAGATAATACGAACAATAGCAACAAAGTAAAATAAAAGGACAAAATAATATCATGCAAAATAACAAGTATATAAATAAATAAAACTAAAATATTCTTTCTAAATAATAATAAAAATATAAATAAAGAAAGTGAATAAGATTATAAAAAGAGTAAAAGATATATATATAAGTACGAATGTATATAAAAATTGAAAGAGAAATAAAACATGTAAGTATATTTATATATTCGTGAAAATAAAATGCGTATTGATACGTATGGATATGTATTTAAATTATAGAGATATACATGAGATATAAGTATGTACATATATATATGTATTATAAAATATGATAAAGAAGGTATAAACATGTGTGTATATATATATTTATGAAAATTAAATATATACATAGATATGTACATAAATTATAGAATATATCAATACGTATATATTAAAAAAAATAATGTATATATATTATAAAATATATGCCTATATATATGAATAATAAAATTTGAAGTTTGAAAAGTATAAATAAGTAAATAATAATATTAATATTAATGATGTAATATAATAGTAATAATAATATTAAAATAATTAATTTAATAATAAAATAACTAAAATAACAAATAAAGGATTAAATTGGAAACTAGACTAAATTTTGGGGTCGAAATTAAAAAATGAAAAAAAAACAACGAAAAGGATTAAATCATATCGCGCATGAAAAGAATAGGACCAAAAGGGAAATATTCCCACGTTAATTAAACGACGTCGTTTCAGCGAGGTCTGTGCACAGGGTCTATGGACCAAATCGAAAGAAAAATGGAAATCTGTGGCAAAATTAAAAAAAGGATAGGACCCAATTATAACCAGCCTCAAAAGCGGAAGGACTGAGGATGAAAATAGCCCCCTTTGTCCAAAAACACGCGGATCCTAGACGGTTCGGGTCAGGTGGATCGGGTTAGGACAAAACGACGCCGTTTTGGTGCCTGAGAGTCTTGCCCAAAACGACTTCGTTTTGGAGGCCTATAAAAGTCAAGTTTTTTTTTAAATTGCATTTTCCTTCTTTCTCTCAAAAAAAAAAAAAGAAATTCTCTCAAATTTCCTCTCCCCTATCCGGGCACCGGCCCAGAATCCGGCCAACGCCGCCACCGCGCCGGCCACCGTACACGGTGGCCGAAAAAATCAAAAAGGTATATTTTTTATTATTTTTTATATGTTATGTATATTATTAAAAATCAAAAGTAGAAAAAACGAATAAATAAATAAAGTTAGAAACTAGGAAAACCTTTGTGTTTCTTTGCTCTTTATTTTTTCTTGGATCCTTTTTATTTCCGAAAGAAACCTCAAAAAACTCCTCTCCTTTTACAGCAGGTTCGGTTTTTAGCCGAAAGAAAAGAAAAAAAATCCCCCTTTACAATTTGTTTTCTTAGGCTTTTATAGCCATTTGTACAAGATTTAAATCTATTCTTGTCATTTCTCTGCAGGCAAGTGGACGACGACGGTGACAGAGAGCAGGTGGCGGTGGCAGGAGTTGGTGGCTGCTAAAGCTGCGGGGTGGTTGACCAGCATTGTTGTTTTCTGCTATTGGGTGTTGGGTTAGGGTTTTTGAATATTGGGCTATAGGTTTTGGGCTTGTTTTATTATTTTGATGGTATGGGCCTATTGATTTGTAATTTGGACTGTTTATTGATTTTTGATTTGGTCTTGGTCTACTTTGAGTGTACTGGGCCCTGGCAAAATTGGGCCTGCACACAACTTAAATCTCAATCTTACCAATGATGCAGCCACCCTTTGTAATGGTTGAAAACTGAAATTATAAAATCAAAAGTTTAGATGGAGTGATTGAATTATTTCAAAAAAATTTAAAAATAAAAATTCATCAAAATTAAAAATTAAAAAAAACATAATGAAAAATCCTAAATTCTTTTTTGGCATAATGCCAAAATAGACCCTAACGTTTGAATGTTTGGTCACTATGGCCCTTTATGTTTTTATTTAGCACTTTAACACCTAACCTTTTTTTTGGTCAAATTGATCTATTTTTAATAGACATGGTGACGTGGCCGTTAGTTGACTAAAAGTCAACATTAACCACTGACATGGTGGTCCAAATGTCATTAAATGATGGCGTGTCACTATTTTGTTAGCAAATTATTTTAAAATTATTACAAAAATAATAATAAAATCCTAATTTCTTCTCCCCCAACTCTCTGTTTCTTTCCTACATTTCTAGTTTCCTGTCACATTTCAATCAAAAAAATCTCACCATCTTTCTTCTTCAATAAAAAATCCCACAAAATATTTTGAAAATAAAAATCTATAATGGAAGAACAAATATATGGGGAATATTCAAAAGGCTACTGAAGAAAGAATCATGGAGGTTAATACGAGTCACAAAGGCCCAACCCAAGCTCAAGAAGGTGATGGGCTCAAATCAAGAAGCTCACCCATACTTAATTGAAAATCAGGCCAAATTGTTAAAGTGGCTCAATTCGTAAAGTTTTATTTTTTTTAATACTTAGTTAAATTTTTATGTAAATATTCAGTCCAAGAGGCCCAATTAAAAGCCCTTGGCCAAATTTCCATTTAAATATTAAAATAATTAGGAGTTTTTTTATTTTTAGTTTTCTAATTAGATTAGGAAAACACTTGAGAGGCCTATATAAAGGCTTGGCCAGCCACCTTGTTATTCACTTCTCAAATATATCAAAAATTTCAGATTTGTCTAAGTGCAGAATTCTCTTTGAGTTTTTCTCTTTAAGTTTTTCTCCAAGAATTCTCTCTTGGGTTTTCTTTAGAAGTTGTTTTAACAATCTTTTGATTGTGGGAGCCATCTTCAGCCTTCTTCTTACCATTGATATTCTTTGGAGAGGAGATTAGAGTCGTTTGAAGGGAGTTGTGAGATCTTTCGGGATTTCAAGGCTTCTCAGGACTTATCTTTTAATTTCTTGCTGTCAATTTTTTCTTTATTTCTGCTTGTGCCGAATCTTTATCTAATTTATTTGATGTTCTTATTGTGTTTCCAACCTTTTTTCTATCTTAAAGAATCAGCCAAAAATCCCCAATTTCTAGGGTTCTTGCCGATTCATCCATACTCTTTTTGGGTGAAATTAGATTGCCGAAATTTGGGGAAAACTATCTTGGTGTTCAATTGGGCAGAATCGCAACCTCCTTTAGGGTTTCAAGAACCCTTATTAACACTTATTTCTATTCTCAATTTGACTCTTTGCTGATTTGGGGATTTTATTTCAGATCTAGAAATTCAAAGTTCTAATCTTTTAATTTTCTATTTTGTTTCAGATCTGATTGTTTAGAGCTTTCGTAGGAGTTTCCCGTGACTTGACTAGTCGATCTTGGTCCGCGCGCAACCCTCTATCATTTGGTATCAGATTTTGGGCATGTTGGGTGTTCTTGGTTAGTTTCTAAACTGATCTCTATTTTTTTAAACTACAAATAGCAGTTTTACCCAAAAAAAGTTTTCGAAAAAAATCATTTGAGTGGGTAAACGTTGTCCGATTGATCTGAAATTTTTCATACATATTTTTGGCATTGTGATTGAATATAAAAAAAATATTTCCTGCAAAAAATTCAGTCGAAAAAGGCAAAAAAATTGAAAAATACAAAATCCAATAAAAATTAAAAAAAATATTCAGCGGGTTGAGTTTGGTGCCCAAACTTTCCAGATCAAAAATTAAATATTTAAGGACATTCCAGATTTAATTTCATGATTTTTGGAGATTGGAAACACCTCGAACGAAGTTGTCAAGTTATTTCGCAGTTTTTCAGGTTTTTCAATTTTAGCAATTTTTATTGATTCTTAGCTATAGGTTTTCATTTGTTTGCTTTTTTTTCTCCCTTAACAATATCTAACACCTTCTTGTTTCTTGTGTTAGTTGGATTTAAACGTGTGCACAATTCTTCCTCGGTGCAACACGAATCAATTGGTGTCTCGTCAGTTTTTGGCATCCTAGTGCAAATTAGGACTCTTTGGTTGTTTCGGTTCATACACTTTCTAATTGGTTGATATAGACTGTACTAAAGAACTCACAAGACTAAATTCTACCTCATTGAGAATTTTATTTTTCTTTTTGAGTGATTAACGGTGAGGTTTGCTAACTTTCCTTTTTGAGTGTTGAGTGTTTATTTTGCAGATTTTTGAAAATGTCTAGGATTGGTCAAGGTGATAATGACCATAATGATGTCCATGATAAACTTAAAATGATCCAACAACAGTTAGATGAAAGGGCTGCCATACTTCGAAAATTAAGTGCTACTATCAATGAGATGCGGGTGGAGCAAAGAGCCCAACGAGGACAACTTAATTCAAGCGAAAGGGCAGAAATGAGAGTGCCAAGATGACGAACATCCAACGAATATTCGAGAAGAGATTCCTATTATGACTCCTATTCAACGAGGAATTCAAGACGATGCAAAGCAAGTTTCGAGAGTGAAGTTTTCCAAAGGGATCATTGTTCGTATGCAAGTTATTCCGTACATACCCAACGAGAGCCTTTCCATTCTGATTCATTTGTAACATCTCTATCTTGTAATGAAAGGAAGACACAAAAAGAAATCAAAAAAGAAAAAGAGAATGAAGAAGAGCAAAAAGAGATTGAGAGTGGAAAGGAATGTGAAACAGACAAGAAAATTGAAAAAGAAATTGAAGAAACAAAAGAAAAAGATGAGGAAAGGGTAGTGAGGAATGTTTCCACTAACCAAGATATGAATTTTTCTTGTGTTGCTACTTTTCAGGTTCCCGAAATACCAAAAGATAACTTTCAACTTCAATACCTTTTCGATGAAAGACGCTTTCATATGATCAACATAGATAAGGTTGAAGATGAAATCACACTATATGAGCCCGAAGGTAAGCGAGGTAAGGAAATTTTAGCCACTGAGTCCCATGCAGATTTGAAAATTATTTTTGGTGACTTAGTTTTTAAAAGATCCCTTCATTTTGTTCTGATGAATTGTTACTCTTCGATTGTGGTTGATAAAGTCATTACGAAAGGAAGCATGAGTTGTTATTCTCCTGATTTGCCTTATGTAAAATTCTCGAATTGGTGCAAATCTGTTTTGGTGAATAAGGTAACGAAATTTGCCAAATTTGTTTTCAATTTATATTCGTGCCTTAAACAGTTTATATGGTTGTACATGAAGTTTGAGTTCCATTTGACAAAGGTTAACTCAACAGCGGAGCTTCGACTACACTATGCCCCCGATGAGCGGAGGTTTGTATTAAATGGAAAAGGTAAAATCGACCCTTATTTTTTTGCTAATAAAGGTAAGATGCTTGAAACTTTTGAAACACTTCTGTACTCCTCGGATAGTGACAAAGATCGTATTGATGATTTAATTTTTGTAAAACACTTAGAGCGAAATGTGCTTGACTGTCCTATTTTATTTATTGATGATCTATCTGTTTTGATGGTTGATAAAAAGATTCTTGTTTTTGATAATGCATGTGTGAGTGAATCTATAGACCGTCGATTAATACATGGTATGATTGTGCAACTCTGTGAACCGTGTGAATCTTTTCAAATACCTACTTGTGACGATTATGTTTACCATTTGATTTATTACTCGCAATTTATTCATGGTTTGTGGAAACAATTTGAGACGACTGAATGCCTTAAAACATGTCCATCTTTGTTTCAAATATTTGACGAAGCAGTGGCGAGTAAATTAGATTGTTTGCATGGTAATCTGAATCTGTCCATTCGCATGCGTTATACCTGTTTTGTTATGCTTATGACTAGACTACAAGCTTGTTTGCGTTGCTATTTACTATCTCATGGCTATTCTTTTCAGTGGACTCAATTGCCATTAGTCCCGTTCGATCGAGAAAAGTCGAGTCCACTTTATTTTTCAGATTCGAGGATGAATCTTTTTGAGGAAGGGGGGAATGATACGAGTCACAAAGGCCCAACCCAAGCTCAAGAAAGTGATGGGCTCAAATCAAGAAGCCCACCCATACTTAATTGAAAATCAGGCCAAATTGTCAAAGTGGTCCAATTCGTAAAGTTTTATTTTTTTTAATACTTAGTTAAATTTTTGTGTAAATATTCAGTCCAAGAGGCCCAATTAAAAGCCCTTGACCAAATTTCCATTTAAATATTAAAGTAATTAGGAGTTTTTTTATTTTTAGTTTTCTAATTAGATTAGGAAAACACTTGAGAGGCCTATATAAAGGCTTGGCCAGCCACCTTGTTATTAACTTCTCAAATATATCAAAAATTTCAGATTTGTCTAACTGCAAAATTCTCTTTGAGTTTTTCTCCAAGAATTCTCTCTTGGGTTTTCTTTAGAAGTTGTTTTAACAATCTTTTGATTGTGGGAGCCATCTCCAGCCTTCTTCTTGCCATTGATATTCTTTGGAGGGGAGATTAGAGCCGTTTGAAGGGAGTTGTGAGATCTTTCGGGATTTTAAGGCTTCTCAGGACTTATCTTTTAATTTCTTGCTGTCAATTCTTTCTTTATTTCTGCTTGTGCCGAATCTTTATCTAATTTATTTGCTGTTCTTATTATGTTTCCAGCCTTTTTTCTATTTTAAAGAATCAACCAAAAATCCCCAATTTCTAGGGTTCTTGTCGATTCATCCATACTCTTTTTGGGTGAAATTAGATTGCCGAAATTTGGGGAAAACTATCTTGGTGTTCAATTGGGCAGAATCGCAACCTCCTTAAGGGTTTCAAGAACCCTTATTAACACTTATTTCTATTCTCAATTTGACTATTTGCTGATTTGGGGATTTTATTTCAGATCTGGAAATTCAAAGTTCTAATCTTTTAATTTTCTGTTTCGTTTCAGATCTGATTGTTTAGAGCTTCCGTAGGAGTTTTCCGTGACTTGACGACTCGATCTTGGTCCACGCGCAATCCTCTATCAGAGGTGGAAGTACGTTTTAGGGTCAACTTTTAAGTGAAAGTGTAACATCCCTTAACCCTAAACCGTCGCCAGAACAGGGTTACGGAGCATTACCGGATATATCGGATAACTTATAACTAGTTCACAAATAAATAGCATATATAGCATACTTGTATCAAATATGTCATATTAGTTCCATTTCATACTTATAACCAATTTAAACATCATTCTACAACCACAAGCACAAAACTCTTATACTTAAACCTATACATCACTTAGGTACATGCCACGTTATCAAAAGAAAAGTACATCACTAAAATTTCTCTGAGGTCGGGATTGCTCTGGATGCTGGACCAAACATTGGTTTTCTACTAACCTGCGCATGGAAACAACCGTACGCTGAGTATGGGAATACTCAGTGGTATTACCATAATTCAAATTTATAACATTCATCGATAAATTATATACATTCAATTTATACCTACAATTATTCATTAATTATCTCATACTTTAAATGAACTTGATCATTAATAACAATCAGCAATATTTCAATCTTATATTTAATTGTATTCATACCTTATTTCACTATCTAAATTTTATTGGATTTTTCAACATCTCATTCTAATAACTCATTCCAATTCATACAAATTCAATCAATTTATCAACTCATTCATTATCATTTCTATTGATATTCAATTTATACTTTATATCTTTTAATAATCAAATTAAACATTTAGACCAATATGTTTCAATAATAATAATAACTAATTTTATAAAAATGCATTCAAATTAACTCATACACTATTTCTTAATTCAATTTATACCATTAATCTTTCAATAAACATTTAATACATTAAATCAACTTGTTTCAACAACAACAATAATAACTATCTTTTAATTCGATTCGTTCATTTATAATCAATTTACACTTATAATCTTTTAACACTCAATTTATACATTAAATCCATAAATAAATTTCAATAACTTGTATTCGATTAAATTCACATATTATTTCACTATTTCAAATCATTTTATTTTCACTTCTCATTTCTCAACAATATCTATTTCAATTTGCTTTTCTTCACTTAGATTTTTACATCATCTCATACTACCAAAACCATTTCATGAACTATACCATTATCTATTTCTTGAACCCATGGTTCATACATTTCATTTCCATATCTCAATTTAATATCTTATTTCAATTCATATTCAAGATCATTCAATAAAATTTATATTATCATTATTATTCATTTACCCCTATTAACTTGACTCGGACTTTTCCAGATACACGGATCCAACCAAACACACCAGAATGGCACCCAGTGTCTCATCGGATAGTTTGAAGCAATAGTTGACACCCAGTGTCTCATCGGCAAAGCCGAAGAAAGTTGGTACCCAATACCTCATCGAATCTATCCGAAGAAATATGGTGACACCCAGTGTCTCATCGACTCGAGGTCGAAGTATCCCTGAACTCTTCCAATCCTATGGCATGCCAACTATAACCGACTCAGCCCAACTAGTTAATAGGGTATTCAAATAATTTTTTTTTTCTATTTCAAATTCACTTTCGATTCAATCACAATTCATTTCAAATTCACTTTTCACTTTCTAATCAATATACAATTCAATACCAATACATTTTTCCACTTTCCAATCAATGTACCATCAAATGCTCATATATATTCATACTTCATTTCAATTTCATTCAATTCACAATTTCTCATGTTCACAATTCAAATCAATTTCTCAATCTAATATGCGATTCAATACCACATTCATTCTTTTAGTTCAAATCATATCACTAGTAATTTCCATTCAATTCACATATAATTCAATATCATTTAATTCAATATCGATATTCACCTTATTTTTATTTACTAAACATATTATTCAAAATTCAACAATTGCTATTAATAAATTCAATACCAATACGTATTTTTCATTAAATTCAATCATGATACTTACCTCAATTTGCTTATCATGTATATTAATTTAAAATTTAACAATTAATAATTAAATTCGAATTATGGTAATATTAACCGAAATTTTCTAGAATCACTCCTTGTCCACCTTCTCCTTTCCTTTCTCGGATAATGACTCTTGCACGACATTAGCTACATAATTAAACAATTAAAAATCATTAATACAAAATTACATCAAAATATTTCCATTTATACCTAAATTTACTTAAATTCTAATTTAATCCCTTATCAATACTAATTTTATTTTCCCAATCTAACTCCATATTCTCTCTTAATTCTTACTATAAACTCATTTTAACTCTTCAATTTCACCATAAATCCCTAATTTCAAAATTCTCTCAATTTAGTCCATACTATTCAAAACTTATGTTTTATTTTATAAATCAACCCTTTACTAACTTCTAACTTGAAATTCAATCAATTTAACCCCTAATTCATCAATTAATTCAACATAACTCATGTCTAAAAATCTACTATCTTTCAAAATTTCAGCACATACTTAATAGTATTTTGTTCTAGTTTCATAAAAACTCAAAAATTACAAGAAAAGGAGTTAAATTAACTTACCAAATTAACTTTGAATGTTGAAACCCCAAATTTTCCTTCTTTCCTTCCCTTTTTCTTTTTTTTTCCTTCCTCCCGTGTTTTCGTTTTGCTATTGTGTTTCTATTCTCTTTTTCTATCTTTTATTTCTTTTGTTTTATATATATAATAATATAATAATATAATAATATAATTAATATAATATAATAATATAATTAATATAATAATTATTTATTAAGTAAATAAATATAATATATATTAATTAAAATATCTCAGATATTTCTTTGGTTGTGCCGCCTCAATTTAGGCTGATGGCATAATTACCTATTTAGTCCTTTTAACTTTTCTTTAATCTATAATTGAACTTTTATCTCTATTACAATTTAATTCTTTTTTATAATTAACCTCAATTTAGACAAATTCACTTAATTAAAACCTAATTAACTACACAACTAACTTCATAAATATTTATCAAAAATATTTACGAGTCCAATTTACCGAAATGGAGTCTTGGGCATATTTTTTTTCAATTTTATCATTTTTAATCAATTAACCATCGGAACATTAAAATTTCTTAACGAAACTTTAATACTACCCTAATGACACTAATTTATATATCGAGGTCTCGATACCTCGTTTTCGACCCAATTTATCTAATAATTTCTTTTAAATCACAAAATTCACTAATTTTAGAAATATTGCTAAAATCACACTTAACTTATAATTATTAATTAATAAAATTTCTAAATTTTTCATCGGATTTAGTGATCTCAAATCACTGTTCTAACATTACTGAAAATTGGGCTGTTACAGGAAGAGACTAAACATTCATCACTTTTCTTTCATTGACGATTTGCTTTTCAAAATCGCTTCCATTTTCGAAGCAATTTTCTTGGTTTCTACTATTTGTTTCTTCTATCTTTGTTGTATATATATTTATCTGTGGGTTCCTTTTTGGCATTTTCTTTTGGGTTTAGATACGAGAGAATAAAGATTTAATATCAATGACTATTACAATAAGAAGGAAGAAAAAAAGTTTCATGGAATAAGATACGGATTTTTTATTCTTTTGCTCTTTCTTTGTGTTTTAGATTATTGGGTTTAGGTTTGAGTTTTTAAGATGAGAATGGGGATGATATGGGTTTGGGTTTTAGATCATCGATCTAACTTTTTCGAATGGAGTACTAGCTCACGAGAGTAGCTCCGTCGAGGTTTGAAAGCTTCACAATGGAGACGACGACGAAGATGAACAATGGAGAAGAAGAAACAACGGTGATGATGATGATTTTAAAATAATTTTAGTAATTTTAAGAATAGGTTTCAAAAACCCAGAAAATGATTAAGGAGGCTTTTCAAGTGGAACAGGGATAATGATGATGAGGAACAGCGATGATGATGATGATTTTAAAATCATTTGCTAACGTGATATATAAAACAAAATAGTACCACATCAGCATTTAATTACATTTGAACCGCCATGTCAGCGGTTAATATTGATAGTTAGTCAACTAACGACCACATCAGCATATCTGTTAAAAATAGATCAATTTGACCCCCCCAAAAATTAAGTGTTAAAGTACTCTATAAAATGCATAAAAGGTCAAAGTGACCAGACAGCACGTTAGGAGCCATTTTTGACATTATACCTTTTTTTTTCTTTTATATAATTGGGAGAGGAAGATGAGTTATCAACCCAAGCTCACATACCCTCTCAATATACTAACTTCTTTTATTAAATTAATTCAAATTTAATTAAAAAACAATAAATATAGTCTTAGTGGGTTTTAACCAGTTTTAAAGGTTAAAATATATTATTAGGTCCTATATTTTTACAAAATTTGAAATTTAATTCATATACTTAAAAAGTTAAAAATTAAGTCCTATTTTTTATTTAAAAATTTCAATTTAGTCATTAAAATCGTAAGTATTTTCTATCAAAATTAATCAACTTGAAATTTTTAGCTCTTGATTTTTAATAATTCTATAAATTCTTTAATTTTTTAATAATGCCCCTAATTTTTTATTTTAAATTCTTGATTTTTTAATACCCTTAATTAATAACATTCAGGGGTTGGACTCACTAACTTTTTTAATAATATTTTTCACTGAATTTTTTTTATGAATAGAATACCAGCTGGTGCATTTATCATTTTTTTTATGAATAGAATACCAGCTGGTGCATTTATCTCTATCTTCAATAAGGCCGCAGTCACCATTGGATCGGACAAGATCTTGATTAGGGCCTCAAATATCAAAGGTGTTATTCTTTGGGCTCTTTTTTTCAATTCGGTATCTAAATTTGATCTCAAAGTTCAATTTAGTACCTAAGTTACTTGACTTTATATTTCAATTTGCTTCAAATAAGTAATTTATTGTAAGCTACTAATCTCGATAGTCAACGTCATAAATTGGAATCTCCTTGCGAGTTAGAAATACCTATAAAGTTAGGACCTCGCAAGCTCACGATCTCGTGAAGTCAAGACCCTGTGAGCTCATATTGTGGGGGTCACACCTTAACATGGATAGAATAAATGCCATCCATTTATTACTTTTATTTGTTATCTTGACATGACATTCCATCTAGGCCTTTAGCGTAGCTGTTTACAGTCGTTGGCTTTCAGTAGAGCATGGAGATAAAATTCTCATTTCAAGACAATTCATTCGATTGTTAGAAGACCGGATTGACTACTTGACAAACAACACTTCTAAAACTCCTCCCAAAAGAACTGGTTTTCCTCAACACTCTTCAAACAAACACACAAAAAAAATTAAAGGGTAAACTACCAAAATAGTCACTTTTATTTAGCTCAGGTTACATTTTAGCCACTTATGTTTGAAATGTTACGTTTTAGTCACTTATGTTATCACGTGTAACATTTTAGTCACTGAGCCGTTAGTTTCTGTTAACGGTGTAACAGTAAATTGATGTGGCACGTTAAATCATCACGTTAAATCATCATGTTAACAATCGGTCCCCATATTTTTTCGTTTGGAGTAATTTAATTTTTTTCTTTTATGTTTTTTTAACTTTCTTTCTTTTCCATTCTCTTATGCTTCTCCCTTTATTTTTCTCCCTTCTCCATTTCTTTCAACGTAGTTTTTCTATGTTTTATTTTTTTGAACAATTTAATTTTTTTCGAGTGAGGCGAGCTTGTGGACTAGTTACAAATGGAAAGCATAGAAAAACTATGTTAAAAGAAATGAAGAAGGGAGGAAAATAGAGGGAGAAGCATAAGAGAATGGAAAAAAAAGTTAGAAGAACATAAAAAAAAATTTAATTTGTTGAAAATGAAAAAAATATAGGGACCAATTGTAGAATTTAATCTAAAATTTTCGTTTGAAATGATGATTTAACGTGCCACATCAACTTACCGTTACACCATTGTCGACAATTAACGACTCAGTGACTATAATGTTACAACACGATAACGTAAGTGACTAAAACGTAACATTTCAAACATAAGTGACTAAAATGTAACCTAAGGCAAACAAAAGTGACTATTTTGATAGTTTACCCAAAATTAAACAACTAATTTAAACATGGGGAATATTGTAACACGGAATTATACTACATATGTTAAATTACACATTTTTAGTACATATATTGTTCATTCGATTAAACTTTAGGGACTAAATGTGACATTCACCATTTATATAACTAATATACAAATTTTATTATTACAAAAGTTAGTATGAAATAATTTTGATTGGATAATGACCCATCAGCTCTGGATTTTAAGGATCAGTTTTTAGTACATATAAAATAGGTTTAAGCTTCAAAAAGCCCTCAAATTAAAAAAAAAAAAGCAATTAAGTTCTTGCTTTTTTTTACTCATTTGGGTACTTAAACTTTCAAAATGCATCAAAAATGCCCTCAAACCTTTTCAAAAAAAGCAATTAAGCTCCTACCTTTTTTTGTACTCAATTGGGTACTTGAACTTTCAAAATGCATCAAAAAGACCCTCAAACTTTAAAAAAAAGCAATTAAGCTCATGCTTTTATTAAAAATTAGAAAAAAATATAAAAAATAAAATCAATAAAAGTTATAAATATTGTTAAATTTTAATTAAAATATTAAAATATTAAAAATTAGAAAAAATGTAAAATTTTATAAAGTCGTAAGAAAATTATACAAAATGTAAAGAAATATAAATTTTGTAAATTTTTTATCGTACCAAAAGATGAATTTTATAATTTTTCTATAACTTTTATTGATTTTTATTTTTTTTGTCATTTTTTACGACATGTCACGTGGTGTTGCAACACGTGATAACTTTAATTGAAAATTACCAGGGGTCGTTAATTTTTTATGATTTTTATAAAATTTTATAATTTTTTAATTTGTTACAATTTTTATAAAAAAATTCTAATTTTTCTATATTTTTATTAAAATTTAATAATTTTTCTAAAATTTAATAATTTTATAAATTATTTTCTAATTTTTAATAAGAGAAGGGGTTTAATTGCTTTTTTGAAAAAAAATTGAGGGTCTTTTTGATGCATTTTGAAAGTTCAAGTACCCAATTGAGTGAACAAAATAGAGGCTCAGTTGCTTTGTTTGAAGAAGTTTGAGAGCCTTTTTGATGCATTTTGAAAATTTAAGTGCTCAATTGAGTGAAAAAAAAAGGAGGGGCTTAATTGCTTCTTTTATTTTTATTTTTTGAAAATGTTTGAGGGCTTTTTACACAGCCTATAAAATATTGCAAATTTGATTAAACTTCAAGGGCTAAACTTGACATTAATCCCCTTATATAATTTTTGAAAATTACATAATTACACATAAAATAAATACCCCAAATTTAATTAAACATAAAAATATTATCCCTTTAATTTGTACAGTAATAACGAGGTCACGATCTATCTTGAGCATGATTTCTCAACGATCCTTTCCCACCACAAGACACACACCACTGATCAGACTTAGCCACCGACGACGATGACACCCCATCCCCACACTTAGCCACCGCCCTCACACTCTCTATCAACGCCTCCGTTCGAGCCTCCTGCGCCATGATCTCCGCCAACTTGTCCGGACTTATCACTAGCTTCACTTTCCACACTCTGGGTGTCGCCGCCTCCTCCGTGTCGGTTCTCTTCAACAGTACCCTCTGCTGATGATCGAACGACATACGATACGGAGACGAAGAAGTGGATACAAGATCGTTGTTGTTGTTGTTGTTGTTGTTGAGGGGGAGGAGATAGTAGAGCTGGCCTGCACGGAGCTTTTCGTTGTTAAACAAAGGCTGCTGAGAGAGCAAAGTGTGAGGGGTGCGGCGGTAAATGGCCATGCCTGGGAACTGTTTTGTTATGCAGGCGGCGGAGATGGGTGGCGAAAGCTCCATGATGCCGCCGTTGGGTGTTGCCACTTTTATTGTTTCTTCAGCTTCATCGAATGGTTTGAAAACGCAATTGCCCATATTAGGTCTTCTTCTCTATTTTCTCTCAGCTGCTAATAAATAATATAAAGCTTCTTCTTCATGGTCTTGGTTTTATAGAAATTTGGGTAGGGATGGAATGGGGGGGGGGTGGTTTTATGCCATGAAATATTAAAAAAAAATCAATGAAAACTGTCATATTTAAAATTTTAATATTTTGATTAAAAATTAATTTAATTTATTTAAACGATTGATAGTTAAATATAACATATTTTTTAATAAATAAATTGCCTATATCAAACTAACATAATTGAATAATTTGTCATGAACAACTAATAGCTCTTCAGGGGTGTCTTCAAACACCTGTACATCTGTACTCCTCTCTGTAACCATTCATATCTCTCTCTTGGAATATGCTTTATTTGCTAATGTTCTATGGTTTATAAGATGAGTCAGTCAAGTAAATATTTTGAAGAGCTTTGACGACTTCTAGACTACCCATATGGATAACAACTTTATTATATCATCTTCTTTGGATGAAAGCTAGATCATCTAAAATACCTCAGAATTCAGCATCAATCCAAAGATTCATTCCCCATCTAGCTTGTACATCACTCCCCTAGTAGCAACAAGCCCTACATCTATCTTAACAGCCCCATCAATATACAAATGAATCTAATTACCCGTCATAGAAGGTACATGAGCAGTTTCAAAGTGTATAGACAAATTGTCTTTATGAACTCAAAAATCCCAGATCACAGAAGACTTAATAGTTTCAGTGGGGTTTCAACTTATTTATTGAAAAATAAAAAAAAAAGTTATTGTTGAAAGTAATTAAACTAAAAAGGATGGACTAAATACTCCAATATATAACCATTTTAAAAGTAATCTTTAATATCACATATAAATTAAAATATGATATAAAGCAAATATAGAAACATATGAGAATTTCAAAATGGATAAAATTATTGAAATCGTCGGTGCGAAACCGAAATCCAAAATCTTGTGGCATTCATTTATGGACGCCCCACTTTTCTGAGCTTGTACCACAAAATCGTCATATATGCGTTATAGATGATCATCATTTTCGGTACAAGAAATATGTTGAGTTGGAATTATTATTGTACTAAATGATGATAAATTGAAAAAAATTTAAATATAGGGTTTTTAGTATAAAGTTTTATGAGTATTAAGTTTGTATTATAAAACTATTTGTTATGACAGTAAAAAAAATTAAAAATTAAATATAATTATGTTAAATTTAAATAAAGTTTACTATTATTTGTATTATTATTAAATAGTTATTAGTCAACTTGACAAGATTCTATCTATGCAAATGAGACCAAAAACTTGATCCTTCAAACTATTTTATTTCTTAATATGGAACTTTTCTTTCCTATATATTGAAGTGTTAGACAAGTCAATCTTGAGCATGATGAATATATTAAGGGTAATTACGAGGTGTGGTGTGATGGTTGCTTACTTCATTTTTTAACTATGAGGTTAGGTGTTTAATATTGGGTAAACTACAAAAATAGTCACTTTTGTTTGCCCCGGATTACATGTTAGTCACTTGTGTTTGAAATGATGCGTTTTAGTCACTTACGTTATCGTTTTGTTACGAAGTGGTCACTCTACTGTTAAGCTCTGTTATGGCCTCCTTAATGGCGGTCCTACGTGACAGTACAAATTAAATTTATTTAATTAAAAACATATTTTCATCCCAACAACTGGATAATCCAAGTTGTCATTTAAAACCTATTTGGATTGCCACGAAGGACTGCCCTTAGGGAGGTAACGGGTTTAACGATAACGTAAGTGATTAAAATGTAACATATCAAATATAAGTAACTAAAATGTAATCTGAGGCAAATAAAAGTAGTTGTTTCTGTAGTTTACCCGTTCAATCTTCACCCATGGGAATAGAGAACATTTTATGACTAGTCGTTTATCTCTTTAGAGAACTCCCATGACGAAGAGGTTAATCACTACTACTGATGATGGACACCCTAATTTTGACCAAAGAAAAATATATACCAAAGGGTAAGTGAAGAATAGAAAAGTGAAGCATGAATAATAGTTTTAAAAGGTTTTAAGTTTGGAGATGTTGAAATCCCAACTGAAGTATTGGGTAGGTCAAGGACAGGAGGGGACCAATAGATTCTGATTGATCTCCAATCATAGAGATTTTTTTTTTAATTTGGTACCCTCAATAGAATCCATTTAAATATAATTTTTTATTTTTTTATTAAAAAAATAGTTATTAAATATGTTTTCATTGTTAACAATAATTTTTTTATTTACAAAATGGGATTCTCAGATTTTTTTAAAAGATTTTTTTTAAAATTTGAAAATAAAAAATATTTTCTGAAATTATTGATTTAATCAATTTCTCTGTTGTCTTTGTATTTGGAGGAAATAATGCTTTTGCTATTTTAAATACACTATAAATGTACTTAACCTTAATAAAAAAATTTCGATTTAATCTAGCGATACAAACCTAGTCAACTCAATAAAAAAAAGTTTAATGACAAATTTGGCCACTAACGTTTACATGTTTTTATCAAAATAGTCCTAACTGTATTTTTGAACATTTTTTAGCCATCAACTTTTGTCATTCTTTTCAAATTGCTTTTTTAACAGATATGATAAGTGTGATACCTAAATTTTACCCGGCCCAAAATAATAAAAAGTCCATTATTTTTACATGTTCGGAACAAAAAAAGGGAGCCCAGAATACATGGCCCAATTTAAAACAATGGAGGCCCAAATTTCAATGCCCAAAACGGATGAAACCCTAGGGTTTCTGATCTTCAACAGCGCCGCAACCGAGCCAAGCCGAATCCTCCGGATCTTCCCCGATTTTCACCTGCACAAAAATAGAAACAAACAATATATGGAAAAGGAAATCAAAGATTTGAAAATCAAATCAAAAGGAAACAGATATTGTTTCTCCTTTTTTATTTTTTCATTCGGCTATAAAATAGCCATTGTAACACTGTAATAGGGATCCCGGTCGGAAATCGGAAATCAATAAGAAAGAACAATTTTACAAAGAATACAATACAGAGCAAAATCAGTCCAAAGGTTTACATTTATTATTATTTTTTAATTCGTTTTCTTTCGATCTTCTGTGTTTTATTTTATTCTTTATTTTTGAAAAAAAATAAAAAGGAAAGAAATCACCTTTCTTTAACTTCGAAGCGGCGCCAAAGCGTCGAGGGAGCCACGCCGATGATCGGTAGCCGGAAACATAAAGGTTTTCGTGATTTCGCCGCATATTCCGCTGGATTTTGGGAATTTTGAGCCCCGATTTGTGTTTGGAGAGGTTTGAAGGGCCGAAAGGGAGATTTTCATATTTTCGGCCACCGCAGACGGCGGTGCTGGCGCCGGTGATCGGTGGCCATTCACCGGCCGATGACCAGATCTAGGTCAGAGGACAGAGGGGCTGAGAGTGTTTAAAAGTTTTTTTTGTTGTTTTTTTTAGAAAGGGTTTCAAAATGATTTTTTTTAGAATTAGGGATATTTATAGGGCACCAAAACGGTGTCGTTTTGGAAAGCCCCCAGACGCCCAAAACGGCGTCGTTTTGGGGAGGCCGACCCGACTCTGACACGACCCGGCTAGGATCAGCGTGTTTTTTATCGGAGGGGAAAATTGCGCTTTTAGCCCCTCCGCTTTTTAAGGTTTTCTGCAATTAAATTTTTATTTTATTAATTTACCCGTTAATTTATTATTGTTTTCAATTTCGTCCTAGGGTGAATGACGTTGTTTTAGAGGAGAAGGGAAAATTTCCCTTCCAGCCCCTCTATGTAATTCGCGTGTTCGAATAAGTCCCTAGGGTTTCATTTATTCGCAAATTTGCCCCAAAATTTTTCAATTGCTATTCAATTTGGTTTTTCTTATTACTTTCTTAATTAATTTTAACAATTTAATTGTTTTTTATTATTATTATTTTCTTTTTTTTGTAATCATTTTAAAAAATATATATGTATATGCTTTTTTTATTCGCATTTATATTTTTAAAACTAAAGTTTTATTCACATATATATATAAATATTTTTGGATTTTAATAATGATGACATCATTTAATATTTTTTATGTTTTCATAAGTACATTATAAATTTTATAAATTAAAGTTTTACATGAAAATTCATATGTATGTCTTCAATTCTTTGTAATTTCATTTATTATATTTATATTGCACATTTATTTGATATATTATATGTCATTAGTTATTCATTTGTTCATATACTTGCCTCATTTCTATGCTATCGTAGTATTTATTATTGCATTATATATTTAATGTAGCATAACATTACATTTTTTTTCTCGATTTTTAAAAAAAAAAATCAAACTCTTTCAAAATGGATATTCTTTAAATCAAAATAAACTCATTATTGAGAATTCAACACGTTGTGTCCTAACATATTGGATGTGACGCATTGATTTCTCGAAATGAAGATTTTTTAAAAAAAATCATGAAGGAAATATTCCGAGTTTGAGATTCTAAAGGAATTGTGCCCTAACGTATTGGGTGTGATTTCTTAAATCTTGGATAAGTGGATTTTCTTTTAAAGTAAAGGAAATATTCCGAGTTTGGGATTCTAAAGGGATTGTGCCCTAATGTATTGGGTGTGATTTCTTAAATCTTGGATGAGTGGATGTTCTTTTAAAGTTTTATTGTATAAATATTCTGACCTATTCATTTTGGGGGAAATTAGAATGTTGTGCCCTAACGTATTGGGTGTGGCATTTTTGCTTCTCTGAATTGAAAAGGGTCTTAATATGCAACGTTTTAAGTTTTTAAAGATTATATTTTTAAAATTTTCGACCTTAAGACATTAATTAATTAACTAGGTACCAATTTTTGGGCGTAATGAGGGTGTTAATCCTTCCTCATACGTAACCGACTCCTGGATCCGTTTTTCTAAAACTCGTAGACCAAAACCGTTTTTTTAGGTGATCCATTCACACCTCAATAAAATATTGGTGGCGACTCCCAATTTTCATTTTTTAAGACGACACCTAAAAATTTTGTTTTTCAAAAAGATGGTTTCGACAGCTTGGCGACTCCACTGGGGAACATTTTTTTAAGAGAGTCGAGCCACAAAGTTGATGAATTTTTGTCTTATGGTCGAGAAAATATTTTTTAAAAAACTCATGACATCCTTTTGCATTCATTATCTTCTTGTTCAAACATTGATTGCATTATACATTTCATGAGTTGAACAATGTTACCCTTTTAAGTGGGAGTGAGAAACTATGCCTTCGTGAGGTTTTTACCTCCGTGTAGGGTAGTGGATTGCTTTCGGGATACATCCGTACCTATGTCTTCGTGAGATTTTTCATCTCCGTGCAGCCATAGGGAAATGTATTCCCCTGAACTGAACTCGGTCCATATGAGCCTATAATGGGTGAGGATTGAGGAATCTGCTGGTTCAGGTACCTTTACTCTAGAAGCCAAACCACATATAGTGAACCTTAGGAATTCACCCTAGGTAGAACTATACCGAACTCTAGTAGATATCCGATCAGATGTTTTATTATTTCTTGATTATATTTTATGTTGTTATATGATACTGACTTTTGGTGTTTTATTTGCATGACATGATATTTCATTTCATCATAAAAGGCGTCAATTCAAATTTAGTTGCTAGATAGAAGACTTATCATGGAAAGCGGGTTTCTTGAAAAAGTGGAGGACAATGCGGCTGTTCGAACTTGGTCTGAAACAATGCAGCAAGAAAAGGGTGATAGTTTGGCTGAGGGGCATGTACCGGAGTTATGGGACTTTACGCATATCAATGCAACTCAAAACAATTTACAAGAATTGAAGGAAATCTAGGGTCAGTGGAGCGATGAGGTTAGATAGCTCTTTTATGATAATTATGGGGATTTGCTTTATTTGCTTGATGTGAAGGTAGACAAACGTTTGTTTCAAGCCCTCGCCCAATTCTGGAATCCTGCCTACAGTTGCTTTACATTCGGGAAGGTCGATTTAGTGCCTACAATAGAGGAGCATATGGCTTTACTTTGTTGTTCAAAGTTTCAAGTGGACAGGGTCTATTCGAGAGCGGTAAATGTGCCAACCTTTTCCAAAAAGCTGATGAGTGTAACAGGAATGAGCAAGCAGTGGGTTGTCGCACGAATTAAGCAAAAGGGAGACAGTAAGTGCATTCCTTGGAGGGGCTTGAAAGATGCGATCCTCACACACCCAGATGTCAGGAAAAGGTTAGATGTTTTTGCTTTAAGTATATATGGCTTGGTTGTCTTCCCTAAAGCCTTGGGATATGTAGATGAAACAGTCACTGATTTATTCGACCGGCTCGATAAGAAAGTTACACCGATTCCAGCAATCTTGGCAGAGACTTTCAGGTCATTGAGTGCATGCCAGAAGACGGGTGAAGGTAGATTTATTGGATGTGCACAACTTCTACTCGCGTGGTTTCACAGTCACTTTTGGAAGGTGGATAAAGTGTCGTATCGGGTTTTCTCTGAAAATTATTCACCACTAAAGGAGATAGTCGCTACGCCCAGGAGAGACGACATTTCGAAGGAAAAGTGGATAGCAATTCTTCAAAATCTTCGAGAGGAGGACATTGAGTGGAGAGCTCCTTGGTTACTTCCAGATGAGATCATGTATAGGTGTGGTAGTTTTGATTGAGTTCCTTTGCTAGGGGTTTGGGGAGCTACTGGATATGCCCCATTATTGGTGCTAAGGCAATATAGGTCAAGGCAATTATACCTGTGACCCAAGGGTTAGCTGATTGTGAATTTTCGTACAAGGATGATGGTTACAGAAAGAAGATTCAAGAGATGGTTAGTGCGTGGAAACAAACTCGCCAAATGAAGAGGCTAGCTGTGGGTCCAATGACAACTCCTGGGTATCATCAATGGTGGGCTAGAAGGATAAATGATAATACACCTAAGTTAAATCCGGAAGAAAGCCAATCAATAGAAGAGCATTTACGAGTCATTCCTTCTGAGTTGGAAATGGTAAAACAAGATTTTGAGAGGAAGAATGCGGATTTGGAGAAAAGAATAGAGCAAATGGAGGCGAAAAAGACGAACTTGAGATTGGACATAGACGTTTAGAAGCTTGAGAATGAGAGGTTGAAGAAAGAAAAGAACAAAGCTGATGAGAAACTGGGCAGTCTAAAGACGGATTATAAAAAACTACGCTTGTCAATAAGAACTGCTGGGCTGGGAAAGACATCAGAACAGTGGCGAGTAGAAATCTAAGGAGAAAAGGACAAGGCCGATAAGTGGGAACAGAGATTTCAAGAGATGCAAAGGCGAAATGAGGCCTTAAAGAAGAGTTTGTCAGAAAGCCAAAAGGAAAATGGGGAGTTAAAGGATAGGGTGATTGTATTGGAAAGATCCTTTCGTCAGTATCGAAGCCGAAATTCTACGATAGAGTTAAAAGCTAGCTTGAGCAAGATTGAAGAAATGGAGAAAAGAATTGAAGAGTGAGAGATGGAGCTGCAAAATTATAAGATCCAGATCAAGCACTTAAAAGCAAACGAGAGTCATAGTAATAAACAGCTTCACCATTTTCAAAATCAAGTTAGAAGTAGAGATCATCTTATTGAGGAAGCTGTAGTCTAGATTTGAGAAGTAGCTGACCATATACAGACTTTAGCAGTACAAGCTGACACGCTGAGTGTGAAGTATGAATTAGAGTCAGATCGTGGGCAAGAATTGGCTTTGTTACTTAGAAAGATTAAAGTTCTGGGTACTAGGGCAAGGTCGTATTTGTAATTCATTTTATGTAAAGGAATTTAATTTCTAGTAAAGTTTTCTTATATGGAATTGAATTCAAATTGACGCCTTTTTCTGCATTCATTTCATGCATTGCATTGTTTCATATGCATTAATAAATACATTAAGGGATTCTAATTAATCTAAATTACTCATAAGTTAATCTGGAAACCAATCAAGCTACCAAACACTGCTACGGAACTCGATCCAAAACTAGGGACATGGACCAAAGGCTAGAACAGTTCTAGAAAGAAATGCAAGAGCAAATGAATGAGCAATTAGAGAAGATTCAACAAAAGATGATGGAAAAAATAATGGAATCTCAAGGGAGTATGATGGCTAAGTTGACTCAGTTATTGGCTAGAGGAGTTGACAAAGGAAAGGGTTTGGTGCTCAACAATGAAGAATGAGACAACGAGGAACCTGTTTATTCCTCAGGACTTACTTCTCAACAAGCGGGGATATATCCGCGCAAATCCTCTGTTACTATCAAACCTCAGGACGGTACTGAAACATCGATAAACTTTCGAGCTAGAGACAATCTTGCTAATCATGTTATCCCAGACTTCGATGAGACAATCGAGAAAATGAATGATGAATTGCCGAAACAGCTCGAGGAAAAGTATAAATGGCTAGAAGAAAAACTTAGAGCGATAGAAGGTACTGAGAGCTACCATGGAATTGTTGCTAGAGAATTGAGCTTGGTTCCAGGTCTGGTACTTCCTCACAAGTTCAAAATGCCAGAATTTGAGAAATACAACGGGACTAGTAGCCCCGAAGCTCATATTACTATGTTCTGCAGAAGGATGACTGGATATGTTAATAATGACAAGTTGCTGATACATTGCTTTCAGGATAGCCTCGCAGGGGCTGCATCCAAATGGTACAATCAACTAAGCCGTACCCATATTAATTCATGGAGAGATCTAGCACAGGTATTCTTAAAACAGTACAACCATGTGACTGACATGGTACCTGATAGAATTACTCTGCAGAACATGGAAAAGAAGCCTGGTGAAAGTTTTAGGCAGTACGCACAGAGATGGAGAGAAGTTGCTATCCAAGTTCAGCCATCTCTTCTAGAAAGAGCAATGACGATGCTTTTCGTTAATACATTGAAGGCCCCATTTATTACGCATCTGTTAGGAAGTGCTTCTAAAAGCTTTTCTAACATAATTATGTTCGGGGAAATGATAGAAAATGCCATCAGAAGTGGGAAAATAGATGCTGGGGAAAGTAGTAGAAGGCCAGTTTCGAAGAGGAAAGAGAACGAGGTCAACAACACAAGTTCGTGTTCGAAGACAGTTACAGTAAGTCAATCGAGAAAGACGACTGTTAACCAGCAGGGATCATCAAAGTAGAGATCTGACATAAGACAAAACACAGAGAAACTTCAATTTACGCCAATCCCAATGTCGTGTAGGGAGCTATATCAGAATCTATTCAATGCACACGCGGTTGCCCATCACCATTTAAAACCCCTGCAACCTCTATATCCCAAGTGGTACGATGCAAACGCACAGTGCGATTATCACGCGGGAATTGTGGGGCATTCTATAGAACATTGTACGGTATTCAAGAAGCTGGTAGAAAGGCTTATAAGCAAGGGCGTGGTAAAATTGGATGATTCACCCAATACAGAAAATCCATTACCTGATCACAATGGAGTGAACATGATAGGTGGGAGCATGGGTAGAAAAATCAAGGAAGACATATCAGAAGTGAAAATTCCTTTAAGGTGGATCTGGGAAAATATGGTGAAAAGGGGATTGATTACCCCGAGTTCAGAGAGAAGTGTCGAAGGGGTGGAAAATTACTGTGAGTTCCATCACGAGGAGGGACATAAAATCTAGGAATGTGCAGAATTTAGAGCATTGGTTCAAGACTTGATGGATAACAAGGAGATAGAATTTTATAAAGAAGTTAAGGAGGAGGGGAGCATTTGCACATCAGAGGCTTCGAAGGTTCCAAGAATAGTGCAGCCTGTGGTTATTATCTCGCGACCCAAGAAGGATGAGGTGAGAGTACCAGCAATACCAAAAATCATAATAAAGAAACCTGCAGCCTTTCCTTACCAAGACAGTAAAAAGGTCCCATGGAATTACGAGTGCAATACGACTGTCCCAGGAAGTGAGGCGGCAAAGAGCCAGTGTGTGAGTACCAATCCAGAGTCTATGAAAGAGGCTATAATAGGGGAGCAAAAAGGGAAAGTAGTTGAGCCAGTGAATTCCTCAAATTTTTAAAACATAACGAGTATAATGTCGTTGAGCAGTTGCATAAACAACCGGCCCGCATATCTGTACTGTCCTTACTCTTGAATTCTGAAGTGCATCGAAATATGTTGATGAAGATGCTAAATGAGACCTATGTGTCCAAGGATATTTCTGTCAGTAAGCTAGATCGGTTGGTCAATAATATCAGTGCTGATAATTTCATATTTTTCAATGATGATGAAATACCTTCGGGGGGCATGGGATCTACCAAAGCTTTGCATATCACTACACGATGCAAGGGGCGTATCTTGCCAGGAGTACTGATTGACAACGGATCAGCTTTGAATGTATTGCCGTTATTCACACTTAATAGGCTACCTATAGACAGTTCGCACATGAAAACGTGTCAAAATGTAGTGAGGGCATTTGACGGTACAGAAAGGAAGGTCATAGGAAGAATTGAGGTACCCTTACTGATTGGTCCAACAGTTTATGAGGTAGATTTTATTGTGATGGACATCAAACCTTCCTATAACTGCTTATTAGGAAGACCATGGATGCATTCGACAGGGGCAGTTCCGTCATCATTACATCAGATGTTGAAGTTATTGTCAGATGGTCGGCTAGTGACAATAAAAGTCGAAGAGGATATAATAGCAACTGTATCCAATGAGATGCCGTACGTGGAGACCAATGATGAGTCAGTTGAATGCTTATTTCGATATTTGGAGTTTGTAAATGCGGCATTTGTTCCTGAAGGGAGCAAAATTATGGCTCCAAAATTATCCAAAACCACAGAGATAGGTTTACAATTGTTGGTAGGAAAATGAGCTTTACCCGGAAGAGGGCTGGGGAGATATCTGCAAGGGAAGACTGAGGCTCCAATACTGAAAGAAAAGCAATATCATTTTGGCTTAGGATACAAGCCAGATAGAAGACAAATAAGGAAGGAGATAGAAAAAATGCAGGAAAGAAGAAGGGCGCGTTTGAAGGGGGAGGAAGCTAAGTGGGAGCCAATGATAATTCCCCACATATCCAAAACCTTCGTATCCGGAGAGATCATTCATCAGGAGAGAAAGAAATCGGTTGAGGAAAGCATCGAAGAGACATTGGGAAATATGTACATTAACGCCATTCTTGAGCTTGGGAATGAAGAGAGAAGTTGGCTAGACATTCGTCCTTATGAGCCTGGGAGTGTTCTAGACAATTGGACTGCGGAAGAAATACCTAAAGTCTTTAGAACTGTCTCAGAGTAATATTCAGAACAAACTTGTTGTTTTAGCCTATAAATAACAAGAATTCTTTTGTGAAAATAGGCTTATGTTTAGAAATTATTATTTTAATAAAATACATCTTTGCAATTATTTCGAGTAAATATTCTTTCATTCTTTCATACGCCTAAAATATATTCTTTCATTACATAAATAAATTGTACATAAATTCACACATTCTTTTGTAACCATAATAGGTCTCTGTGTATCAATGACGTGAACGATACTGCTACGAGCTCAGAGTGCCCTTTTGAACGAGACGTGTGTTTAGAGGGATCGCACAACTTTGAAGGTGATGAAGAGGGTGGTCCATCTTTGGATTTATTGAGGATGGTGGAACAAGAGGAAAAGCAAATCCTACCTCACAAAAAGACAGTAGAAGTTGTGAGCTTGGAAGAAAGGAAAGAGGTGAAAATTGGAACTGAAATCCTCACAAAAACAAGACGAGACCTCATTGGATTACTTCATGAATTCAAAGATGTCTTTGCATGGTCATACCAGGATATGCCGGGATTGAGTGCTGACATTGTAGTGCATCACTTACCTATAAAAGAGGATTGCAAACCAGTTCAATGGAAGCTCAGAAGAATGAGGCCTGATATTGTGCTCAGAATAAAAGAGGAGGTTAAGAAACAGTTTAATGCTAGTTTTTTACAGGAAGTCAAATATTCTGAGTGGGTAGCTAATATCGTCCCAATCCCTAAGAAAGATGGAAAAGTACGAATGTGCGTCGATTACAAGGATTTGAACAAAGCAAGCCCAAAGGACAACTTCCCATTGCCACATATTGATACGCTGGTGGATAATACGGCGAAATTTTCGTTGTTTTCTTTTATGGATGGGTTCTCAGGATATAATCAGATAAAAATGCATCCAGAAGATATGAGAAAGACTACGTTCATTACTTTATGGGGAACGTTTTGCTATAAGGTGATGCCATTTGGGTTAAAGAACGCGGGAGCAACATATCAGAAGGCCATGGCGACTTTGTTCCATGACATGATGCACAAAGAAATCGAGGTGTATGTTGATGATATGATTGCCAAATCTAGAACAGAGGAGGAACATGTGCAGGTCCTGAGAAGATTGTTCTTAAGATTAAGGAAGTTCCAACTCAAGCTTAATCCGACAAAGTGTACTTTTGGAGCTAGATCAGGAAAGCTATTAGGCTTCGTAGTTAGCGAAAAGGGAATTGAGATCGACCCAGACAAAGTCAAAGCAATACGAGATTTATCGCCACCACGTACCCAGAAAGAAGTTCGAGGTTTCTTGGGAAGACTGAATTACATTGCTCGGTTCATTTCACAGTTGATCGAAAAATGTGATCCCATATTTCGCCTTTTGAAGAAACATAATCTTGATGTTTGGAATGAAGAATGTCAAAAAGCCTTTAAAAAGATAAAGCAATACCTATCCAATACCCCAGTTCTGTCACCACCCAGCCCGAATAGACCCTTGATTTTGTATTTAACAGTGTTCAACAACTCCATGGGATGCGTTCTAGGTCAACATGATGCGACTGGAAAGAGAGAAAAGGCAATTTACTATCTCAGTAAGAAATTCACTGATTGTGAGATGAGATATTCGTGTATCGAAAAATTGTGTTGCGCCTTGATTTGGACGACCAAGAGGTTGAGGCAATATTTACTCTATCATACGACTTGGCTAATTTCAAAATTAGATCCTTTAAAGTATATGATGGAGTCAACAGCATTGAATGGAAGAATGGCTAGATGGCAAATCTTGCTCTCTGAGTTTGATATCGTATATGTAAGTCAGAAGGCCATCAAGGGAAGTGCAATAGCAGATTTCTTGGCTAGCAGGGCTCTAGAAGATTATGAGCCTCTAGACTTTGATTTCCCGAATGAAGATTTGATGTATGTGGCTAATGCTAAAGAGGATCACCAAGAGAATCATTCTTGGAGATTAAGCTTTGACGGAGCATCGAATGCATTAGGCAACGGGATTGGGGCAGTCTTGGTGTCTCCAAATGGAGACTATCATCCTTTCACCAGTAAATTAAACTTTGATTGCACCAATAACATGGCTGAGTATGAAGCTTGCATCATGGGTATATAGGCAGCCATAGAATGGAAAATTAAGACATTAGAAGTGTACGGAGACTCAGCATTGGTAATATACCAGCTAAGAGGGGAATGGGAGACGAGGGATCCTAAATTGATCCGTTACCGGAGATTGGTTTTGGGATTGATCGAAGGGTTTGACAACATTACCTTCTGTTATCTCCCACGAGAAGAAAATCAGATGGCTGATGCTCTTGCTACTTTAGCTTCCATGATTAAAGTAAATCAGTTAGAGGACATGAAGCCTATTCAAATTAGTATTTATGAAATCCCAGCCCACTATTACAGCATTGAGGAAGCGGAGAATGATAATCCTCTCTGGTACCAAGATATATTGCAATATGTGAAGAATCGCGAATATCCAGATCAGGCAACGGAGAATGATAAGAGGACATTGAGGAGGATAGCTATTGACTATGTCTTGGATGGAGAGATCCTATACAAAAGGGGAAAGGATCGAGTACTGTTGAGATGCGTGGACGCTGTAGAGGCTAAGGAAATTTTAGAAGAAGTCCATGAGGGTATTTGTGGAACACATGCTAATGGATTCACCATGGCTAGACAGATTATGAGATTCGGGTATTACTGGTCCACCATGGAAGGAAATTGCATCAATTATGCCAAGAAATGTCATAAATGCCAAATTTATGGAGATAAATTGCACGCGCCTCCTTCTCCTCTTCATGTTATGACTTCTCCATGGCCTTTCTCCATGTGGGGTATGGACGTCATTGGACCAATATCACCGAAGGATTCTAATGGACATCGTTTCATTTTTGTGGTTATTGACTACTTTACTAAGTGGGTAGAGGCGGCCTCATATGCCAATGTCACGAAGTCAGCAGTCAGCAAGTTTTTGAAGAAGGAGATTATATGTCGATAAGGAATGCCTGAAAGGATCATATCTGACAATGCGTTGAATCTAAATAACAGCACAATAGCGGAAGTCTGCGATCAGTTCAACATTAGACACCATAATTCATTACCGTATCGCCCGAAAATGAATGGTGCAGTGGAAGCAGTGAATAAAAATATCAAGAAAATCGTGGCGAAAATGGCCGAAACTTACAAAGATTGGCATGAGAAGTTACCTTTCGCTCTTCTGGCTTACCGAACATCTGTCAGGACTTCTACTGGGGCAACACATTTCTCTTTGGTTTATGGAATAGAGGCAGTGTTACCCATTGAGGTTGAAATTCCTTCTCTTCGGGTGTTGGCTGAGTTAAAATTGGATGAATCCAAATGGATCCAATCTCGGTACGATCAACTGAACCTGATTGAAGAAAAAAGATTGAAAGCCATTCGTCATGGCCAAATGTATCAGAAGCGAATGATGCGAGCTTACAATAAGAAGGTTTGTCCCAGAGAATTTCATGAAGAGGATTTGGTTCTGAAAAAGATCCTCCCTTTACAAAAGGATTTCAGAGGGAAATGGATGCCAAACTGGGAAGGACCTTATGTTGTGAAGAAGGTTTTTTCTGGAGGCGCTTTGATTTTGAATGAAATAGATGGCAAAAATCTTCCGAATTCTGTAAATTCAGACTCGGTTAAGAAATATTTCACTTGAAGAAAGGGAGAAATCAAAGTGAAAACTCGTAAAGGGCGCTCTGATTTCAAAAAAAAAAGAGGAGAGGCTAAGGTGAAAACCCGAAAAAGGTGCCTTGAGACCAAATGGGGTTTGAGTTAAAAACCCGGGAAAGGGCGGCTCAAACATTGTCAGATTGGGGCATAGGGTGACCTTGCTAAAGTCAACAATAAAGGGATGTACGATGTCTTGGGGGTATTAACAAAGTACTGTAGATCCCCTAAACACATGTTAAAGTCAGAATGGTTCTTGGCTTGTGTGGAGAAGTTCAAGCGGCGATATCCAAAGCACCTAGTCTTCATATTATTTGTACCAAGTTTGTTGGTTCTTGTAAATACTTCATTCTTTCCTGTTCTTGAATATTTTTTTCTTTTCAAGACACTTACTGTCAATAAATTCCTGAATTAATTCATCTCTTACTCAGTTTTTTTGATCTTTGCGCAAGCATGTTGCATTAGAATAATGATTGATGGACTAATTAAATTTTACAAAAGAAGTTTGGTATATTACTCTGAGAATTTCTAAATAATTTAGTAACCTAAAACAGGACTTTTGTTTAGAACACCCCGAGGTCAAAAGATAAGGAGCCAAAGAAGGAAAAAGTTTAAATTAAAACTGAGTCGGTTGTCTAAATAACGAATGAGACAGCAAGAGGTTTTGATGGGGTAGGAAGAAGTCCCCTATGGATAGAAAGTTCCTCATTTGGGTATAAATATTTCATAGGATACCCTGAGAGCGGAGAAAACAAATTCCATAATCTGTACCCTTGAATTGTGAAAGGAGAGGATTGAAGAAAAGCCATATACCCTTGGGTTACGGTGGGAAAACGATGGTATGAATTTTTTGTGCCCAAATGTATTAAACTTTAAGGTTTACAGTGGGGCAACCTGGCTAAATGTTTCTTCAGAAAAACCAGTCAAGTAAGAAGGCGTTGTAGCATGTCAGTTATAAAGCGGGATCATTATCGAAAAAAATAAAATTTTGCATTCATGCAAACACCATTCACACGTGTCTAGTTAGGAGCATTTGATACATTTTGATCATGCCATCCTAAATCATTAGGCATAATTAGGTTCATTACACATGTCATGTTCCCCAGAGGACAAATCAGTGAAGATAACAGATCGAGTCTTATCCTCCTGAAGTTGGAGTGAGGCAGACTAAAGATTTCAGATCTTATCTCCCTAAGTAGTAGCGGAACAGATCGAAGACGGCGAATCTTATCTTTCCAAGATAGTGGGAAGCAGATTTAAGCCACCAAGCCTTGTCTCCCTGAGCAGCAGTGGAGAAGGTTGAAGATTGTAGATCTTATCTCCCTAAGCAGTAGTGGAGCAGATCGAAGACAACGAATCTTATCTTTCCAAGATAGTGGGAAGCAGATTTAAGCCATCAAGCCTTGTCTCCTTGAGCAGCAGTGGAGAAGGTTGAAGATTGTAGATCTTATCTTCCTAAGCAGTAGTGGAGCAGATCGAAGACGACGAATCTTATCTTTCCAAGATAGTGGGAAGCAGATTTAAGCCACCAAGCCTTGTCTCCCTGAGCAGCAGCGGAGTAGGTTGAAGATTATAGATCTTATCTCCCTAAGCAGTAGTGGAGCAGATCGAAGACGGCGAATCTTATCTTTCCAAGATAGTGGGAAGCAGATTTAAGCCACCAAGCCTTGTCTCCCTGAGCAGCAGCAGAGTAGGTTGAAGATTATAGATCTTATCTCCCTAAACAGTAGTGGAGCAGATCGAAGACGGCGAATCTTATCTTTCCAAGATAGTGGAAAGCATATTTAAGCCACCAAGCCTTGTCTCCCTGAGCAGCAGCGGAGTAGGTTGAAGATTATAGATCTTATCTCCCTAAGCAGTAGTGGAGTAGATCGAAGACGGCGAATTTTATCTTTCCAAGATAGTGGGAAGCAGATTTAAGCCACCAAGCCTTGTCTCCCTGAGCAGCAGCGGAGTAAGTTGAAGATTATAGATCTTATCTCCCTAAGCAGTAGTGGAGCAGATCGAAGACGGCAAATCTTATCTTTCCAAGATAGTGGGAAGCAGATTTAGCCACCAAGCCTTGTCTCCCTAAGCAGTAGTGGAGCAGGTCGCATCCAATCTTATCTCCCTGAAGTTACAGTGGAGTAGATTGAAGCACGATTTCCTATACTTCTGAAGATGCAGTAGGAAGGAATGAGGCTACCCGAAGAAGAAGAGTACTAAAGACCAGCATGACCGGGCAAAATTAGGCATCTGTAAAGTCTTTGCTTCGTCACTGTTACACAATAACGAGCAAAGAGGGACAGCTGTGATACCTAAATTTTACCCGGCCCAAAATTATAAAAAGTCCATTATTTTTACATGTCCGGAACAAAAAAAGAGAGCCCAGAATACATGGCCCAATTTAAAACAATGGAGGCCCAAATTTCAATGGCCCAAAATGGATGAAACCCTAGGGTTTCTGATCTTCAACAGCGCCGCAACCGATCCAAGCCGAATCCTCCGGATCTTCCCCGATTTTCACCTGCACAAAAATAGAAACAAACAATATATGGAAAAGGAAATCAAAGATTTGAAAATCAAATCAAAAGGAAACAGATATTGTTTCTCCTTTTTTATTTTTTCATTCGGCTATAAAATAGCCATTGTAACACTGTAATAGGGATCCCGGTCAGAAATCGGAAATCAATAAGAAAGAACAATTTTACAAAGAATACAATACAGAGCAAAATCAGTCCAAAGGTTTACATTTATTATTATTTTTTTAATTCGTTTTCTTTCGATCTTCTGTGTTTTATTTTATTCTTTATTTGTGAAAAAAAATAAAAATGAAAGAAATCACCTTTCTTTAACTTCGAAGCGGCGCCAAAGCGTCGAGGGAGCCACGCCGATGATCGGTGGCCGGAAACCAAAAGGTTATCGTGATTTCGCCGCATATTCCGCTGGATTTTGGGAATTTTGAGCCCCGATTTGCGTTTGGAGAGGTTTGAAGGGCCGAAAGGGAGATTTTCATATTTCCGGCCACCGCAGACGGCGGTGCTGGCGCCGGTGATCAGCGGCCGGATCGGTGGCCATTCACCGGCCGATGACCGGATCTAGGTCAGAGGACAGAGGGGCTGAGAGTATTTAAAAGTTTTTTTTGTTGTTTTTTTTTAGAAAGGGTTTCAAAATGATTTTTTTTTAGAATTAGGGATATTTATAGGGCACCAAAATGGTGTCGTTTTGGAAAGCCCCCAGACGCCCAAAACGGCGTCGTTTTGGGGAGGCCGACCCGACTCTGACCCGACCCGGCCTAGGATCCGCGTGTTTTTTAGCGGAGGGGAAAATTGCGCTTTTAGCCCCTCCACTTTTTAAGGTTTTCTGCAATTAAATTTTTATTTTATTAATTTACCCATTAATTTATTATTGTTTTCAATTTCGTCCTAGGGTGAATGACGTCGTTTTAGAGGAGAAGGGAAAATTTCCCTTCCAGCCCTTTTATGTAATTCGCGTGTTCGAATAAGTCCCTAGGGTTTCATTTATTTGCAAATTTGTCCCAAAAATTTTCAATTGCTATTCAATTTGGTTTTTCTTATTATTTACTTAATTAATTTTAACAATTTAATTGTTATTATTATTATTATTTTCTTTTTTTTGTAATCATTTTAAAAATATATATGTATATGCTTATTTTTATTCGCATTTATATTTTTAAAACTAAAGTTTTATTCACATATATATATAAATATTTTTGGATTTTAATAATGATGACATCATTTAATATTTTTTATGTTTTCATAAGTACATTATAAATTTTATAAATTAAAGTTTTACATGAAAATTCATATGTATGTCTTCAATTCTTTGTAATTTCATTTATTATATTTATATTGCACATTTATTTGATATATTATATGTCATTAGCTATTCATTTGTTCATATACTTGCCTCATTTCTATGCTATCGTAGTATTTATTATTGCATTATATATTTAATGTAGCATAACATTACATTTTTTTCTCGATTTAAAAAAAAAATCAAACTCTTTCAAAATGGATATTCTTTAAATCAAAATAAACTCATTATTGGGAATTCAACACGTTGTGTCCTAACGTATTGGATGTGACGCATTGATTTCTCGAAATGAAGATTTTTTTTAAAAAAAATCATGAAGGAAATATTCCGAGTTTGAGATTCTAAAGGAATTGTGCCCTAACGTATTGGGTGTGATTTCTTAAATCTTGGATAAGTGGATTTTCTTTTAAAGTAAAGGAAATATTCCGAGTTTGGGATTCTAAAGGGATCGTGCCCTAACGTATTGGGTGTGATTTCTTAAATCTTGGATGAGTGGATGTTCTTTTAAAGTTTTATTGTATAAATATTCTGACCTAATTCATTTTGGGGGAAATTAGAATGTTGTGCCCTAACGTATTGAGTGTGGCATTTTTGCTTCTCTGAATTGAAAAGGGTCTTAATATGCAACGTTTTAAGTTTTTAAAGATTATATTTTTAAAATTTTCGACCTTAAGACATTAATTAATTAACTAGGTACCAATTTTTGGGCGTAATGAGGGTGCTAATCCTTCCTCATACGTAACCGACTCCCGGATCCGTTTTTCTAAAACTCGTAGACCAAAACCGTTTTTTTAGGTGATCCAATCACACCTCAATAAAAGATTGGTGGCGACTCCCAATTTTCATTTTTTAAGACGACACCTAAAAATTTTGTTTTTCAAAAAGATGGTTTCGACAATAAGAATATAGTTAAAAAGGTTAACGGGATAATGTGAAATTTCATATGTGGAATATTTTTAGTGAGATGTAATTTATTACTTAGATAATCCAATAAAATAATTATGTGTGGAAAATAATAAAATAAATAATTCATGAAGTTAAAAAAAGAACCCTTAAATTAAAGAAAATAAACGTATCTATCTTATTAGGTTACCTAAGAAATAAATTACATCTCATTAAAAATATTCCACATAATCTCTAGTAATTTTTTTAATGGTACTTTTATTAATTTTGTTAGAAAAAGCTGTTAGAATAAAAAAGTTGGTGGCAAAAAAAGGCTCAAAAATACAATTTGGGTCATTTTGACAACATGTAAACGTTAGTGGCCAAATTTGTTATTAAGCCTAAAAAAACTAATTCATCAAAATAAATATATTATTATTTTAGTAAGTTGTTGTTTGATAAATTGGAAAATTTAAATATTGAAAAAAATTAAGTATTCAATTTAAGTTATAAAATATGATTGGTATAGTCTTAAATTAAGTACGAAATATAATTAAATTTTTTGATAAATATAATTTTTAAAAATTTATGTAACACACCAAACTTAACCTTTTAGGAGGGTCCAAGTATGACATGTCACTTCAGAGAAATCATTTATTTTTAAAATTGTTTTTGTCGTGTACTCTATAAAATTGGGGGTTTTGTATTAAACATTTAAATAAATAATAAAACATAGTATAAGTCATGTGACATATAAGTTTTAATAACATAATTTTCATCGTATGAAATATAACACTCGAAAATCATTTCATATCTCAAATGAAGTTTCATTAAAACATAGTTTATCAACATAGGTTTCAAGTACAATTTCTTCTCAAATTACAATCAGACATTACCTCTCTTAAGTTATACAAAGTACAACATAATAGAAGTCTCACAGCAACAGATGTCCTTTAGCGTAGTTTAACGAATGTCTTCTTACAACAGTAAGCTTGAGAAGGAAAAGGAAAACAAGGTAAGTTCAAACAAATAAGTCTTATCAATAACCATTAATACTTCAAGGAAATCACATCAAAGAGTTGAACACAATCACATAGTTCGCAAGATGGCGAGTACCATACATAGACAGTCTATTCGTCAATTTACTATCCATTTGGTTCATACATTACGCCCATATGACCATACATATAAACCTTCTTCATACCAACCACGTACCCAAGCCTTTAGTTATATTCATATCATATTTTTCATTCATATTCTTTTGTTTGTATTATTCGTAATGATTTTCCAATTTGATTTGCAACATACATTTATCTTACTAGAGGCTACACAACCATTTTCATGTATCACGATCTGCCAGTTCAATGTACATTCCATTGAAGGCATCGCCATGAGTATTTCCTTAACATCATTTCCATGTTTCAATCCATATCATTCTTGTTAGAAGCATAGGGTAGTGGTTTAAGTATGAAGAATGATTCTTACTCTTTAACACATATATTACAAACCTAGACTGACAACTCTGAACAACCATTTTTCATATACACACTTCACCTTTATAGAGCATAAGTATTTACCTTACACCAATATAAAACATGAATACCACACACATGGAAGTATGAAGAAACTCACTAGAAATATAACAAAGTCTATATAGCAAAACCTTTTCCTTTATCCCTCAAACTTTCTACAGTGTCTTGAGTTAAAATACAAATAATTAAGCTTATCAAATCATTACACCATTGAACCCAAACATGCATGTAAGAAACATTAACATTTAACCCAGAATCAAGAAGCTTTTCTTCCTTACATACTAATATGATATTTATGCATGCAGAGTTAAAAATACGTAAATAACTATGAGAATAACCTAAGGTTCATCAATATTTACCAGAGAACTAAAGCAAACGTAAAAGTTGGTTGAATACAGCAAACCCAAATTCAGACAGGTTTCTAGACTTAAGCTTTTCAGAGAATGTAGAGAAATTCAAGAAGAAGATGGATGCAAAAAAAAAAAACACAAAATTTTTCAGTGAAGACACTGATATTCTTATATACCTAAGCACAAAGACAAGGTTTAGTGGAAGGATTAGATTATTTCACTAACACGCTTGATTTTCGTGATTAAGTGCACTTATCATCATTTAAGTCTTATCAACTACACTATCTTAATTCCATTCTAACCAGTTCTTACTTGGCTAACTAAATAGTCTTATAAAAATAATAAACTAACCTATTAATTACAAACTTAACGAATTCACCTAAACTTTGGCATAACTCAACAGAATAATCTGCCAACCCAAAGATCTCAGCAAATTGCACTATTCGCTAAACACATTATTTACCAATTGGCACATACACAAAATACTATACTTAGACAAAACTAACACCTTACTTTCTCAGAGCTACGCTTAACACCATAACACAATAAACAGTAACCTAATACAGAGACTTCATTGGACAAACTGTTACAATTTAAATGTAAACTGTTTAAAAGATAATGTTAAAATAATAAAAAAGGTCGAAAAATTATATAATTTTCAACATTTTTTTCATGAAAAAAATTCTACTATTTACTTTTTATTATAGATGATCAAACATGTTCAAAATATTTAAATTATATGTGTTTTTCTAATTTACCATCTAATTTTATTTAGTTCACTTTCATATTTAAATTATTATCTTTATCTTAATTTACCTTAAGAAAATATCAAAATGATGAACAAGCCACATTTCATATTCTTATTAGTTGGTTTTGAATTTTTAGGATAAACTAAGATAAAATAATAAAATAATAATAATTGCAGTTATTCTCTTAAAAAAATTACTTGCATATAAGAAAACCACTCACAACATATCTATTACTTTTTTAATAATAATGAAAAAAATTCTTTTGGTATGTCAAAAATTGATAAAAAAAAATTCTCCAGTCTCTCTGAATTTTAATATTGGGCAAATTTGTCCTTTTAAAAAATCAAAGCAATTTAATCTTTGTCAATTTTAAAAGTAAGCAAATAAAGACAATTAGTCACAACATTAATGTTTTTCGTCAAATTCACATAAATTTGACTATTTATAATAACAAATTTAGCTCTTATAATTTATACATTCTATCAATTTGATCATAATTTAACAAATTTAGCCTTGAATATTTTTGTAAATGTGTAACTGTTGAGACTAAATTTGTTGAATTTTTTAGAATCAAGACCAAATTAACAAAATATATAAACATTGAAGGCTAAATTTGTTATTAAACCAATCAAAATTATTTTCAATTGACAAAACATATTAACACTGTGATTATGTCACAGGGCTAGGCATTTTGTCTCGTAATCTTTGCGGCCTTAGACGATTTTTTTGCTTCAAATGAACATAAGTTAGCCTAACTCTTGCAAAGTGAGAATTCTTTTAGAAATTATCTAAGGCACCAAATTATAAAGTGGAAGCAACGCAAAGACAAAAGAAAGCTTGAAAGAACAGAATAGCCACAGAAAAAGCAAAACACGCCAAGTGTTTAAGTAGATGCTCTTAATTAGTATTCACTACTAAAGAATAGAATACAATAGATGATTACAAATGAGGGGAACCCTCTATTTATAGTTGAGCTCTCCCAAATCCAACGGTACAACTAGCTTTATATCAATGAACGAGATCGAAGCATATTTACAATTAAGGGATTTACACAATCCTTAAGATTACAAAATCAAATATTAACAGATTACAAATCTTCTAAGATTTCTTTCCCTATTTATCAATGTAGCTCTAATTTTCCATAAGTGCTTCGCTGAGCCACCAAGACTTCAAGTAGATGGCTTTGTCACTTGTTTTTCGAATCAGACAAGTTCAAGTGGGTCAAATGAGCCTTATTAAATATGTACACCTCCATGAGACGCCCTTTGTGCTTTGGTCATGGGATTTGAACTGCGGCCCATGATAATTAATTATCCTTGATTGCTCACTTTCAAAATTGTCAGGGATTAATTTTCTAAATTTAAAAATTGAGAAGGACTAAAATGCTCTTTTTACCATAAAAATCTAATAGCAAGAAGAAAAATGGTTTGGAGGCCTCATTTTAGATATAGGACTCTTTGGTTCATAAGGCCGTTAAAGCCCAATTCACTCTATTTTATTTCTTTAAAATCCCTTTTTCAATGCCGAATATGAAACCCTAGCAACAGTCTGTTCAGAACTTTGAAGAGCGGCTGCTCAGATTTTGCCTATTTCCCAGATTTTTCTCTCAGGTAACAATCTGTCATTGTATCGATGTTAATATTAATCTTTATATGGATTGTGTTTTAGTCTCTTTTATGTATTTATTTTAATGTTAACAGTTTGAAACGATGTCTACGGCTGGTGAAGCTGCTTGTTCTTACGCTGCTTTGATTCTCTATGATGATGGAATTCCCATCACCGTATCCTTTATGCTTTTTGTATGAACAAAGAAAAGAGGGGGGAAATCTGGTGATTTTGATTATTTGTTATTGAATGAATTAGCCGTAGTTTTGGGGAAGATGGGTTTTTGTTAGTTTTCTTTAACTTTGTTAATAGGCTGAGAAAATTGCAACAATTGTTAAAGCTGCAAATGTTTCGGTTGAATCTTATTGGCCAAGCTTGTTTGCAAAGCTTTTCGAAAAGTGCAACATTGAGGATCTTATAACCAATGTTGGTGCTGCTGGTGCTGGTGCTCCAGTTGCCGCAGCTGCACCTGTTGCTGCTGGCGGTGGTGGTGGTGCCGCTGCTCCACCTCCTGCTGAGGAAAAGAAGAAGGTCTGGACTGAAAACTACAAATGATAAATTGATGAATTTCTTTTGTTGCCATTTGTTCTCTTATACTATTTTTTTGTGTAATTTTGCAGGAAGAACCAGAGGAAGAGAGTGATGACGATATGGGATTCAGTTTGTTTGATTAGAAGTTCCTTTCAGTGCTTGATTTGGTTGATTACTGTTTTAATGCATTAAAGCTGTGACAGTAGTTGTTGAGGTTTCTTGGTATTATTATTATTTATCTGCTTTTGAGTAAAAACTTTCTTTGAGTTGTATGTTTGAATCTTCTATATATAAAAGTTTTCTAGACCAATTTTTGCCAATTGTTATGCGCGTTGAATTGATTTTTGGTTAATTCCATTGTAATGCATGATTTTGTGTTTAGTTTGTTGCTTTGATCAATAGCTGAGTATTGGATATAAGTGTCTAGTATGGCTATGCTTACTTCATATATTTGAAGGATTGTACTTTCGTATACATACTCAATATGTCAACATGAGTGTTACATAACATAGGCTATTTATGCTAATGGATTGGTGTCATTACTTTAGAGAATTGATCCGGCCTCTTATGTACAATTTTTTCCAAGCTTGTTGATAATGTCTTGAAACACATTGCTACTTTATCTTTTGTTGAAACAAATAGGGTACGAAAAAGTTCACTGTTGAGTTTCTTCTTGATGAATGTCTATTTACTTAAACATGCATGGTTGTATCATGTTGCACTAGGTCATTACAATGTTGGTTGTTGATTTGTGTTGTCACTATACAATTGCATCGGACCTTGCCATTTTATCTTCAAAATCATTAAGAATTATTTTCAATCGAAGTAATTCACATATTCTAAGTGCCGTTGACCTGAATTTTGGCTCCACACTTGACCTTGCCATTAGATTGTCACCTATGAATGTACAATAAAGTTAACCTCCTGTCAACTAATGTTCTATCATAGTTTACATCAGTATAAAGCTTTTAGAGTCATGCTTCCTCTTTTCTTGAACAAGATTCTTCTTCCAAGATTATCCTATAAATACTGCAAACTTTTTGTACAGCTTTGAGATGTATCTTTCCAAGATCCTTTGGCTATTAATCTTGCCTAAATTTATTGGTATGGGAATTGGGTGGAGATTGCCAATAAAGTTTTTATGGCTTGCAAATAAGTTTTGGTAGGTCATTAAAAGGTATAGTGGATGTTTTGTGTAGGTTTTGGTTCCTTTTTCTAAGAACAATGTGTAGATCATTAACATTTGGCTGAACTGGTTCACCATTAATGGGTCGATTGATGTTAGCTGGTGGTATAGTGTCTTTTATAGGCATTGAAGTTGTTCTTGGGTATTAACCAATGCTGGCTAGCAATATATGGTGTTTTTAGGTTTTGAATAGTTGCTCTAATAGGAAATTGTATCTGCACCGGTCGAGTCGTCGAGAGATGCTGATTTTCCTCAGAGAATGTATGTCTGCAATGATCCGAGTATCATCTTGTTTCTCCCATGTCTTTCATCCTCCTCGATGTTTTGTGAGTCGAGGATGAAAACATTTGTGCCCTTTTTCTGTGGAAGAATACCCAATAAAGTAACATCGAAGAGCATGTAGATCAAGCTTTCCTAGAATGAATATGGACAAAAGAACAAGACAATAACTTTCTGAGTAAGATTGTAGGATATGAGGTAGACTTTGGAAATATTTGATGAGAATGTCTATTTTTTTTTTTTTAAATCAAAGACCTTTGTTGCAAGTCTATAAATGAGATAGGACATTTTGTTAAGGGTAGATTATACACAGTCATAATTTAAAAAAAAACTCAAAATTTACAAATATTCTCAATTTTTTCTAAATTTTAAAAAATTTAAAAAATATATAAGAACACATAAATATTTTCAAAAAATATAATAGTAAAATAAAATTTTATATTAATATTAATATCAAATAAATAAAAAAACCCCTGGCCATTGGAGGCTTTGGTTTGCAATTTCTCTTCATTGGAAACAACAGAACTGAAAAGGGCATACATACCGAGTTTGCAAAACAATAAGAGCACGTTTGGTTCGCTGTATTGGATTAGAGGTGTATTGGATTGGATTAGAGGTGTAATGGAATAGAGGTGTAATAGCAAATCAACTGTTTGGTTAAATGTAATGGAAGAGGCGTAATAGTAAAACTGTGTTTGGTTGAATGTAATAGAGGTGTAATAGCATAATGGAGAAAACTAAAATGACCAGAATACCCTTAGCATAAATTTGTTTTGGTAAATGATTATTGTTATTGTTATTTAAATTTTAATAAGATTATTTATTATCAAAAATAAATAATTTAATCATATTTAAACATAATTATTATTTAATATATTTTAATTAAAATATATAATTTAATAAAATTCTTAATAATTAGCAGAAATTTGTTTTGGTAAATTATTTTATTTAAATTTTAATAAGATTAATATCAATAATAAATAATTTAATCATATTTAAACATAATTATTATTAAATATATTTTAATTAAAATATATAATTTAATAAAATTCTTAATAATTAGCAGAAATTTGTTTTGGTAAATTATTTTATTTAAATTTTAATAAGATTAATATCAATAATAAATAATTTAATCATATTTAAACATAATTATTATTAAATATATTTTAATTAAAATATATAATTTAATAAAATTCTTAATAATTAATATTCTTATATGAATTTACTCAAACCATAATATATAATACAATTTGGAGACCTGGATTTGTAGTAATTAAGTCCAATTCATTTCTGTTTTTATCATCTTCAATGACTTGAATCTAATGAATAAATATGAAAAAAATCTGCAAGAGTACAGCAACCACATCTGACATTGGAGTAAAAAAGCTTACTTCATTCATATTATTAAGAAACTAATTACAAGTGCTAATCCAACTACATTAAAGAGGAAAGCTTTCTTCATCAAATATTATTAAAGAACTAATTCCTAATTCCAAAATGCTAATCCAAAAGAAAAAAAGAAAAGAAAGTGACCCAATTCAAGAATCACTAAGTTCAAGAAATTGGTTTCAACACATACATTTTGCATGAATGAGGGTTCAACATTGTTGTAATATTGCCCACAAATCGGTTCTTCAGTGTTTTATGCTGCAAGAGATTCATATATGTGCATGAATAAGTGAACTAAAGCAATGGAAAATGACAGTAGGATATACTATAAAGCTTGTAGCTATAATTTGAGTACCTCCCAAAGGTCCCTAGCTTCAACTACAGTGTTGGGGTCTAGTCCCATATCCTCCCAGAACGCGGTTACAGAATAGCGAACTGAACCCCTATTGAGAATGACAACTACTGTCCTATAGCTGGAAAGTGGCGCAACCCAAATCTGTTACAAGGCACCGAAAAGGTAAGTGACCAATCCGAGCATGTTATATGATCATATGGTTAAGCAAAAGGGGTTGTTGCATAGGTTTCACCTCTTCATCACCGTGCATCCTAGCCTTCCTAGCTTGAATACCATAAGAATCTAATGCAGAAGATCGCATTAAGTTAAAAAAGTTCGATAACTATTGATGCATTAAAGCGTTTTTGAAGAACTGTACTTCTAATTATGTACCTTGGTTAACAGCAATGACCTCTTTGTTTGAAATGATCTCTATAGTCTCTTGTGTCATATTCCTTATGTCGCAGCCGAGAAGAAGAGGAGCCTGCAATAGCATTCATGTTTTTCAGACCAGATATGCAACATCATGCATATCAACAAGCATAAAAAAGGTGAATATCAATTGTAATACCTTGGAAATAGCCCATAAGCTGAAATGTACTATATATTCATCTTTCGTCATCCCTCCATTCCCGATCTCAAGCATGTCCGGATCTATCGATATAACAAGAATTGTAATCACAAAACATTTAATATGGTTCAAAAAAAATTGCAGAACTAGAAGAAAACTCTAACCATTCCAACCACCGGGCCTTGCATATTGAGCATACAATTCATTTTGATCAGCTCTCGAAATCATACTGCCAGGCAACAAAATATCGTAAGTTATACTCTAGGCCGACTCTAACATCCTCCAAATACGTTAACAAATCTTTACCTTTCCCATGTATCAGTTATGTCACAAGTTGTCCTCCAGCTATTTCCTACATGGAAACCCCATTCAGCAGGGTGCATTTCTCCCCTAAGAAACAAAAAATCAAACACATGGCAAAGTAAAAAAAAAAAAAAAGAATCAGAAAATCGTTACTTAAATTAAAAGCTTAAATCAAACTGTGATTTAGACAGTACCATTCACACAGAGAAAAGAATATGGGGCGGCCAGCCTTCTTCAAAGCTTTAGACATAACAAGATATCTACACGAAAAATTAAAGCAATATATAAGCATATAATATGGCTGCAAATCAAAACAAAGAAGACAACTACACCACCTTTCAATTGGCTTTGATCCATCATGGTGACAGTTATCATACTTCAAATAATCAATACCCTGCATACAAAACAATTATCGCACGAACCAACTTGATTAAGCTTTAGGTTCAATTAAAACAAGGGAAATGATCACTGAAAATCATACCCAGGAAGCAAAGGTTTTAGCATCCTGTTCTTCGAAACCGAGTGAACCAGGCAAGGGATATTAAACCCAGAAAAACTTTCGTTAACTAAAACTACAAAAGAGTAAAAGATTCATAACCATGAAATCAGCATTAAACTACTGAAGAATAAAAAGCCACAAGTGCAATTATACAATAATTCCAATGAAATCAGCAACAATTTCATAAAATAAAATAGCAATTTCAACAGAAACTACTGAAGACTAAAGATTCATAACCATGCAAAAATATTTGATAAAAGATTGTCGAACAAAAGAATTGGCAGATTAATTTCGGTCCGAAATAAAACTCACCCGATATTGGATTAGAGGTGATGACCCGAAAAACGCTTCACTTTCAAAGGATTCACTGGATTCAGCTATCAGGTATTTCCAATTTTGTGAAAATATTGAAGAGCAGTAGAGAGTTGCAGATAGGGTTGGGAGGAAATGGGAGGAGACAGAGACTGAAGAAACGATGTGGACAGAATAATAAACAAAAACGGTGGGAGATGGAAGGAGAAATTTTGAGGACAGAATAGGAGAGGGTCGGGTAGGGAGGGAGGGTAAAACAGAGAGCAGGGGACGGAAGGCGGACGTAATAGGTATTACAGGGATTTGGGAAGGGATTACAAAAGCAGCGAAAAAGGGGATTAGGTCGGGATTGGTTTACGCCCGTAATGCCTATTACAGCGAACCAAACGCCGGATTAGAGGCGTCATGTAATACGCGCGTATTCGGCCTGTATTGTATTAGGTAATACACTGAACCAAACATATCCTAAGAAATTTTCATGGCATAATACCTAATGAAATTATGACCAAATTATATGCGCGGAGTGGTGGAGGTTTTTTTTATTTATAAATTTAATATCAATATATTTGTTTTTATTTAATATTAAATTTAATATAAAATTTAAATTTATTGTTATATTTTTGAAAAATATTTACGTCTTTTTATATTTTTTTTGAATTTTCTAGAATTAGAATCAAATCGAGAATATTTATAAACTTAATTTTTTAAAATAATATATAAAAGTTTAGGACTAATTTCGTTATTATATTGATTTATTAACTATCATTTGTGATTTTAACAGAGTAACCAAAATAATCAAATTATGTAATGTGACTACTTAATTTGTAAAATTTTTATTTTGGAGGCTTAAAATGAAACTTTTTTTTTATAATTAAACGAGTGTTTGTAGAATTTAGCTTTTAATTAAATTATAATGTTAGGTGCGTTGGCATCTACTTATCAATAAAAAGACGAAAACCACTAAGCAGTCGAAATATTAGGAACTGGGGATGGGCCCTATAGAAAAGGAAGAAAGGGTGTTATATTGCTAGGTGAAAAAAAGTACAATTATGTACCCTATATATCATATTAATTTAATTTGAAATTTTTTTGAATCGAGTTCAGTAAAATAAAGTTTGAGTCGAATTATTAAATTAAAAATAGTAAATATGTCAAATTTTAATTCTTTTTTTTACAATATAACTAATTTCATATTGGAGTACGTAAATTTGAAATCATATATTTTTGAAAACTCTTTCAAAACAAAATAAGAGAAAAAAAAGGGACTTTATGATAAATTTGAATAATTAATTTGCTTATTTAGGTCTCAAAAATTATTATTTTAGATTTTTTTAATTTTTCTATATTCTTTAGATTTTTTAATATTTTTAAATTTTATAAATTTTAAAAATATAAATTTTGGAATTTTTATAAATATTTTGAATTTATTTTGTAATTGTTGATGAGAGAGAGACCAAGTTGTTCATTTTCAAAATTGAAAGGGACCAAATGGGTATTTATACCAATCTGTTATTTAAATTATTCCAATTTAAGTTATTCAAATTGAAAATTTTAACTCAACTCGAACTACTTATTCGAGTTGACTCGGAAAAAACCAAATAACTCAGATTTGATTAACTCAAAATTCGATTTTTTCAAGTTGAATCGAGTTTTGCTAACCCCTACTTTTCGTACATCTGGAATTTAACTCTTTTACTTTTACTTTTAAGAGTTTAATCTGTTTATTTTTAAAATTTAACTGCTAAAATTTTTCTATTAAATTCCTACCATTAAAATTAAAAAATTAACCCATTACAATCAGCAAAACCCCAACATATCCAAAAGTAGGGCTGTTCCACACATTCTTTAATTTTGATAAATTAATAATATGTGTTATATAAATTATGAAGCATAGATTAAGTTTGAAAAACAGAATATGTAATAAATATTTTTATAAAGAAACTGATATGATTAATAAATGAGATTTTGGTTAAATGGTAAAATATAAATGTTAAAAATTATAGAGGTTTGGGTTTAAATTTTGTGTATTTATATGTCTATTTTTCTATATAAAAGATATAAAATGGTAAAAACAGCTTTAAAATAATATAATTAGGTCAAATTTTGCTATCAGACTTTGTACATTGAGTAAGTTATGTATTTAATACATGTACTTTAATTTGATCAATTTTAGTCCCTATATATTTCGTATTTTGAAATTTTAGTCCTAACCCAATAGTAGCAGTTAAATCTATTTGGTTAAATTATGTCATTTAGTCCCGTATTATGCGTGAAGCTATATTTTTTGAATTTCAAAATTTCAGTCTTAATACAAACGATAGTCGTTAAATCTATTAACTGATTTTTTATAAGTAATATGTGAAAATAACAAAATAAACAAGACATTACACATGCGATAATATGTTTGACACATCAAAATTTAAAAATAACACAACTTAACTTAATGAATTTAATAACTATCATTTGGTCAGGACTAAAATTTTCATATTCTAAAAATACAAGGACTGCAACTTATGCAAAGTATAAGGTCTAGTAATAGAATTTGACCCATAACTCACTTTGTAAAATATGAATATTTTAGTCATTACCTAATTAAATTGGTGCCCGATTGATTGGTAGATACTGAACTCAACAGAAGAAAGTTACTATGCATCTAATCTAAAACCAGAGATTTTTGTTAGACTTGTGACCTTACATTACAGTCTTTTTCTTCTCCTTCTTGGGGTTGCTTCATTTCTTGTGCCTCAGAGTTTCTTCCCCATAGCAGTATATATAAACCAATTACAATTAAGATTGATCCAATGACACTGCTCATTTGCATAAAGCATGGTTAGAAAATGCAATATAGTAGAGGTTAAAAATGTGTTATAGTTTTCCCAATTTTTTATAAATTTAGAATTTAATTCATGTACTTTTATTTTTAAAAATTTAGTCCTTTTCAGATTTCAAAATTCAGATATAATTGTTAACACTGCTAAACATTTTAGTGTGACATTTTGAAATTTTAAAAAAAAAACTCACTTGGTAGCAATACAACTAAAAAATGGCGTTAGAAGCTGAATTTAACAAAATAACTTCAACAGTGTCAACAGTTGGACCTGAAATTTAAAATATAAAAAGTAAAAAACTAAATTCCTAAAAATGAAAATGTAAAGACTAAATTCTAAATTTATGAAAAGTAGAAAAATTTATGACATAATAAATATTTGAGAAAATTCACCAAGAGGGGCTAAAATAAATAACCTCCCCAAGTAGATTTTTCCATGTAAAAAGGAGAAATCAAACATTGCTACAAATATTTGCACCAATGGACTGAAAGCTGAAGTGAAGACTGGACCCTTATGTTCCACACACCATGACATTCCAACATAGCATAATCCTGATGCCACTATTCCCTATTTTGAACAACATTAAAAAAAAAATTTATCGCGATTGCGGATATAATTCAATTTGATAAGACTTAATACATAATTTAGTATTTGAGTTCGATATTTTTTCTAATATGGTATTTGTGTTACATTTTGATCCAATTTAGTATTTGTATTTGACAAAAGTTATATATTTTTGTACCTAAAGGTAACAGTATTAGTTCTTTAGTGTTTGCTTCGAGTTTTAGAGCTGATTTGATGAAAATTCATAATTAGCTAATGATATCAACAGCTAATTTTCATTGAATTAACTCTAAAATGCGAATTAAATCATATCAATCGGATTGTATTGATACATTAATCGCAAAATTAAACAAAATCATGAGAAATTCAAATCTAATATTAGCAATTAACTTGCATCAAATCAATTCTAAAATCCGAATTAAACACTAAAAATTTAACATTGTTACCTTTAAGTATTAAATTATATAACTTTCGTTAACCTCGGGTATCAAATAATATATAAAGGGATTCGGTGAGGAGGGTACTTACTGCAATTATGACTGTTGTTACTTCAAGTTCATCCTTCAAAATCCATTTAGTAAACTCCCTCTCTGTTATCAACCCTAATATGGTTGATTGAAATGCACTAAACAAAGACATAAAGGCAGTGCTTGAATATTTGCAAGGGTACACTTTTCCGATCCTCGATTGAAGTAGGAACCACGACGAAAAACATACGGCGCTTGCCATCGGGAATATCGGACCGATGCCCCATCGGTCTTTCTTCTTAGTTGCTACTACCGTTGTATTATTGTCACTTGAATTGGATGATCCCACCAATGTTCTTCCTTTGTAAAGTGTCAATACCATAGCTCCACTAATACAAACCAATGTGCCAACAACCTTTGCTTTCCCGGCCCTATTTCCGATGTTCACTTTCTCGAGCCTGAAATATAAACAGAGTTACGTTCGGTTTGGTTAATTTAAACTCGATCGGGTTAGAGCGATATGTATACACTTACCCGAACGGTAGAGCCAAAACCAAGGTGATTGCAGGGACTATATTTAGGAATGCACATGTGAATGTTGGTGAAGTATATTGAAGTCCAAGAAGGAAAAAATACTGTGTCAAAACTAAACCTATAAGAGCATTAAAGAAGAGGTGGCACATGATACTAGGTGTGAGCTTTGGTCTACTTCTTCTGCAAGAAAGCTATTATAGTAAGTTCCCATCACAAGATATAATCTTTCAAATATATGAAACGTATTTACCTTTCTCGAAAGAAGGCGATCGGTGTTAAACAAATCACCGAAATCGTGTGACGATATATTAAGATGATTACACCATTCATTCCTTCATTGAGAATCATTTTGAAAAGGGCATTTGTTATAGCAAGTGCAAAGTTGACAGCTACCATTGCAATAACAAAGCTCCATCGTCCACAGCAGTTCATGATCTTCAGCAATATATGGCCTATCTCTCTCTCTCTCTGTGTATATATAAATGAATGATTTGTTTACTACTATGCTTCCTCCATGGGGGATATATATAGATATATATATGACTGATTTTATTGGAATTATGGCATCCAAGCAATCAACTTTGCCAACTTTTTTTTTTGGTAAAAACTTTTCAGTCACTCTCAATTTTAAAATTGAACAAATTAGCCCCTTTCAAAAAACTGAAGCAATTTAATCATTGTCAATTTTAAAAATGAGCAATTAAGGACAATTAATTACGGCGTTAATATTATTCGTCAATTTCCCATAAATTTGATGGTGTAATAACAAATTTAGTTCTCATAATTTACACATTCTATAAATTTGGTAATGATTTAACAAATTTAACCCGCAATGTTTTTTGCAAATGTGTAAATTTTAAGGCTAAATTTGTTGAATTTATGTAAAATTATAAATATCGAGGGCTAAATTTTTTATTATACCTATAAAATTTATGTAAAATTGAAAAAAAACAATTAACGCCGTGATTAATTATTCTTAATTGCTTATTTTCAAAATCAATAGGAAGTAAATTACTTAAATTTTATTAGAGAGACCAATATATTCGAGTTTTTTTTTTTCATAATATGGAAAGTTAAATGAATCATCCAATTCATAATCACTAGCAACCAACTTGTTTGGTTGTTTTTGTCACCAATTCAAATGCTTGTTTATTGCTTCTTTTAGGTAAGTCATAGGTGATGATAGGGCATCTTCATGAAAGTGGTGAGTGGTGAGAGCCAGACAAGACCCAAGCTTCCATTATGGCCATGGAATTAAACAATGTGGATTATCAGAGTTGTCAAGTCATACATATAAAACACTGAGCAAGGATGCTGAAGAGTGCTTATCTGTGTTAAATACTGTTATTGCCATTACATTTTTGGAATAATTATGCTCTCTCTCCATATTTCTGGAAAGGTCAGAAATTTTATGTAAATTCAGAAATATTTTTGAGAAGATCAGAAATTAAAAGAAAAATTATGTGCATCCCTAAACATAATGCTTTTCCGAATCCACCTTTTTTTTCCTTTCTTTCTTCAGTATATTCATTAGAAAGATTAGGAACAAGGAGATCTATAGACATCACTGTATAGTGTCTAATTTAGACACACACATTAAAAGAAAAATAATTCAAATATCATCACAAATTATCTAAATTCATAGTAGGATTAAATATAATTTGAAAGTTCTAAAATGATATTTGTGAGTAAAATTCAAGTAGTGTCCGTGTTGAAGATTAGTGTCAACTGCTTTCAGACACTGAGTAAATAAGATCGGAAAATAAAGAACACATGATATGTCTATGCAATTTGTTTTCCCAAAGTCTACAGGACATTGCTTAGAGAGATAATCCACTATCTTAACAACCCGTATAACAAGTGATTACAACCTTTACCCTTCACCAGATTAAGCTTCTCACTTTTGTACTTAAGATCTAGACAACTGTTCTCTAAATTTACCCCTGTGAACTTAGGACATTAGTCAAGTAACACACTTGATATTTCACCCAATGCACTCAAAAAAAATGTTCATAAGAACAAGAGTAAGTGTCCTCTATTCAATGCATCACTTATACAAGTCTCCTAAATTTATAAGGAACCGACACTTGCTAACATAATCTATCAATTACAATGAATCTCCCCATATAACTAATAAGATAACAAGAATAAAGAAGATTTCCAATGAGCTTAGGTAAATATTTAATCTTCAAGATATATTTCCAAAGTTCACCTAATTCTATTCGATCCCACCAAACTTGGGAAGTTGATTGCCTTGATCCAAATCTAAACGATCTCCAAGATATGTTACTATATGCAGTTTGGATATCAAAGCTGGGCTTGCAGTCGCCCAAAGTATCAGCTAAATCAAAACCCAAAGCTTTTTGTTGCCAAAATTGTCAACTCAAACATGGTAAGTTTTTTAGTTAAGCCAATGGGCAGTGCTCCTTATCTCTACTTAAAAACTGCCTCAACATAATTATATATCGAAAACAAATATATTGTTATATATTTAATTATTTAAAGGATCGTATCATGTATATCTATATCTAGATATATGAGAAAATATGAGCTGATATGTGACTTGATATTGGGATAATTGCAGCTAGACCAAGTGACTAGTGAATAGGGGTGAAATTAGGAAATTTTTTTAGGGGGTCAAAATGAAATTTTAATTTTTAATAGTCGATATCTTTATAATTCTTAAAGGATTAAATCAAATTTTTATAACATTAAGGGGGCCAAACTATAATTTTACCTTTACTAATTTAAAATTTTTTAAATTTCTAAAGGGCCTAAATAATAATTTTCTATTTTAAGGGGGGTCGGGCCCCTGCCAACCCCCCTAGATTCGCCTCTGCTAGTGAAGAACAACAAATGAAACTAACATAAAGACACCTACATCTTAAGGGCTTTGCCCAAAGAGCTAATCCACTATCTTCAAGCACATAGAATAAATTATTTAAGTCCTACAACTCACCATTTGGCAACACTAGCATAAGCAACATCATGTTCTAGCTCTTCCTCAGGCTCAACTTATTCTTCCCTTTTTTGGTAAAAAATCCAAAGTAACTCAAGGCAGTTGCAACTAGAGGAACATCTTCATAAGTTAGAAGTTTCATTAATAACAACACAAATTATAACAAGTAAGAAGCATCATGAATAAACGAAACAACTAACAACAGTAAGCATGCCAAAGGAGAGCTTTGCGCCGGTACTAGCGTCAATACAATCTCTCCCGGCCAGTAAGATGTTTTGACAGGGTGTGTTGGATGTTTTAACAAGGCTTCTATATAGAGAGCTAGAATCCAATTTCACTAAGTAAACTTCAGTATATTTTGGTTTGTCCAATCTTGAAAAGTAACATTGTTCTATCTAATTTCTTCTTCGATTATAATATTAAAATTAGTTATACAAAATCCTAAAAAATATATAAACAAATAACCAAGAAATCTTACTTTAACATGTGAACAAATAAGATAAATTTGATCATACTGTCAGCTATTGTTAAAGTTGCTATTGACGTTGCAATTGACATGTACTAACAACAAATATATATATATGAATATGTCATTGCAAAATAGACCGCATCCCACCAACATGAAAAACAAAACAGTCACTCTCCACGAAAATAAAACAATGTGTTCCTAACGACAAACATGAATCTAAAGAAAACTAGTCTGCATCTCATTATGAGTGGATACTAAACCTAATAAATAAATAAATAGATTCTCAAGTTGGGTGGGGAGCAGCATTATTAATGTATATATGAGTGGGAATGGACTAGAGATTTTTTGTTCATGTGTGAGTGCGCAGCTTCAAGATTTTGAGGGTGTCATTGCAGTGTTGACATTAATTTGAGGTGCTTGTTAATTGGTAATTCCTTTTCGTTCCATTATAGGCTATGAAGTTATTAAGATGTGTAGTGTATTAATAAGAAAGTTGGTTCGTGAGCTGAAAAGTAGATATGATTGTTCTTTGGGAAACTAGAAAAAATGTTTGGTATTATATAATTAAAAAATGAGATGATAAAAATTGGAGAGAAATGAATACAAATATTTTACACAACAAACCCTTAAAGAAGGAAAAATCACGAGCAAAGGATGTATTGACTTTTCACTAAATGAGTAAACAAACGAGAGTACAATATGGAGAAAATAAATCTAAATGTACTAAGCGTATATTACCCCAATCTCGAAAACAAAGTCCTAACTCATGAATAATTTTCTTTCCTTAGTTACCAAAAAACTCTCGCCAAAACTCATATGCGACTACATCTTGTTGTTCTCAAAGAAAAACCCTTACTGGTTAGCATGTCAAAGCAAGGATACAATGACCCCTTTAAATAGGGTTAGATTAGAGTTCTAATCATATTAAAATATCCATAGAATAATCAGAATCTAATCGGGAGAAGCAGTCTTGCTTGAAGTCTAAAATGTTGTTGCCAAATAGGAGAACACGTCGTGACGTGCCGGCTTTCCTCATCACGACATCGATGTCACATTTGCATGGAGTTTACATCGTGCCATCCCGACAAGCCCTACATGCTCGTCACGACGCCAAACCTGTTTTGGCCCTTCTTCGACTATTCGTTGATTGTTGTCTTAAGTGTTTGCAAACTTTCCGATAAATGTGAGGCACACCACACAAAAAGTTATTGGGTCTTTGGATTTTTATAGTACTAGATGATAGTTTGTGTTGATAATTGAGATTTTAAATGAATAGGAGAAATTCATTGGTTTTAATTTTAGTTAGTAATTGGATTTAGAATAATTGAATTTGGGTGTAATTGTTTGTAATTAGATAAGAGTAGCATATTTGAGTAACCATTGTAATTGGTGAATCTCACCCAATTAGGTGTAATTCGAGTGCTTCAATTACACTTTCCAATTCTTAGGAGAGAGGATGAGAAATGAAGTAATTATGCAAGTAATTACACCCAAATTTAATTTTTAAAAAATAGTTTTGTACAAATTAGAAAAATTATATTATAAGCATGAACGCGTATGAGTGTTTGGTATGGTTATGACCAAAATTTTATTATATTATAAATCCTAAAAATATATATTATAAAAAGATTTTGTATTTTTATAAAGTTATAACAAATATATATATATATATATTATTTAAATCCTAAAAGGTATGGCCTAAAAATTTATTATAAAAAATAATTTATATGCTATAAAAGTATTATAATATATTTATTTATAAAAAATTTATGGCCAAGAAGTATGGATGCAATTTTTTTATGTCTCTGTGCTATATATTATAAAGTGATATATTTATTCATAAAAAAATATTATAGGTTTTTTTTATCATAACTTATTTATAAAAATAATTTTATTAAGTTATGAAAAAAATATATTATTTATAAAAAGTGTTATAAAAGTTATTAGATAATTTATAATACTTTTTTTATAAAGGTTATATATTTAAAATTTTATATTATTTATGACTTAATTTACGTATTATAGAAAGGGATATAACTTAATATAAGTTTTTCTCCAAATTAAGTTTATATATATATTTATAATAAAAGCTACATACTATTTGGACTGTGAACCCAAATATTTTCATGGACCATATCATAGGGGTGTGATTCTATTTGAAAGAATGACGACAAACATAAGCACCATAAACAACTTGCAAACTCTTTAATTTAAGACATTTAAGGCTTTGAAATGTGGTTGAGAAGACATTCGCAACTCTAAAAACATATTTATCATGTTAACAACATCACCTTAGTATATCGTAAAAAAAACAATGTTAGATTGTACTAACATGTTGCATATTTCATAACTTCAATCATTAGTGGAATTGAGATGATTCATACTTCAAGAGTACATGAAAGAAGTAGATCTTGATAATTTTAATGATGTAGATTCAAATTCTGATGATGATGAACTTGATCAAGGACCAACAAATGATGGTAATACGCATATGTTAAATATTAAAGATGGAATAGCCTAACAAATATGTACTAGAACAATTAGATAAAATTGCATATGATGTTTATTTTTCTTGTTATTTTTATTAGTAATCATATTATCAACTTTTTTTAGACTAACACCTTACATACGATGATTTGAATTTAATTTTTGTTAGTTGTTTAAAATTTATTTCTATCTCATTAATATTTTTTATAGTAATTAATATTTTTAAAAATATAAATGATGTAATTATGTAATTACAATTTGTACTGCCAAACATGACATGGGAATCACACACTGTCAGCCAAACACGTCTAGGGAATTACAATTCTTTGTAATTAGAAATTACATTTTTAATCAATTACTTTGTACTATCCAAACAGATCCTTACATCGGTGTAAAATTAAAGTAGTTTACATCTTTTTGTATATTTTTGTGCGATTAATGTTTTAACGATCAATCCGTTGAATTTGTCAATGTAATTGTACTTATCATGTATGTAAATTTTCAAATTGATTCAATATTAATATTTATTAAAAAATTAAAAGTTTTTTTATATAAAATAAATAGTTAGAAATATTAAATTTGTTGAGAGGAGGTTAGACTATCTTTGAGAGAAGTATTCAAAATATTGTTTGGGGAGTCAACAAATCCCTCAATTATGGAGGTATTATACTCGACGGGTTCACTGAGTGAGAATGCCTTATCCACCAAGAAAATGTAAACATTTGGCCTTGGCAGGGTTCGAACTCATGCCCATAAAATGAGGGTCAATATATTAAGGCTTCATTTGGATTATTGATGAGATTGCCTTCAGTGAAGTTAAAAACAACAATGACAAAGGATTGAATTCTATAATAGTGAGATTAAAATCAACAATTGGGTGTGTTTTTGAATTTAAACGCAATAAATACATTAAATAAAAACATATTTATTAATATATAAAAAACTATAAAAAATTATTTAAATTAATTAAAAAGTCATAATTATATTTATATTTATGCTAATTATAATTAAAAATTATTAAACTTATATTTATATTAAAAATTAAATCATTAAAAAGATTTATATTATATTTATACTAAATAATAATATATAATGAAATGATATTATATAAAATTATTATTTAAATAAATAAATTATTAAACAATTTGAAAATCCCCAGCGGGGAATTAATGTTTTTATCTTTTTATATCATCTTTAAATAAATAATTGCAAATTATAAGTTTAAAAATCAAACACTTGTTCAAAAATAGTATTAAAATACAAGTTTGTTATCACTTCGCTAGACCTATCCAAGGGCCGAGTAGTCCACCCGACCCAGTATGTTTGGCTCAACTAGGGTTGAGCTTGTATAAGGATTTTCACACCTTGAGCTAGTCCAACCCGACCTAAATTCAATTTAAATAATGGAAATATTTTTAAATTTAAATTTAATTATAAATGTATATAAAGTGTCAATTAAAAATTTAGTTTTAATATTTTTTTTGAAAGGTGAAATGGGCCTTTTGGGTGAACTAAGCCTGCCTGACCTGAAAATGGACTTAGGCTTAAATTTTTTGAAACTAGGCTTTTTCTCTGTTCGGCTAGGTCTATGGACACCTTTACACTCCAACTAGGGATGTAAATGAGAAATTGGTGCTTGCAAGCTACTCAGATTCGACTTGAAAAAAATTCAAACTCGATTGGGTGATGATTGAGTCGGATTAGAGCTAGTAATACTTGACTTGAATGACTTGCGAGTTTTATCGAGCTTTTCATATTTTTATATTATTAAATCATGTTATTACCCTTAGTTTATATTATTAACCCTAAGCTTAATTATCAAGCCAAGCTTGAGTTCAAACTTGAGTAAAAATTGGTAAACGATCTTAATCGACCTCAAATTCGAGGAGCTTGATTATATCTCAAGCTGAGCTCAAGTTTAAAAATAGATGTTTGATTGAGCTCGAGCTTGGTAGTATTCGGGCTTGGCTTGACTTGACTTGGCTCGATTGCACCCTACTTATATTCACTATTGAATAAATTTTAAAAGAAAACATTTTCTTTTAACCCACATCGTAGGTGTGATAAAATCTAATTATATATAATGCGAATGCACCTAATGATCAAGATTGTTGGAACTAGACTAGATCATTCAAAACACGAATACGGAGAAAAAAGGTTGAACAAGTTGATATGCAAATTGATACGAACTGATTGAATCGAAATTATTTATTTATTTATTTATAATGAATATGTAAATAATTTATTTAATTAAATCAGACCAATTGATCAATCGAAAATTAATAATCTAATCGGTTCGATCATTGATCCGATTGTATCAATTAATTTTGATTAATTGGACTTGCTTAAAAAAATATAAACCTATCCAAAAGCTGGGCCTTGGATAAGGTTATTTACAAATTGGGCCAACTAGGCCCAGATTAATATTTCAATAATAAAAATATTTATTTAATTTTGATTATAAATAATTATAAGAAAACCACACTCATATCTTAAAATATATATAGAATAATAGTTAAATTATACTATTAGTCTTTATACTTTGCAAAAAAGTTATGGATTTAATCCCTGTAATTATTTGGTTATTTTTATTCCTCGTGTAATGCCAGCTCTCACCAAATAATAACTTTTAAATTCATTAAAAAATATACAAAAGTTCATAAAAATTAACATGAAGTATACATGGATTGACATGCGAGCTATCATGTTTAAAAATTGTACGTTTTAGTTAATATTTTCGTTAAAAAAACAACAATTTGACTCTTTTTGAAAAATTGATGGTCAAATTCAACTATTTTTAAAAGGTTGAGAGCTAAATTTAGCTAAAAAAGAATAAAGGCCAAATTGAGATGTCTATTTTATAGGCTCTTCACTTTTATTATTTCAATCATAAATTTCAAAAAGTTCACGATTTAGTCCTTGGCTTCATGAACATACAATATTTATTATAACCTCACTTCAACATCACTTTATGTCTATCTCATTATAATATTTCACTTCAATTAAACCTTCTTTTAAAATATTATATTTCACATATAAAATTTTTGACATTTTATTTTACTAATTTACCATAACATTCACAAAGTTTACATTTTAGCCTTTAGCCTTAAATCACTTGTTTTTCTCTTTTCTTTGACACTTGAATCACTTCTTCTACTTTTCATGAGAATTCTCTACTTTAACATTAAACTTAAAAACATGATGGAACCTTGAAATTCTTACCTTGTTCTCTTGATTTCAAGCCTTAGCTTGATTTTCTTTCTACTCTAACATGAACATACAATCTTCCTTCTTGAGATTGTTGGAGGCTTGATTTTACTAAAAAAATTAATGCAATTTCAAGAATTTCTCTCTTAATTTCAAGGAAAGGGCCAAATTGAAAAGAAAATAAAACTCATTTTCTCCATGGACGGTGGTGGCGTGAACTTGAAAGATTTACTTAATCATTAATCAATATAAAAATATCTTAAAATAAAATAATAGTAAAATTAATAATAAAATATTTTAACCAGTAAGATTTCTACACCAAATTTTTTTAATTATTACACTTCAATAATTGATAATTATCCAAATTGAGAAATTAAAATTTTTCCCTTCAACATGCTCTACAATTCCATCCTTGAATCACTATTTATTTTTTATAAAATTATAATTTAGTCCCTTATCTTTCTCCACTTATTCAATTCGACCCCTAATTACTAATTTTGTGTTATAAGAAATTTTAGGTTATTTACACTTTTGGTCCTCCAATTTCCCCATATTTACATTTTGTAACACCCCAAACCCAGCCTAGACGTTACGGTCGTATCTGGCAATGTCACACGATAGTGTTTTTGAAACCTCGTTGTTACGTTGAAAATATTCCATGTTATTATCTTTAGTAAACCTTTGTTAGAACTTAGGAAGTCATCTTTAATCATTTAAAACATTTGTTTTGAAACATCCCTCATTGCGGAAGCTTTAATAAAACAGTCTAAGTGGCCATGCGTTTAGAAACTACTTTAACTTTTTGAAAGCTGAATTTCCTACGATCAGCAAGTATAAATCCATAAAGTAAAATAAATAAATAAAAACCCAAAATTTAAAACCAAAGTCCTAGAGGGTCCTTAAATTACAACCCAAATAATCAATAATAATTAAATCATAAAACGTAAATTGAAACCATGAAGTCCAAAAAATTTCTGTGGTCACCGCTGAGTCCTCTGTCGCACCGATCTGTCTAAGCCTGGGGATTACCTGTGCACATTAAACAAAAAGGGTGAGTTTACGTAAACTCAGTGTGTAATCTTGCAGAAGCAAACAAACAATCAGTATTCACAGTGCACAGTTGAACAGTCTTGGGCTTAAGTCATTTTCAGTATTAGTGACAGTTTGGCCTTAGCACATCTCAGTACAGTGTCAAAAATGCAGTAGGACCTTAGCCCATCACAGTATTAGTAGCAGTAACAGTTATGCAGTAGCAAAATCCTATCCATCCAGCCTTTACATACCATCTTCGTCCAACCCTACACTCCATGTGGGGATATAATCAACCCACCCATCCCTACATTCCAAGTAGTACCAAATGCGGTACAAAATAGTAGTTTGCAGATGAGCTGCAAGTAGATTAGGCTTAAAGTCTTTCAGTACACTTCCTCCGAATAACAACCCCCAACCCAATGCAATGCAACATACAATGGATGATATGCAATTATGCAATTTCAGTACATATATTCGGTTCAGATATTAACATGCTCAGTACAAATATCATTCAGTTAATTTCAAACATTTAGGGGTTTAAGTAGCGGTTATTGACCTTACAGTAGGTTCACAGTCGACTTGGGTGAACCGTGCAACCATAGAAACATTCCGGTAAAAATGGGCCCACATGTCCGTGTGTGCCCGTGTAGCCTACTCGGCCCAAATTGGCATTGGTCGTGTGACCCATTTTTAATGTAACCCATGCTAGCTAAATATTCATATATGTTTTCACTATTTACTTATATGCTCATTCAAAACTGTCCACTTGATTCATTTTCACTAAATTATTTATATCTTGAGCTGCAGAATTCCAAATTAAGATCCGCGTGATGTTTTCGAAACTAGACTCAAATACCTTGCTACCATAAAATTTTCAGATTTTATAGTTTATCAAATAAGTACAGTAAAATCTTCAAATGTATCCCGATTCTATTGTTTGACAGCTTCAATCTTTCCTTACCAAAAATTATTTATCTCTTAGTACAGAATTCGGATGATGTTTCCGTTTGTTTCTCTTGAAGATAGACTTGTTAAGGATTTGAACATATAAATTTAAGCCCCTAATCATTTTTTATAATTTTCGATATTTTTCCAAAGTCAGAACAGAGGAACCCAAACCCATTCTGACATTGTCTCACAAAATTCATTATATCTCATAACTTACAATTTCATTGCTTACACTGTTTCTTCCATGAAAAACTAGACTCAATAAAATTTAATTTCGTATTTTATTTAATCTCTAACTCAATTTCCACTATTTTTGATGATTTTTCAAAGTTAGACTACTGCTGTTGTCCAAAACTATTTTAGTGTAGAATGTTGATTTCCAAGTTTATAACACCCTTATTTCATTTCTCTACAATTTTTTGCATCATTTTCTCTTATTTCTCTTATTTCCCGACAGCAAGCAATTTCGGCTTTTCGCCAAATCCCATTTTCTGCGTTTCGAGTACATACCTAGTATCGTTTCTGATGCGTAAGCACTCTAAGCCTCCAAAACCTAAAAATCGGTGAACAAATCTCTAGATTAATCACTTAATTTGTTTTTAATCAACCAATTTTGGAAGGAACTCGACTAAAAACCTAACAAAACCCTTACCTCTCTTGAGTAACCACGACTTCGTACAATTACAGCGTCGATTCAAAACCATCAGCCCCTTGATTAACTTCTAAACACCAAAAAGGAATCTCCCTTTCAGAGATTAACCAAGAACGATTAACAATAGACAAAACCGTTACTTACCGAACACACGTAACCAACGATGAACAACTAAATCAATTGGAAAAAAAGAAAGAAACGGAAGGGGAATAAATAATAGAAATTTCGACAGCAAGTAGGGAAAGAAGGGGCAAAGAAGGGAAAAAGAAGAAAAAAACGTCAGAAAAAGTTTAGGTAATTGGAGAGAAAACTGAAACTCTACTTTTTTTCTGCAACAAAAAGATAATCAAATTATTTTCTGATAACCTCTCCCCTACTATCTCCTAAAATCACTCACTATTAACCCACTAAAACACAACTACTCAGAATTTTTACCCAACACAACTCTTAGCCGAAATTGGAGCAAAAATACTATCTCCACGCCATCACAAAAAAATTGAACACAGGACCTCCTTCACATTAACACTCCACTTATCCACCAAACCAACAGACCCATTCTATTAATTATTTGCCAACTTTTACTTAAAAGCCTACTGATCAAAGATAGGGCTTATTCATAAAAATATTAAAATTTGCCCAAGTCCTAACTTGAACTTGAGACCTCTCACACACCCAGAATACTTAACCACTGAAGTAGATACATAACTGTGTCACACCTTTGCAAGAACAAAAATAAAAATTCTAGGGCGTTACACATTTTAACCTTAATGTTTTGAACAATTATACTTGGCCCCTAGAACTTTTCACTTTTTATGATTTAGTTCTTAAATTAATATATCACAACATACTTCTTAGTTAACTTTCTTTAGCATCCATCAACTTTCTCTTTTATCATTTATATTCCTATTTTACTTTACTGAGGAATCCATTATGCACGATTCTCACTTAATATTACTTTTATAACATAACAATTTTAGGGACTTACATTTTAGACATTTTTTATACAGTAAAGGTTAATTCTATTACAATTTGGACTTATTTGATTCTTTTTAATGGTATAGGGACCAAATTGATTCATTTAATAATAAATGGACTAATTTGATCCAGTCCCTATAGTACAAATACCTCCTAGATAGTTGTAATGTTGAAATTTTGAGATTTCTCGGTAACACCCCTCACTCGTCCCCATCACTGGAATCGAGTTACGAGATGCTACAGTACAAAACGAAAAAATAAATAATTAATATTAAAAAAATCAACTACCTTAATCAATTCAATCATAAAATACCATTTAAAACTTTTCCCGAGTCTTATATAAGTTTACGTGAGCTCTAGAGTTGACCCGAGAACAAACAAGGATCAAATTGCAACATTTCATCAAAAGGCACATGGCCGTGTGGTTGGACCATGTAACAAACTGAGACCGTGTGAAAACTAGATGAACAAATCTACAGTACTCACACGGGCGTGTGGCTAGCCCGTACGACAATCGAGAACCGTGTGCTTCTAAATCTTCATATTATCCAGTTGACACACGGCCGTATGGACAGGCCGTATGATGCAAAAATATGCCATTTGGTATATGTTTCAATTTCAACCTAAAAAGACAACTTTAAAACACAATTTGGCCAAATGATAAACCTATTCAAAAAAAATCCAAAAACATACTATATAAACCCCATGATCATTTAACCAATATGCCTCAATGGCACCATCACAAAAAGATCTTAGGAACATTCAAACCATTTATATAAACTTATTTCAATCAACACCATTCATCCAATTCAGACATGCATATAAACCTATGTTACAAATTCACAAATTATGTAAAAATAACTTACCAATTCTCACTTCGTTAATTTCACCTTATCTCATACCAAAACTTGACCATATAGGCTTCAAACGTAGTAACTACCTACTAACATACATATCTTAACCATTATATCCAAGCATCCCAAAAACTATCATCTTTCTTAATTAAAAAACATGAACACTTCAACTAAACATACACATACCATTCAAGTCTTATAGAAATACCATATATACTTTCAAAACAAACATTACAAAGAACCATTTCATCATATTTCCAAAATCGTCACTGAAACACATAAACTTTTATTCACAACCAAGCCTATAAACATGCCACATAATCGAAATTAGAATTGTAACACCCCTAACCCGTATCCGACGCTAGAACAAGGTTACGGAGCATTATCAGACTTATAGATCAATCAATCAAACATTTCATATACATTTCTTATTCAAATAAAAAACCATTCATAATCAATCATATTATCCCTAATACGAGCCCTCGAGGCCCCAAATAGACATTAAAAATGGTTCGGGACTAAACTGAGTACTCACGAAATTTTTAAGAAAACATTAAAATTTTTTAAAATATAGGGGACACACGCCCGTGTGTCTCACACGGCTAAGAGACACTCTCGTGTCTCAGGTCGTGTTGGCATTCGAAATGGGCCACACACCCGTGGCCTAGCCTGTGTAACTCACTGACTTGGGTCACACGGCCATACCACACGTACGTGTGCTAGGCCGTGTACTATTCGAAATGGCCTCACCCACCCGTGTGCCATGCCGTGTGTTAGGCCGTGTGAAAACTAGAGGGTATACTAACTTGTGCCACAAAGAAAATCCACATGCCCGTGTGCTAGGCCGTGTGAAGCTACTGACTTGATTTCTATAGAAGTATCACAAGACACATGACCGTGCAACCTAGCTATGTGTGACACACTCTTAAGACACACGCCCGTGTGGATGAAAATAGGCCATTTTTCAAGCCATATATCTCACCCAAAGTGGTACCAACCTAAGCTCAACAATGTATATACAACCATGGCAAAAATAGGCATTCAAAACATACCAATATGAAGTTTGTAACATGTTAAAAAATCACACACCATCATGATATCCATAAGCACTTCAATTGACCACATATATTCATGCGATCTATGTATCTCAAATATACCTAAATGGTCAAAATACCTACATGCATCGTTGTCCTTAAAACATAACACATATGTCACTTATCCATTTCAACCATTTGGTACCCAAAATACCAATTCACAAACAAGGCATTCATATGGAAACTATACACCATATACAAAGGCTATTTACATATTTGCATAACCAAAATATGTTCACAAAACAAGCCAACACAAATGGCCAAAACACAACAAGACATGTAGGCTACCATTAGCCAAAATGACCTATACATGTCGTTTAACCCAAAATATAAAGTCAAAAGTACCAAAATAAAGTTTGATAGTGTGATGCAGTCTCCGACAACTTCCAATCCAAACGAGTTTCCGAATCACTATAAAATACGGGAAAATAAACAGAGTAAGTAATTAAGCTTAGTCAGTTCGCATAATACAGAATTAAACTTACCATTGAACCACAAATTTAGGTAAGTAACTTAAAGCATAACATAATTCAATTTGGCCAAAGCCTATCACATTTGGACGATAGTGATGTTCTTTAGATTTCTTTGATGTTGACTGTTGAGACTTTCCCGTAAATCTCTTTTTTGAATCTATAGCTTTAAATTCAACTTTTCTCTTTTCTTTACTAAGCTCCTCAGCTTTGTGTGTTTTGTCGACTAACACAACAAATTCTTTCAGTTCAAGTATTCCAAATAAAACCTTAACGTCTTTATTCAACCCCTCTTCAAACCTTTTACACATAACCACTTCGGTTGGAATGCACTCACGAGCATACTTGCTCAGTCTGACAAACTCTATTTCATATTTAGATATGGTCATACGACCTTGTTTCAGCTCTAGAAATTCTTTATGCTTTTGATCGAGGAACTGTTGACTTATATATTTATTTCTGAATTTTGTCTGAAAGAATTCCCATGTAACCCGTTCCCTCGGTACTATAGAAATTAATGTACTCCATCATTGGTATGTAGCATCTTTCAAAAGAGGCACGACACATTTAACACATTCTATTGGCGTACAAGGCAGATAATAAAAAAACTTTAATCATATTATATAGCCAAAACTCGACTCTCTCCGGATCGTGATTAACAGCAGCTTTAAACTCTTCAGCCCCATATCTGTGAATTTTATTAATGGGTGGTTTACTCAAGTGTACGGGTTCTAAAACTTGAGGAGCTACGGGGATTGGTTAGGGAAAAGGTGGGGGTGGAGGTTGCTGAGCAACTAGATTAGTTCAGACAAACTCAGTGAACCACTTGTTCATCATATAGAAGAAGGCTTCCTTAGCAACTCCTCCGTGACCCTCAAATACGAGTCTCGATTCAGACAATGCTGCTCCATGAATGGAGGTCGGCGCGTTACTTTCAACATTATCGGAGTCTGCTTGATTGGAATCCATTACAATATAAAAACATGATTTAAACTGTCAGGAGACATCACACTATCACATGTTATAAAAGGGCATGCATAGCTAGACTCACATATGCTACGTTAGTCCGAGAATCGACTAAACCTTAGCTTTGATACCAATAAATATAACACCCTTAACCCGTATCTGACGCCGAAACAGGGTTACAGAGCATTACCGAACTTATAGCTCAATCAATCAAACATTTCATATACATTTCTTATTCAAATAAAAAACCATTCATAATCAATCATATTGTCCCTAATACGAGCCCTTGAGGCCCCAAATAGACATTAAAAATGGTTCGAGACTAAACCGAGTACTCAAGAAATTCTTAGGAAAACATTGAAAATTTTCAAAGTGTAGGGGACATACACCCGTGTGGCCAGATCGTGTGTCTCACACGGCCAAGAGACACGCTCGTGTCTCAGGTCGTGTTGGCATTCAAAATGGGCCACACAGCCGTGTCTTAGCCCGTGTAACTCACTAACTTGGGTCACACGACCAGACCACACGTACGTATGCCAGACCGTGTATTATTTGAAATGGCCTCACACACTAGTGTGCTAGGCCGTGTGAAAACTAGAGGGAATACTAACTTGTGCCACAAATAAAATCCACATGCCCGTGTGCTAAGCCGTGTGAAGCTACCAACTTGATTTCTATAGAAGTATCAGGGGACACACGGCCGTGCCACCTAGCCGTGTGTCACACACAGCAGAGACACACGCCCGTGTCTCTACCCGTATGGACAGAAATAGGCCATTTTCCAAGTCATATTTCTCACCCAAAGTGGTACCAACCTAAGCTCAACAATGTGCATACAACCATGGCATAAATAGACATTCAAAACCAACCAATATGAAGTTTGTAACATGTTAAAATATCATACACCATCATGATATCCATAAGCACTTCAATTGACTACATATATTCATATGATCTATATATCTCAAACATACCTAAATGGTCAAAATACCTACATGCATCATTGTGCCTGAAACATAACATATATGTCACTTATCCATTTCAACCATTTGGTACCCAAAATACTAATTCACAAACAAGGTATTCACATGGAAAATATACACCATATACAAAGGCTATTTACATATTTGCATAACCAAAATATATTCACAAAACAAGCCAACACAAATGGCCAAAACACAACAAGATATATAGGCTACCGTTAGCCAAAATGACCTATACATGCCGTTTAACCCAAAATATAAAGTCAAAAGTACAAAAATAAAGTTTGATAGTGTGATGTGGTCTCTGAAAACTTCCAATCTGAACGAGCTTCTAAATCACTATAAAACACGGGAAAATAAACAGAGTAAGTAATTAAGCTTAGTATGTTCGTATAATACAAAATTAAACTTACCATTTAACAACAAATTTAGGTAAGTAACTCAAAGCATAACATAATTCAATTTGGCCAAAGCCTATCACATAACCATTAACCAAGTTAGCTATGTATTCATATAAAATCGAGAGTCACGTATGAATTCAACAATTATTAAATTCCATGTACATGTACCTTCTATACCGTGTATCCGTATATCATATATAAACCATTTCTATGTAAATACCTGTACTAGTTTGTATTGAACTTGTGTAATCTTGTAATAACACTATGCCCGTTGAACCACTTAGAATATCGTTAGATACGCGGGTAGTACATGCGAGATGTACTAAACTGTAAATCTTTCAATTCTTGTACCTGTATGCTTATACGAGCGATAAACGGTAAGCTCTTCCAAGCTGAATATCGGTAAGCTATCACGAGCTGGAATCGGTAAGCTCATACGAGCTGTGGTGTGTCCACAACACATGCAGGACCACAACCAAATCGGTAACCCTAATGACATGTCATTTGTATCCTACGAATTCCTAAGGTTCAAACGGGGCTCGGTATTCTTCGTATGTCATCAGTTATGTGCTCGATAATTATACATAATAATTAAACCATTCACATACATATGTTTCAATTAAGGCATATAAATACGCAATTTAATTACACGAACTTACCTCAAACTCGTACGAAGATAAAACGATTGGTTAGTCCACTACTTTGTCTTTTCCCCAATTTAATTCCGGATGTTGCTTTTCTTGATATATATAATCAAATTTAACCAATTTAAACCTCACTCTATTTAATTCAATCCAAAATTTATGTTTTGAAAAAAAATATTATTTTGCCCCTATACTTTTAACCTTTTTACAATTTAGTCCCTAGGCTCGTAAAATGAAATTCATGCAATTTCATCCATACCCAAGCCTAGCTGATTTCTATACATGCATATAGCAGCCCAAATATCTTATAATTTCACACATTTACCACACAATTTACACATTTCTCAATTTAACCCCTAATTGAAAATTTCATTAAAAATCACTTAACAAAAGTTGTTTAATTAACAATAAGGATTCATTTTCTTCCATTAAACTTCAAAAAATTATCATATTAATCAATGGAAAATCTCAAAATATTCAATATTTTTGCAAATTAGTCCTCTAGTTAGCTAGGTTAAGTTACAACGATCCCGAAAACATAAAAATTAACAAAAATGGGACAAGATAACATTTACATGCAAGGGACTTTCTTTGAAAAATTTTCAAGCTTTTTCAAAGCTCTTCTTTGCTAGAAAGATCAGCTCATGCATGAATGAAAAAGATGACCCCTTTTTGTTTTATTTAATTTTAACCTTTAATTACCTATTTACCAAATTACCCTTTCCTAACTTTAAAATTTTCATAATTGCCAAGCCACGCACATCCACTATCACCTTTAATGGTCAAATTACCATTTAAGGACCTCCACTTTAATGTTCTATATCTATTTAACACTTTTAGCTAATAGAACACCACTTTCGCACTTTACGCGATTTAGTTCTTTTTCACAAATTGAGCATACAAACGGTAAAATTTCTTAACAAAATTTTTATACTATCATATTATCATGTTGTATATATTAAAATAATATTAAAATAAATTTTTTAACTTCATATTTATGGTCCTGAAACCACTGTTCCAATTTCACTGAAAACGAGCTGTTACAAGAATGATTCGAAAATCTACCGAGATTGAAGCTGGATAGTGTGAGCCTTAGGGATGATTCGATAGACACATTCCATAAAATGCCAACTATAAAAAATAGAAAACAGAACAAAATAAGCTTAGTAAGTTCATAGTTTAAAACGTACCATAACTTACCTTGGAATAAAAGAAATACATAAATACAATCAATTTACACAATATTTTCAAAACTTAACATTACATTTCACAAGTGGTAGGTGAGTCTATCATAATATTATATAACAAAATATAATTTATCATTTCATTCAATTCAGTCCATCTATTTAAGTCTAAAGCATATAATTGAATCATTCATTTCTTTTAATTAATCAAAATAGCTCGATGAACAATAACAAAGGGTCAAATACTCGGGTATCTACACCATAATAGAGAGCAACATAGTATTGTATAGAGGCACCGAAGTACAAACTCGTACAAGCACACGACTAACCCTATTGAAATGCCAATTGTATCATATCGTACGTTCATTCAAGCTCAATAAACATAACAAAACATTTATCTCTACAAATTAGTGCATTTCTCACCTTTTGTAGTAACTTGTAAACATTGCAAAATACATTCAAACACTATAAATTCACAATTTAACCACAATAAATACATATAATTACATAAGTATACCCTATGAACTTACCAAGTAATAACAACAACGATTAAATTGTCAGGGACTAATATGTAATTTTCCTTTTTCCTTTATCATCTATCAGTTGGTTCAAATATTGATCTATACATTAATTCATTTCAAATTATCAATTCAAATTACCTTAAAACCTCTAATTAAAGGCACATGACAACTTAATTTTTTACAAAATTTCCCTAAAGTTTTGCATGTTATTCAATTTAGTCCCTAAAACTGAAATAAGCATATCTTTCACATTTAAGCTTTATTTTTCAACCCATTTTCAATTTCATCCTTTTATAATCAAATCTAAGCTTACAACTAAGCTATTTAACATCAAAAGCATAAAAAACCATCAATGACAACATCTCAAAGCTCTAACAATTTTACAATTTAATGATAAAATTAACTAAATTAAGCTAAAACGATATCAAAAACATTAAAATTATAAAAAAAACCAACCTAGAAATCACTTACATGAAATGGATGAATGATTGAAGATAAAAACTGGCTTCCCTTGGTTCTTTTTGTTAACAATGAAAAAGATGATGACCCCCTTTATTTTTATGTTTATTACCTTTTAACTATTATTATTATTTTAACATTAATTTAACATATAAATTATAACAAAAATAAGCACAAACCGTCGAACCTTAATTAAAAATGGCCTAGTTGCCATCCAGATCCTTGAATGATTACTAAACAAGCTTTTTAACTAATAAAAATCAATAGTCAGCAAATTTTACGATTTTTATGATTTAATTCTTATACCTTAATTACTAACCGTTCAATAAAATTATCAGACCAAAATTTAATAAAACCCTATAATAGATTCGTAAATATTAATAAATAGTATTTAATGACTCACTATTGAAAATGAGACTTTGAGACCATTGTTTTCGATATCACTGAAAATCAGGCTGTTATATTCTGTACTATACATGCAATAAAACAAAAGAAAACAACAATAACGATAAATGTACCCAATAGATAATTTCGTACATTTAAGTTTAACAATGAATTTATACATATATATTATTTAGATTTAATAAAAAATAATTATTTATTATACATCACATGTAATAATTAAATGCTAAAAAAAATATCTTGATGATTCACTAATGATTTTTATAGTAATTAGTTTGATTAAATGAAAATGATATATACAATTAAGATTTTTAGTGACGGTTATGTTGTTTCGTCACAAATATTAGATTATTTGTGACTATTTTTGTTTGTGACACTGATAAAGTAGGAGATTTGAGGCTTAATTGATAATTTATTTTGGATTTAAAATTTAATTGAATTTTGTTTTCTATTAAGGTTATGAAATTATTTTAATTTTTTTAATGTCAACCCATTATTATATTATATTGTGGTAATTAGATCTAAAAGCATACCATCTGCCATAGTAATTATATATAAAAAAAAAGGTCTGCCCTTTGTCTGTCTTATTTTTGTGGTGTTGTTAACTTGAGTGGACCAATGAAATTTTCCATTTTTTCTCTTCAATATCTCTTTAGCTTCAATCCTTTCCTTTCCTTCCATTTTCCCTTCTCTCAATCTCATTTCACAAAGTTAAAGACCCTTTATTTTTATTTTTTGTCTTTTCTTTTTCTGTCATTGGTTCCTTAGGAAAAGGGTCAAGTTCCAATCCTCTAAAGGATTGAAATTGGAGGTGAGTTTTGTTTGTTCCACTTTCCCTCAATCCCTTTTCATGGCATTGTCTCCACTATTTGTTTTCCGGCATTGGTTTCCTTAGAATTGTCTAGAACAAGGGTTTAGTTGGAATCTTGGGAGGGATTAATGTGAAATTCATTCCTTTTGCATTGACTTCTCAAGGTAAAAATCTGTATGTTCCTTTATTTTCTGGCATTGGGTTCTTTAGAATCTTGAATTATATTCTCTTTGCGTTGAATTTTCAAGGGAAAAAAAGTGTATTTTTCCTTTATTTTCTGGGATTGGGTTCCTTAGAATTTTGAGGGAAAAACAAAGGTTTAGTTTGAATCTTGAGGAGAATTGAAGTGTGTTTGCATGAGAAGATGTCGATACCAAAGGAGTTAGAACAAGTGATGAAACTGAGAGGGGGTTCGGTGTTGGGTAAAAAGACCATTCTCAAGAGCGACCATTTCCCTGGATGCCAAAACAAGCGATTATCTCCCCAGATCGATGGTGCTCCTAATTACCGTCAGGTTCTTTACCTTAATTCTTCTGTTATTTGTTTTCCCCTTCTAGAGAGTTCTTATGCTACAGATATATATTCATATACATACATACATATGTATATATGTGTATAGGGGCTTACTAGGAATTGGCATCTAATTGGAATTCTTGCCTTTTCTGCTGGATTTCTTTCATTGCCCTTTGCTATTATCTGTTTATTTACTGCTTTCTTGGATATCCTATCTATAAAAATGAGGGGCTGCAAGATATATGCTTCACCTCGTTTAGTAATCTAATAAATTATGAGTTATGTTTCACCTCGTTTAGTAATCTAATAGGTGCTATTAAATTTCATGGTTTACCGTATACTGTGCCCTTAGTTCTTTAACTGTTATTGGTGATATGTGTCTTTAAATTATCGCTTATGATGCAGATGATGGTTTGGTTACGTGATTATCACTTTGAATTGATAACTCTTATTATATGGTACGATCTATTTTGTTAAAATTCATGTTCTTTTTTAACCCTTTTTCTTTGCCTTTATATTTTGATCTGCTAATAACAGGCGGATTCATTGCGTGTTCATGGTGTTGCAATTCCTACAATTGTTGGAATACACAATGTTCTTAAGCATATTGGAGCCCAAAAGGGTGGGAAAGCACATGTTCTTTGGATTAATCTTCGGGAGGAACCGGTAAATGATGTCTCATCCGTTGATTACTGTTTGTGGATAAGTGTATGGACTGTGAAATATAATTGACATTTGGGATACTTTGCTTGACTTATTTTATGAAAATATTTTAAGAATTGGGACAAAAGTAGAAGTTCGATTTCTAGGACTACTTATGATACTGAAGATAAGATAACATGAAGCATAATATCAAATCAATCACATGGAATGAGTAGAAAACAGAAAATCATTGCACACGTAGTAACCATAAAAGTAAAGAGAAAGAAAGAGAAATGGTGGAAATCTGCTTCGTCTAATAAACAATCATTCTCTTTACGCATTTTTTTGACACAAATTGTCATAGATGCTAGGTCAACTGGTAAATTCAAAGTTTTAAGCCATCGGTTATGTAATCTCAAAACAATTGCCTTCAGTCCCTACCAAAAATGATTTTCTTTTTACATATATTTGGTAAATCAACTTGGAACCGTAAGGTATCTACTCCATGCTCCCATCCTTAAAATACAAAAGGAAAATTTTTTCTTTGCCAGGAGAAAAACATATATTGATGCTTATTTGTTATGTTGTTGGTGATGATAAAATAGAAATGTAATACGTGCATTCATTATTCATTAGAAACCCTATGATGATGAACTTGATTGTGGTGTGCATGTTGTTTTACGTAAGACTTTTAATGAGTTCTTTTTCTTTCCTAATTTGCTTATTCTAATATTTACATATATATTCTTTATGCTTAATAGGTTGTGTATATTAATGGACGTCCCTTTGTTTTACGTGATGTGGAAAGGCCCTTCTCCAACCTTGAATATACGGTATGTTAGCTTTGTGAAGAGTTTTTAGTTTACTTATGTCTGAGTATTTGTTAGAAATTGTGACTTCAAATTACAGTAGCTACTCATATTATTAATTGCGCATGTGCAAGATAAGGGCCTTTTTGTTTATTGTTAACTTGATTATAGCCTTATATTGTATAGGGAATCAATAGGGACAGAGTTGAGCAAATGGAAGCTCGATTAAAGGAAGATATCCTGTTGGAAGCTGCTAGGTATGTCCTTTGGTTGCACAATTTCTTTATCATTTGTAAATGTTTTTTTGCTGTCTTTACAAATGATTGCCCTACCTTGCATGATAGCAAATTTTATTTGGAATTATGACATAGCAGATATGGAAATAAGATCCTTGTCACTGATGAACTGCCAGATGGTCAGATGGTGGACCAGTGGGAACGAGTATCCTGTGATTCTGTGAAGACACCTTTGGAGGTATAAGTTTTGGAAAATAAGAAAATGTGACTGATCTGCCAAAGTTTTGACTTATTATCTCAAACTCATTTTTGGGTGTTTCATTGGTTTAGGTTTATGAAGAATTGCAAGTCGAAGGGTACTCGGTTGACTATGAGCGTGTGCCTATAACAGATGAAAAGTCACCAAAGGAGCTGGATTTTGATATTGTGGTGAGTTCCATGTTATTAGTCTTATTCTGCTTATTTATTTGAATAATTAATGTCTTTTTTTTCTTGAGACACCCTCCCACTTTGTTACATCCTACTAAATTTCTGCTAATACTTGGACAACTAAATATCAACACCATAGTTTTTCTTCATATATAACTTAGGGTAATAAGCACATATTTTCTGACCAGTTGAACTTTTTACTGTACATTATGCCCTAGTATAACTTAGTTTTGTTCTGGTAATACGGCTTGACTGCAAATTTTCTTTATTAGCAATATTGGAGGGCTCTTGAGAGATTGAATTTTCTTTCTGTTTTGCTCTTGGGTTGACTGATTTGAAATCAGTGGATGTGGAAATCAATGGATGCTATTTATCTCTTTTTAGCTTAGTGACTTAAATGAAATCATGTTGAACTGCTGAAAAAGGATTCGTATAGCTAAATAAATTTTTAGCTAAAAGAGTATAATAAAAGGTAGAAGCTTACTAATTTATGTGTTTTTACATGATGTCACGGTGATTCAAAATTTTGGTTTTTAAGTAAGTATAATAAAAGGAGAAGCTTATCAATTGACATCTGAAAATTGCACTGTGCTAATAATATATTACATTATCTCTTTCTTCCTTTCTGAGTCCAGGTTAATAAAATTTCTCAAGCTGACATAAGCACAGAGGTTGTTTTTAATTGTCAAATGGGACGAGGAAGAACAACTACTGGCATGGTGATTGCTACTTTGGCTTATCTCAACAGAATTGGAGCGTCTGGTAGTGTTGTCTCTTTATTTATGTAATTTTAGCTCAAACAAACTACACATTTTCCTTCTATTTATGCCAGTTCTTGTAACTTTTATGATTGAAATTGTTTAGGCATTGGAACAATGAAGGGGATTCCTCATCTTTCTCATTTTGCAATGAATCAAATCAAACCATAGTGTAATTTGGCCTTGAATTTGTACAGAGACAGTACAGCTTTCAAGAGAGTTTTACAAGAGAGTTATCTGATTCCCCCTTTTTCTTGTATAAGATATGTTAACTCCCTAATTTAGTCAATGGTAGCATGCTTCCTTGAGAACAGTTGTTGAGTCCTCTCCTCAGAACAAGATTCACTCTCATCCTGTATTAGATTGCATGCTTTTTAACAGTTTATCACTAGTAGATATATTTGATCCTTAGTAGTACTGAGCTGAATAGTTGCTGCATGCAAGAGAATCCTCATGCATTTGAAAAGGTATAAAAATTGCCGAGATAGAGTAAAGGACCTCTGACAATTTATGAACTTGAATGGACTTGTTATATGGCTATGTGTCCTCTTATCATTTTTCTCCTAAGTACCTTGTGGACATTATATATTATCTATTATGAAGTAAAACTTGTTTGTTTTATTTCAAGGATGATGATTTCTACTACTGCTTTTAAGCTCTCTGGGATTTTCTTCTTTGAAAGGTTACCATTATTAGGAGTTAAGGGCGAGGCTGAGTGTGTAGGAGCCATTTAGGAACTATAGTAACATAGAGAGAGAAGCTTGTCATGGATTACTTTGGTAATGGTTGTCTTTGAAAAGAAGAAAAACTTTATGAACTATAGCTATCTTCTCCTCTGTAGAATTGTCTAGCATGAATCAAGTTGCATCTTAAATTAAAGAGTCTAGAATGAAGCAGTAACAGTGGGACACAGAATCCTTCAAATTAAATTTGTGGAGAAAAAAAAACATGCATGGTGATGATCCTCCAGATTATAAAAAATATACTAGGAACCTCCTTTTAAGTTCAAAACTTGGTTTGCATCAAATTTGTTATTTGTTATATTCATTAAACTGTTTTTAGATTGCCTTCAATATTATTTAATTTATATCTACTTCATACATATAAAATAAATGTATAACTGCATGTAATGTAACTTATTATGATTTCTAAATTATTATATCTAATGATTTAGGCATTCCAAGGAATGACTCAATAGGGAGAGTTTCTGACTATGCTTCTAATGTCACTGACAATCTTCCCAATTCTGAGGATGCAATTCGTAGAGGAGAATATGCGGTCATAAGAAGCCTGATTCGGGTCCTAGAGGTATTGTACTATTACTTGGTTGATTCTTTGACATCTGCTTTGGTCATTTTTCTTATAAAATAGTGGCATTCCTTTAGGGTGGTGTCGAAGGGAAAAGACAAGTGGACAAGGTCATTGACAAGTGCGCGTCCATGCAGGTATGGCTTTCTAAGTATCCATATTTATTCAGGCTTGCTCTAAGCTTAAAGTCTGGTTTGAAATAAAAATGCTGCTGAGCAGACAATTGCCATAATTCCTTGTTGATATTTTATTGTCTTTATCTACAAGGCCTATTAAGTTTTATCATCGGTGAATACTGGATACTACCCACTGATGTGTCGCTTTAAATGCTAATACAGAACTTAAGAGAAGCAATTGCCACTTATCGCAATAGTATCCTTCGTCAGCCAGATGAGATGAAGAGGGAAGCAGCACTTTCGTTTTTTGTGGAGTACTTGGAGAGATATTACTTTCTAATATGCTTTGCTGTATACATCCACTCAGAGAGGGCAGCTCTCCGTTCTAGTTCCTCTGGTAATACAAGTTTTGCTGACTGGATGAAGGCAAGGCCAGAGCTATATAGCATTATTCGCAGGTAAAGATATGAATGGAAGTGTTATAAGAAGTTTCCTCTTTTAATTTCAGGAACTTAAGCTGAAGCATTTGAGATACTGACTTTACACTTATAGAAGCAGTATAGATACTTGTATCACTTATTTAATAATATGTATAGGTGCCATGTGGTGTGTCAAATAAGGCTAACATTTTGAGAGCTGTGATTATGAATTGACTAATAGTAATTTGTCAGCGGTGCTGAACTGCCTGGAATCCGAATCTTGGCTTGTTTATGTGATCAATTCTTAGCATTTAGTTATGATGATCATATAACATTATCAATATTGGGTTGGTTGCCTCTAATAGTTCATGTCCTTGCCTTCTAATGCTTGGTTGGGGCTCAAGTGCACTAGAGCCTGCTGAATAGATGTTGTTTGCAAGTTAAACTTGCAAGACTGATTCTAATTTAGCCATTTGGTGTCGAGTTGATATGGATTAGCCAGCAACAAGTTGTTTCACACCAACCCCATTTTTTTTTCTCTTAAGTTTCTTTTAGAGAATTGTTTAGTAAAGAAAGGGAAGGGGAATGCATTTATAGCAACTCAATATGCATATGAATTTATGTTGGGATGCATAGTTAAAGTTCTTTTTCTCACCCTAAGTTAATGCTAAAATTGTTGTTAAATAATTTTTAAAAGAAAACCATCCCCGATTCAGGACTTTTTTTTGGTGCATGCATTACTCTACAATGTATTATTTCAGGTTGCTTCGGAGGGATCCGATGGGTGCACTTGGATATGCAAGTCTGAAGCCATCTTTGACAAAGAGTGTTGAATCTGCTGATCGTCGCCCTCATGAAGTGGGTGTAGTTGCTGCTATGAGGAGCGGAGAGGTTCTTGGCAGCCAGACTGTCCTAAAAAGTGACCACTGTCCTGGTTGTCAAAATGTAAGCTTACCAGAGAGAGTAGAGGGTGCTCCTAACTTCAGAGAGGTTCCTGGGTTTCCTGTTTTGGAGTCGCAAATCCAACTATCGATGGAATTCGATCTGTCCTTCAAAGGATTGGCAGCTCCAAAGGTGGTCGTCCAGTTTTTGGCACAATATGCGGGAAGAACCTGTCGTTTACATTAATGGAAAGCCATTTGTTCTCCGTGAGGTTGAAAGACCCTACAAAAACATGTTGGAGTACTCGGTAAATTATTTTTACTTCTTGTTATCTGTAAAAAAAATTGTTGAGGATCTGTGTGGTGGAGCTTTGGGCACAGAAGGGTCTCTAGTTGAGGTGTTTCACTTCATTGTAGTATGAGTTCTGCTTACAGTAGCATCATTACTGGTTCTTTGGTCATTGCCATAATATTTACGTGTTCATGCTGAGTGCAGTCATTTGATTGGTAAATGATTTAAACATTTATACTTGTGCCTAAAATTAACATGGGTCTTTTGAAAAGAGTACCTGCTTTGATTTATGCAAATTGTTTTTGAATCCTTCTGCCCCGTTCACTTGGGAAGCAAAGGGCTGATTGGTACTGGAATCTAAATCGGTCTTGGCATTCAGGGAATTGATCGTGAAAGAGTGGAGAGAATGGAAGCGCGGTTGAAGGAAGATATCCTGCGAGAAGCTGAAAGCTATGAGGGTGCTATAATGGTCATTCATGAAACAAAGGATGGTCAAATATTTGATGCTTGGGAACATGTCAACTCTGATTCTATACAAACTCCACTAGAAGTTTTTAAAAGCTTAGAGGATGATGGTTTTCCCATTAAATATGCTCGTGTGCCCATTACCGATGGGAAAGCTCCCAAAAGTTCCGACTTTGATAGACTAGCTGCAAACATTGCTTCTGCTTCAAAGGATACTGCTTTTGTGTTCAATTGCCAGGTATTTCTTTTTCAAAATGTCTTCATGTGCTATATGAGTTTGTATATGCTTATAAAGTTTTTCATTTTGCTCTTTTACTGCTTTCACCTAAATGTGATTGTTCCCTTTCTTTTCATAGATGGGCAGAGGGAGGACAACAACTGGTACTGTTATAGCTTGCCTTGTGAAGCTCCGTATTGATTATGGGAGACCAATTAAAGTTCTGCCTGGCGATGTTAACCATGAACAGGCAGATGGGAGCTCCTCTAGTGGTGAAGAAAGTGGAAGTGATGCAACTAGATTGACTTCTAGTACTGTTAAAGTGAGAACTAAAAATGAGCAAGGCCGTGCATTTGGCATTGATGATATCCTACTTTTGTGGAAGATAACAAGATTATTTGATAATGGGGTGGAGTGCCGTGAGGTCCTAGATGCTATTATTGATAGATGTTCAGCACTACAGAACATACGGCAAGCAGTTCTGCACTATAGGAAGGTGTTCAACCAACAGCATATTGAGCCGAGGGTGAGGAGAGTAGCTCTGAACCGTGGAGCCGAGTACTTGGAGCGGTACTTTCGCTTAATTGCTTTTGCTGCATATCTTGGCAGTGAAGCATTTGATAGTTTTTGTGGACAAGGAGAATGTAAGATGTCATTTAAGAATTGGTTGCATCAGAGGCCAGAGGTTCAAGCAATGAAATGGAGTATAAGATTAAGGCCTGGGCGATTTTTCACCGTTCCTGTAAATCTTCCTCTCTGGCTAGAATCAAGTTAAAGGCTTTATCAATACAATATTCCTAAGATTGCTACATTTTAATGTTCTTATACTTTGTTTTGAACTTGTTTAACTACTTTTGGTTTTCGAATGCAGGAGGAGTTAAGAGCACCACATGAACTGCAACATGGAGATGCTGTTATGGAAGCCATTGTAAAGACGCGGAATGGTTCTGTTTTGGGAAAAGGCTCTATACTTAAATGTACTTCTTTCCTGGTCAGAGAACTTCCAGCCACATCCAAATACATGGTGCACCACATGTCTTTAAGGTTTGCTCAAAAGAAAAATAACTTTCTTCAGAAGTATTTAGTATTCTCCTATATGTTTTAGAAGTTATTTTTTCCTAGTTAAATTTATCTGCTGCATTACAGTAAATCATCTATCCATATTACTTTTTTCAAGAGTCCATTCCATTCCTCCATGTTAGTTTAGTTCAGTGCCTCACATCCTATCTTAAATCTCTAGGTGTCAAACTTAGACAACAAGCATACATCTTCTTGGTCTTAGGTTACATAAAATGATTAAACATTTGGAAACCCTTGTATTAAATCCTTCGAACCTGTATGTTCAGGTGGATGGATACCCTCTTTATAGCATGGCAACTCCAACAATTACTGGTGCCAAAGAGATGCTAGCATTTCTAGGTGCCAGGTCAATTGCAGGAGTTGCCGGTCAGAAAGTGGTGGTAACTGATCTTAGAGAAGAAGCAGTTGTGTACATTAATGGCACGCCATTTGTACTGAGGGAGTTAAATAAGCCTGTTGATACCCTAAAGCATGTCGGAATTACTGGACCTGTGGTATGTCATCTTAACACATATTTTACTTTTTGTGGCAAGTTATTTAGCACCATTACTTCAGCCAATTTCTTGCATTGTGAAAATTTATGTAGGTGGAACACATGGAGGCACGGCTAAAGGAAGATATATTGTCAGAGGTTAGACAGTCTGGTGGTCGAATGCTTTTACATCGTGAAGAATTTAGTCCATCATCAAATCAGTCCAGTGTTGTGGATACTGGAAAACATCTTACTGATGATGTGAAGACAGCTGCTGAACTATATGCTGCTCTAAAAGATGAGGGGTATAATATAGAATATAGGAGGATTCCATTAACTAGAGAGAGGGAGGCTTTAGCTTCTGATGTGGATGAAATCCAGAACTGTCAAGATGAGTAAGTATCTGTATGCCTAGCTAGTGCTTTGTTCATCAGTCTATTGAAGTTATTCCTACAAAGTTTGTGTTGCATCTGATTCCACCTGCATCTATTCACACATGCTTGCACAAGTAACATAGTTTTAGCTCAGGATATTATGTATTAATGGCTTCTTAGGTGAATGATGTGTTGTGGCTGGCTTTATGGTTATTTTCGGAAATTTGCAGCACAGATTAAAATTTGTCAATATGAATAGATATCCTTATGTTCTTTTCCTGTTGGGGGAGAACGGCAATTAAAACTGAACTGCCACAAATGGAAAAGCCCTCATCATTAGTAGTTCTGGAAAAGCCAACAGCATCTATTAAGGATGTTCTTTTTCCAAAACTGCATTTAGTGATATGAGGACCATTTTAGTCATTATGATACCAAGAATTGAAGAAGTATTTTCTCTTGTGATTGCTTAAGGGACTTTGAGGTAAATATATACTTAAAGTTTTGACCCAAAAAGGAACTGTGATCGTAGATTTAAATGGTTCCTTGAAATTAAATCATTGTTTTGAAGCTGCAATTATGTGTTCTACAGCTCCGCAGGGTGTTACCTTTATGTATCACACACTGGATTTGGAGGAGTTGCATATGCGATGGCAATCATTTGCTGCAGACTTGATGCAGAGGTGAACTTTGGAACATCCAATGCACAATCATTGGGTGATGCACATATCAATTCTACACCTGAAGAAAACTTGCCATCCTGGACTTCTGAAGAAAAGCACGAAGGATGGTGATTACCGTGACATTCTAAGCCTTACAAGAGTTCTCATGCATGGTCCCAAAAGCAAAGCAAATGTTGATACTATTATTGAAAGGTATGTCTCATTTCCTTTTTCTCTTTTCCCCCTTTATTTAGATATTAAAGAATCAGCATGAAGTTTATCGTCTCACTCTTTTACTATACCATCAATATGTATAATCAGATTCGTGATTCAGGTGGTCCAGAGAGCAAAATGATGGATTACTGTACTGAGTTTATTTCTTCATTTTCTTTTCTTTCTGGACTCAGTTGAACGTGCCCACCTTTTGCTTCTTTAATTTTTTCATTTCAAGGCTTTTATTTGTTTCATATTTAGGCAACCAGTTTTTTATCCCTGCCTTTGCCATTTAACATTCCAGTTATTGGCTTTTTAACCCTTAAATGGTGCTGAGTTGTTCTGTTTTTTGTGAAGGTGTGCTGGTGCAGGGCATTTACGAGATGATATCCTCCATTATAGTAAGGAACTTGAGAAGGTCCCAAGCGACGATGATGAGAATCGAGCTTGCATCATGGATATGGGCGTTAAGGCTATGAGGTTAGTTATTACATAGTTGCATCTAAAGCAAACTACAATTTTACTGCCTCAATCAAGTAGCATGTCAATTAGTGTTAGTGTATTGATGATGGGTTCAACTTGAACTTCAAAGCCATGCTCCTGCATTAGTCGGTTTTCATTGCTAATGAAACTCAATATTCTCTCTTTTTTTCCTCCTTTCATGGTTTGATAATCTAGTGTGCCTGATCGGGGTTAGGTTGTGCTACTATGAATCGAAACATACCAGGGTTTGTATTCATGATCCTTGAACTTTTGTATTTGTTTATTTGCAGGCGTTATTTCTTCCTCATCACGTTCCGATCTTACCTATACGGTACATCTCCAATTAAGATGAAATTCACAACTTGGATGGATGCAAGGCCTGAATTAGGACATCTCTGTAATAATCTTAGAATTGATAAATAGTTTGACAGATTATAATCGCCTTTAAAATTCAAATGTATGTAATGTATGTAAGCATGTATGTATGATGTATAGGTCTCAATGCCTGTTCATAGCTTATCCATTAATGATTGATTGCTATACACATATAGAGAAGGGTTTGTTATACTTCGAAGCCTTTCCTTTGGAGCTTCGCCAGGTTGAAAATTTGTAGGATCATAAGCTAAAAACTCAAGTAGCAAGTTAACCCAAATATATTATATTAAGAGTTTGTTTCAAGTTATAGAATTGTATTATACTACAAGTATATCAAAATATCAATTTAATGTTTGTTTTCTTTCTTCCATTTGCTTTTCTCTCATTTGATTTTGTCTAGAAAGTGTTCATACATGTATAGGCCTTAACACTGCCAATTTAATACTTCTCATTGCTTGTTAGGTATTTTAGCTTTGATGGTTTTACTGGATTCTGAAAAACTTAGTGATTAGTTAAAACAATTTCTTTTGGTTCCAGTGGCATAAGATTGTGTTCAACACATTAATTAGGGTAATGAATTTTTCCAATAATTATTTTTTTGTTTATTAAGTTAAATAAATGAATATGAGCAAGATTTTTTAAGATTCTTTTTAAACAAATCCAACTTAAGCAAAGCTTTTTTAATTTATTTATGTTTATGGATATGATGTTTTAAAGCTCGTTTAATGAACCATTCAAAGCTTATTAGTATTCTTTTATTGTTCAATTATTAATTATGGTTAATTGAGTTTGGTGTTACAAGTGATATCAATTTAATCACTCAATTATGAATCAAACCAAAAAAATTAGAGCTAGCAAAATAGGCTCGAGCATATTAGCCCGCTTATGTTGATCTGAGCTTTATAAAATCCAAGTTTGAAAAAGCCTGAGAATATCCAAGCCCAATAGAACTTCAGTCGAGAAAGCTTGAGTTCGTAATAGATCTGAGCTCGAGGCTAATTTAGCTCGAGCTTGAGATAAATCTGACCCAAAGCATGAAAAAGTTGAATTTATAACTAAATAGTCATAATAAAATTTAATAATTAATAAATTTTATGTTATTACTTAAAATGTATTCATAGGTAGTGCATATAGGGAACTATGAAGCAGAGAATACGGATTGACAGACTCTATTTTCTATAATATGTGGTTGCTTTGGAAAGACCGAAACTCATTTGTTTTTCTAACAACCATAGTTGTCTTTATGCTATTGTGACTACAAGTTATTATTGGGCAAAGAATTATGCAGAATCCGACTCGAGACTATTTCAGGCCAAGCCCTATGTGCCTATGTTATATTGGTCTCGCCCGGAGAGGGTTGGATAAAATTTAATATGGATGGTGCGGTTTCAACCACCAATCTTTCTTCAATTGGAAGTGTGTATAGAGATTCAGATGCTAACTGGTTGGGTGGTTTCTCGATGACTTTTGGTAAGGATTCTGTCTTTAAAGTAGATACAAGGCAGTATTGGAAGGTCTAATCATGGCCTGAGATAAGAGGTTAGACAGATAGAGGTTGAATGTGATAACGCACTACTGGGGGAGTTACTTCTAGCTGATGGGGAGAAAATAGCAATTTGGTTGAGTTACGTTTGCTGCATCAAATTCTGAGAAGGTGGAGAGTGAGAATCCATCATATTCCAAGAATTCATAATAAAGTGGACGATCATATGGCTAACTGTTATATTCCTGGAGTCCCAAGTTTGCAAGTATACGACGAACCCCCGGATTCAGTGAAAATTTGCTATTAGCCGATTTAACTCGATCAATGCCGGATTAAGATGTAACTAGTTGGAGTCTCGCTTAATGCTGTTGTTTCTACCAAAAAAAAATATAATTTCTATATCTATACTATTAATAGTTTGATTGAGTTGAGGAATCGACCTGGTAATATTGATGCTATGTTCGACATTGAAAACAACTATTTTAGATTTGTTTACCGGTCCTTATTTATTATTAAGAATTGAAAGTTGTATCACTGATGAGATGAATGCTACTCTTAATGCTGAGGAGATTCTCCAAACGGTCAAAGGCATAAGCCCAACGAAAGCATCATGTATTAATGGATTCCCAACACTTTTTTATCAGAAATTTTTTGGCACATTGTGGGAGTGGATGTTGGTTAGTACTGTCTTGTGTCTTAAATAAGGTTATAGAGGCGAACTGTATTAATAAGACGAATATTGTGTTTATTCCTTAAAAGCCAAGTCGTAAAAACAAGATACATTTTCATGTTATTAATCTTTGCAAGTATAAAATTATTTAACAAGTATTGTGAATCGGTTCCAAATAGTTTTGGATAAGTGCATTGATGAAGTTGAGAGTGCTTTTGTGTCTGGAAGATAAATATCAGACAATAAGTGACATTTCCTTGAAGAAATGCTTGGTCGGTTGGGTCTTAATTAAGGTGAATGAGTTGATTATGCCAAATAGAGGGTTTAGACAAGGTGATCCTTTAAGCCCATATTTGTTTCTGATTTGTTGTGAAAGTTTTTCATCCTGGTTGAAGCTTGCCAAGAATGAGAGGTCTGTAAAGGAAACTCGGATTTGTAGAGGGGATCGGGGTTAACTCATTTGTTTTTTTTCCGATGATAACATTACTTTTGGAGAGGCTTCGATCACGGGGTGACAGTGATGAAATCTATCATTCACATGTATGAATTGCATTTGGGTCAGAAAGTGAATTTTGATGTCTAAAATTTTCTTTAATTCCAATGTAGCCGAAAGTTGCTGTGACCAGATTGTTCAATTGTTTGGGGTGCTAAGAACTTTGAGTATCGAACGATATTTGAGGCTCCCTACGACGGTTGGGATGAATAAGAGGGCTGCATTTCAAGGTCTAAAAGACAAACTGAGGGTGGGTAGATAGTTGGAGTTCAAGGATGCTCTTGCATGGTGAGAAGGAAGTTTTTATCAAGTTTATCTTACAGTTGCTACCGACTTATAATATGCCCTGCTTTTGTTTTCGAAAATGCTTGTAACGAATTGGAATCCATTATTAGCTAGTACTAGTGTCACGGGGCTAAGCCTTTCGTCTTGCAAACTGTGTGGCCTTAGGCGATCTATTTGTCTCCAACTCGCTAAGTCAGCCTTTACGCCCAAAAGTGAGGATTCTTTTAAGAACTCCTCCAAGGCACCAATTGTATAGCGGAAGCGGTTGTGCCAAAAGAAGCTACAAGTGAACAACAGAAAGCCAAAGAAAGAATGCACACAAAGTGTTGAGTAAATGCCAAGAATTCTATTACTCTAAGAATTCAGCTTACAATGGATGAGTACAAATGATGGGAGGCTCTCTATTATAGTGAGCTCCCCCAAATCCGACAGTCAAAATACATTTACATCGACAGACGAGATTCACTATATCCCTTGATTTTAGGATTTACAAGATTTGCCATATCAAATCTAATCTAATCTAATCTTTACAAGATATGATTCTCTATATCTTCTAAGATTAGTTACTAAAATTAGCCTAAGTTGCCATGTCTTCATCATCGGGCCAACCAGGCTTCAATCTGACAGGCTTCTTCAATAGTTCTCTAAATCGGGCCAGTTCTCGTGGCTAAATGTTCCCTATCTATCGATAGACCTCTATGGGGCGCTTCTTGTGCCATGTCACGGGTTTTGCACTTTGGCCCGTGACACTAGTGACAAAAATCTCGTCAAAACGTAGTATACATTCATGGTCGTGGTCGTGCCTTCTGTGGCCAAAGAGAAAGGGGGCCTTGGATCATAGATTTGGTGAAATTTAGTATTCTCTATTAGCAAAGCAGGTTGGAGGCTCATCACCAACCCACACTCTTTAGTCGGTAGGTTTTAGAAGGCCAAGTGTTTCCACATATTGATTTCCTTCGGTGGGTTAGGAGTCATCATTCTCTTATGTGGAAAAACATTTGGAGTCAAAAGGGTTGTTACATGCAGGATTAAAGTGAAGAGTGGGGATGGTACCTCTCTTTTGATTTGGAGGATCGCTGGCTATCGATACTAGTCCCTGTAAAATTTAATCTCCCAAATTAGTGGCGTCTCTTATGTCTTGAATTGTTCTACCTAATAGTAATGCTGACGAGGTTCGAAAGATTCTCTGTGTGCCCATTGCCTATGCTCCCGTTCTGGATATACTGGTCTGGTAGCCTGATTACTTAGCTTATACTCTATGAGAAGTGGGTACAAATGCTTGCTTCAGGCTGGCCTATCACTCCAACCAGGTTCTCGTTGACAAGCTTATAGGTTGCCATCAACTTTGTATCATAAGTTTGTTCCTACTTTACACAGTTAAAAGTTAAAAAGAATTAAAAAGGATGCCATATGTCCTAGATGCGCCAATGGCAGGGAGACTATACAATATGTCATATTGAAGTGTCTATTTGCTATGGTGATTTGGACTCTGTTGGGGATTCACTAGCCTGCTACATTAGATAACAAGAAGTTTAAGGGAGTGGTTGAATTACATGTTTGAGTATAATGATACAGCCATTCGACAATTAATCTCAGTTGTGGTGGGTGCTATGTTGTGGTCAAGGAACAAATTAGTACATGAGGGGGTTCGTCAAAGTAGTCAGGAGTTAGTTACCTGGTCCAAAGCTCATGTATAATTATTCGCAACCATGATGACTTAGTTATGGGTCTTACACTATTAGGAATGATATCGTTCCTGACCTATTAACGCCAAAGCTAGGGCAGCAATCGTGGTCTAAGATTCGCGACTGACATGAGGTTCTCCTACATCGAAATCGAAGGAGATTCCCGTTCGGTTATCAGGAAACTTTCTGGAAAGCAGCTGGACAGATCAAGCATCAGTGTAATTATTGAGGATGGAACAGCTCTCCCTAGGGTTTTTTACTGAAATAGGCAAAAAAATTGTACTGAAATAGATTGTCAGAAAGATTATTAAAAAATGGTATACTTTTTCATTGGGCCTATCTTAGAAGCGCCAATGAATTAAAACTATAATTTTGAATAAAATTTTTTATCTTTGAAAAATTAAATAATACGGTCAAAATACGGTTACGGTCGGGTGGGTGGCGCCTGTCAGGTAGGCGCCATAATTGTTCCCATAGAGAGCGCTATTGAAAATGCCTCATAGGAGGCGCAATGGGTGGCCTTCTACCACCGCTGCACCGCTGCAAGAGCAGCATGGTGTTGTCCCTTCAACACCATAATTTTAGCCTATAAGTAATGGTCCCAGCATGCAATGGCGATAGAAAAAAACAAGAGAAAGAGAAGAAGAAGAAGAGAGAAGAAAGAAAAGAAGAAGAAAAAAGAAAGAAAAAATGTATTATTTTAAATAATTTATTTATATTTAAGACTTTAATAAATATGCGAATTTTTGTTATTAATTTTATTATAATTATTATTTGTGGTATAGTTTGATAGTATTGTATGAAATTGAATTTTTGTATGAGTATGTAATATTTAATTAATTTTATTAGGTTGTATTGAATTGTAATTATTTATAATTATTTTGTTTTATGTTTTGTATATTTGTATGATTTGTAATATGTAATTTTGTATGAAATTGTAATTATTTTATAATAATTTGTTAGTAATTAGGATTATGTATAAATTTTGTGTTTGTAATTATTTAAAATTTAATTATAGTAATTAGGATAAGCTATAAATTGTTGTGTTTAGTTTAGTATTTGGTGAGTTTAACATATAAGTTTATAAAAATTAAAAATCATTTTATTAAAGTTAATTATAACTGACTTTTTTAATCATAGTTGTTGTAACTCATTTAATTTTTATATAATGTAACATTTATATAATGTAATTTTTTTGATTTGTATTATTTAACAGTATTATTGATTTTTTAAACAATTAAATTAATTCATTTTTTAATTGTAGATTTGCAGGAAATGGGTTCCTGATTAATAATAATAATCACATATCAAGTACTAGTATAAAATTTATTTGATACTCATGTATTGCTAATTAAATATATTGTATTAACATTTTGCTAATTAATAATGTCAGGTTCGTACCGCGTATTGAGGGCCGTGTATAGTGTAGGGTTTCAGCCAGATGAACGCCTATACCATACTTAGAGTTAGCCGGGTCGATCAGCGGCATTGATCCGGACTTTTATCTGCGATACGACTTGATTTCCGCTTAGTCGAGCGATGGCGTTCGGAGACCCAACATTCATTTGTCGTACGGAGGTACCGTCACTCTAGAGGATGTTGCAGTACAGCTCTGGCTTCTCAAAGACGGGAATGCGTCACGGGCGTAAGTCAATCTCTAGGCCGACTACCCTTTGCTATGAATACTTGGACGCTCGCCAAGTGAGGGGAAATTTACCAGTTTGAGATTTTCATGGCTAAAGGCCAATTTAAGCATTTCCAAGTACTGCTAATGAATGGAGGTGATGCAGGCCGTTCGAGCTTACATTATGCACCTTATAGGGGTGTACTCATGCCGGATGCAAACAGCAGTAAGGTCCACTTGATGTACTTACCCCTATTATCCAATTTGCATAACACTCGTTCATATAGTTGGGGTCTGTAGTTTTAGCCATGCTGTATCGCGAACTTTTTGGACGACAGATCCTTCTGCGGTTGACATAGGCGGATGCCTCATACTGCGCAGTCGTGGGCACTTTACCGGATGCCATTCTTGGCACCTAGTCATCAATCATATATATTTCCACTCGTAATAGGTGATGAATTTTACTCGTTATTAAGTAGTTGACTTTTTTATATTATATTCTAACAATTGTTTTTGTAGATGGATACTAATCCGGTATCGGAGTCAACACAGTTTGAATACGTCTAATGATTGGAATCATGAGAAAGGTACTAAGA